>NW_026000205.1:5146840-5167264 GCF_001458135.2 Marmota marmota marmota
GGGGGGTACAAAGAACAATCCATCAGCAACAGTAGCAAAGCACTAATTAATCTTAGACCATTTAGGAAGAGTTTGAGCTGGTTCTTGACCAACCAATGCAAACAGATATCCACATCCTAATCAGAATAAAATCTAAATTCACTTCCGGCACACCCACCTTTTGGTTGTTCCTGAAACATGCCAAACACAATCTGGCCCAGGGCCTTTGCACTTGCTATTTCCACTGCTTAACATGCTCTCCTCAACTCCCACCCATCAGTCTTCCTGTGTTCTCGGCGCAGCTGCTCTCCCTGACCCCTGAGGCTGAGCAGGTGCCCCAAGTCCCCAAGCCACCCCATTCCAGTCGAGTCACTCTGACCATCACTGTGGGGAAGAGCTGTTCCCCCGTCAAAGGACTGTAAGCCTCATGAAGGAAGTGCCAGGGGCTCTCTTGGTCACTGCTGTGTCCCCAGCACAAGCCAGCATAGGGCCACACTGAGCAGAGAGGCTGAAGGAATGCGTGAGAAAACCCTAACGCCCCGTGACAGGTACCGTGTCTGTTTTGCACAGAGAAGGGCTACAGCCCTGAGAGGCCACGGTCACAAAGCCAGGAGGCAGCAGCGCCCCCAGCTAGGCAGCCCCCCCCCATTTCTGCCTCCTCCTGGTCTGCTTCATCCCTGGCCAGGCTGGGCTGGCCGGTGGGTCACCCGGGCGAGCCGTGGTTACCATGGTCCCGAGGAAGGTACGTGAAGGGCAGCGGCTCGCTGCAGACCCCGTCCGTGAGCCGCTGCAGGAAGACGTTGACAGTCACAGGCTCCACGATCTCCAGGTCCTCATACGGCGGCGTCTTGAACACGATGGCAATCTGGCGGTGCACGTCGGCCTGGGAGAAGTCGGCCCGGCCTTCCCAGGAGGCTGTGCTGAACACCACCGAGATGTCCTCTGGAGGGAGAAAGAGATGCCAGTGGGGACGAGTGGCCCTCTGAGCCGAACCAGCTCAGCCACCCTCAAAATCAGCCCTCATATTCCTAACGTGAAGCTAATCACCTGGCAGGTAGCTTTCACCTGAGCACGTCCCGTGGGACAGTCACTAAGTAGTTCATATATTTTCATATGCAGATGCTCCTTGGCTTATGATGGCATTACATCCCAGCAAACCCACCAGAGCTGAAAATATCTCAGGTCAAAAATGCCCCAGGCCAGGCAGGGAGGCTCACACCTGTAATCCCAGCCACTCTGGAGGATCAAAAGTTCAAGACCAGGCAGGGGAACTTAGCAAGACCCTCTCTCAAAACAAAACAAAAAAGAGCAGGGAATGTAGCTCAGTGGTAAAGTCCCCCTGGGTTCAATTGCCAGCACCAAAAATTACATAAATAAAAAGAAAAGGCATTGACTGTAGGTAAACTATGGAGCACTGTTGCTTAGCATGGGTACACTTGGCCTGTTGGTATTTTCCCCTTGTGACTGTGGGGCTGAGCAGGAGCTGCAGCTGATTTTCTGGGTGGAGGTACCAGAGACTGAACTCAGGGGCACTCGACCACTGAGCCACATGCCCAGCCCTATTTGGTATTTTATTTAGAGACAGGGTCTCACAGAGGCTGGCTTTGAACTCGAGATCCTCCTGCCTCAGCTTCCCAAGCTGCTGGGATCTCAGGCGTGCGCCACCGCTCCCAGCTTACTTAACGTATATTAATTTCACACCATCATTCTAGAGTCAAAAATCCTAAATTGAGCATCCTAAGTTATCTCATCTGATCCTTAGGGCAACACAAGAAGCAGGGAAAATCACTGTCCTCACAATGTCAGAGGGCCCCACGACCATGTTCAGATTGAGCCATGGACTCTGAGGACCCGCACAGTTCAATGGGCGGCCATGTCCATGACTGTGACCTGTTATAGTGACAGGGTACAGTGACAGGGTGCTGGTGCCTGCAGCGCAGTCCAGGGGGAACCAGGCACGTGAGCAGTCACAGGGGCCACATGGGAGCCCCCCAGCAACAAACTAAAGCAACACATCCACTGAGGAAGCTCAGCCCCCATGTCTGCCTGGCATGACAGGCCACTCCTGGCCACTAGGGAAGGTGGGAACCTCCCCAAACCCATGTTCCCAGAACCTCTGGGAGCAGAGCTAGTTATTTAAGTTATTTGTTTCTTTGTTTATTATTTTTGTGGTACTGAAGATGGTATCCAGGGGTGTTCTACCACCAAGCAACACCCCCATCCACCCCTTTTTAATTTTTACTTTATTTTTTTGGTACTGGGGATTGAATCCAGGGGCGATTTACAGAGTTACATTCCCACCCTTTTTACTTTTTTCTTTTAACTTTATTTATCTATCTATCTATTTATTTATTTAATGTGGTGCCGAGGGTCGAGCCCAGTGCCTCACTTGTGTTAGGCAAGCGCTCTGCCCCTGAGCCACAACCCCAGTCCTACTTGTTTCATTTTCAGACAGATTTCACTAAGTCGCTGAGGCCCTCACTAAATTGCTGAGGCTGGCCTTGAACTTGAGGTGCTCCTGCCTCAGCCTCCTGAGTCACTGGACTACAGATGTGCATCACTGCACCCAGCTCTAAGAAGGGCTTTTGAAGGACAGAGGTCTCAGATCTGCTATGTGCACTCTTTTCTGCACACCCTCGTCAGAGAAGGGAAAACCAAGGCTTGGAGGCACTGAGGCTTCCCACAGCTGCTGGAGGGAAGTCGGGCTCACTGAGACGCCTGCCTGTTTCTTTTTCGCATCTCACTGAATTGCCTCTTGACACACCAGTGCTGAGGTTCTAGGTGACAGATACATACAGGTTGCCTCTGTGTCACACAAAAACCCTATGAAGAAGATGCCATTGGGTACCCTGTTATACAGAGAAGGAGACAAAGATACAGAGCGGTGAAGTCATCTGTCCAATGTCACACGATCATCGAGCAGTGGAGCCTCGGCGGGGACCCAGGAGGGCACAGCTCTTCCCACCAGCTCTGCCAGGGCTTGAGGAAGGCAGTGGCATTGCTGAGAGCAGTCTCCTCACTGTGACAGGAAAATCAGACGACCTCAGGGGTTGCTGAGAAGATCACGTGAGTCGGCCCAGGACTCCAAGAGCATGACTGTTGTCACGATCAGTGCTATGATCATCACCATCACCTTAAACACGACTCTGGAAAGTGACTTTTCTCCAGATGTTTTTTCAAATCTGCCTCCTTCCCTCATTTGAAAAAAAAAGTACTAAATATTATTTTTACCAACCTCCTGTGATTTTTCTCCAACTCTATATTTTTCCTCCTAGAAGAAACGCTGATGGTAGAAGGATTGTTCTTTTCAGAGTCTTCTTTTCTAAATTCAAATCCTGTCTCCACCTGACCAGCTGTGTCACCTCAAGCAAGTTACTTAACCTTTCCATGCCTCAGTTTCTTCATCTATTAAACGGGGAATAATAACAAGGTCTGCCTCATAGGTTCTGGATCTTTCCAGGCTGCCACCTGGTGAGGTGACTGGAGGACCTAACAAACCATGCACACCAAGAGCTCGCAGCCAAGCTTGGCATGTAGTTAGAACACGGCAATGTCATGGGCCAAGGATGTAGCTGGTGGCCGAGTGCACCCTGAGGATGCAGGTGGGGTCATGGGTTCCATCTCCAGCACCACAAAAAACAGAGAGAGAGACAGATGTCATTCTTGTTGGTGGTGATGCTATTTATGATACAGTCACATGATGGAAAATGTAAAAGAATCCCAGCACAGGGGCTGTAATCCCAGCTACTCAGGGGGCTGAGGCAGGAGGATGGTATGGTTAAGGCCAGCCTCAGCAACTTAGTAAAATCCTGTCTCAAAATAAAAAGTAAAAAGGGCTGGGGATATGGCTCAGTGGTAGAGCTTGCTTAGCATGTGTGAGTTCAACCCTCAGTACTGGAAAGAGAGAGGGTGGGGGTGAGGGGAGAGAGAGAGAGAGAGAGAGAAACGGCAGAAGATATAGAAAAAATGAATCCAGCACAAGGGCAGACAGCCTTTGGCCCTCTCCTCAGCTGGTGGTTCTGGGTGGAGGTAGGGTTTTTTGGGTTTTTTTAGTTGTTAGTTTTTTGGGGTTTTGTTTTGAAGCCTATTTGAGCAAGGGACATTTGAATAGATGCAAATGCAAGAAACTTCTTTTGTCCGGTTTGCTTTCTTAGCATCCTTTACCACAACTGTCATAAGGGTCCCCGGGTCTTGCCTGTGCTGGACCAGCGCCTCCCACTTGCCCCTCCTAAAGCACATAGGCAATTTCTCCACCAAGATCAGAGCCTCCTGGATGGGGAGCAGAGTGACGGCCACGCTGCCAGACACCCAGCCTGGGCCACTCACAGGCCACCACCTTTGCTCAGGGACAGGTGCCAGGATGAACCCATTGCCTGAGCCGTCTGACCCCAAAGGCAGGGTTCTGGATCTTTCCAGGCTGCCATCCTGGTTAACCACACCCCCAGCCCCCTCCTCCCGGGCTCACAGCCAGGCCCTCACCTTTCTGCACCTTGTCACACAACAGGTAGAGCTCCTCGCCCCCCGTGCACGGCCCGCTCTCCTTGTTGATGCGGCAGATCCGCAGCTCAGACGTGTTCGTGGATTCTGGGGAGGAGGGAGAGGAAGAGGCCAATAAGGGAAAACAAGAATCCGGGTACCTTTCCACCCGGTGGCGGTGGGAAGGCAGGAAACTGAGGAGGCAGGGCACCCTGGTTCAGATGGAGGAAGAGGCCACCGGTCGGCCAGCAGTGCCGCGGCTCTGCCTGCCCAGCAGTCCCAGCCCTTCTTCTGTGAAGAGTCCTCTTGGGGACACCACTTTCCCTCAAGACACACCTCCCTCTGCCCCTGGCCATTTCAGTCAAGGGGATTGGGTAGGATTGAGTCCCTTCACCAGCTCAGCAGTGATCACATGCCCCAGATCGGGCCAATCAGATCATCACCTCCCCTACCCACAGCTGATTGGTCAAGGAGGAGCAAATGACCAAACGCAGGCCAATGAGAGACAGCCCTGAGATTTTTTAGCAAAAATACTAGGAAAGAGCCAGGATTAGTAAGGCAGGCCTGTAATCAGCTAAGACAGGAGGGTCCTAAGTTTGAAGCCAGGTTCAGCAACTTACTTAGCCCCAGTCTCAAAACACAATATAAAAAAAGGTGTGTTGGTGCAGACCTGTAATCCCAGTGACTCAAGAGGCTGAGGCAGGAGGATGGCAAGTTTGAGGCCAGCCTGGGCAACATAGCAAGATTTTGTAGCAAAATAAAATAAATAAAAAAGGGCTGGGAATGTAGCTCCATGGTAGAACATCTCTGGGTTCAATTCTCAATATTGAAAAGAAATTTGGGTGAGAGACGCTAAAAGCTCTCATTGGAGTGCAGGAGAGGTATCAGCACACAGCCCTGGAAGGCCCTGGCAGGATGGACTCTTAACATGCAGCAAGCACAACTGGGGGACAGAACTAGATGGACCCCCCCAGTGACACCGTGAGGTCTGAATGCAACCAGACCTGAAGCACTGTGCTAGTCCTCTACTGGGTGTTTTGTTTGTTTGTTTTGTTTGTTTTTGGTACTGGGGATTGAATCCAGGGAAGCTTAACCACTGAGCTATATCCCCAGCCCTTCACTGTTTTTTATTTTGAGACAGGACTCAGTAAGTCGCTGACCATCTTACTAAGTTGTTGAGGCTGGCCTCAAACTTGCAATCCTCCTG
Source organism: Marmota marmota marmota (assembly GCF_001458135.2). Lineage (NCBI taxonomy): Eukaryota > Metazoa > Chordata > Mammalia > Rodentia > Sciuridae > Marmota > Marmota marmota. The sequence continues at coordinate 5,152,503 of NW_026000205.1, forward strand.
CCCCAGCCTTCCAAGTTGCTGGAATTGCAGGCATGCACCACTGTGCTTGGCTTGTCCTTCCTCATTTAGATGCTGTGGCAGTCACTGCAGGTTGGATAAAGCCGAACAGCTATTCCCAAGCCCCTCTTCCAGTCTGTACCCCTCTATTCAGGTTGAAAAGCCTGTATACTTACATACCCAGATCCCCTTGCAACTCAGTATGGCCATGGGCCAAGTTCTAACCAATAAGACATCAGCAGAAGACTTCCAAGGAGATTCTGGAGAATATAAACTTTTTTATCTATTAAAGAAAGAGGTATGGGGCTGGGGCTGGGGCTCAGTGGCAGAGCGCTTGCCTAGCATGTATGAGGCACTGGGTTCGATCCTCAGCACCACATAAAGATAAAATAAAGATACTGTGTCCACCTAAATCTAAAAAATAAATTTAAAAAAGAGAAAGAGGTATTATTCTTTGTGATGCCTCTTCCCTAGGGCTCTATGGGGTCACTGTTGTGCATTCTCAAAATCAGGAAGTACCATTTTCATAAGCTACACAGTAAATGCTGATCCCCCAAAATAGGCAGGGTGCGATCTGTACAACCACACAGAGTGATGCTGCCTATATCATGTCTTGAACACAAATATGATGTCTGGAGCTGTGGCAGTCATCTTGTGACCGTGAAGGAAAAGCTGAGAGTCACAGAGCTGTGGAAACTTCATGATGTTAAGCAGCTAAACCAATGTGCACAAACTTAGTCAATGAGACAAATAATTCCCTGTTTGTTCATGCCACACTAAGGGGGCTTTCTGATCCCTGCTGCCAAGGACAATCCTAACTGCCACAGCACCCTGCACTCACTCTTGTCATAAACGGGCTCGGAGAGCACAGGGTCCATCCGCCGGGTCTGTCCCTGCTGGTCCCGGTAGGAGGCCTGGAAGCAGATCCTCACCACGTTCATGTCCACCTCCTGGTGGTTCTTCAGGGAGCCAGCTGCGGTGGGGACACAGGAAGGCTGAGGATGGGTGGGGCAGGGGCGGGGCCTAGAGGGGGCGTGGCAGGGGTGGGGCCGGGACTCACCATTGTAGGGGTCGATGCCCTGCTGGATCTTGCGCTCGATGGCCGCCTCAATCTCCTTCTTCCTCACGCACTGAATACCCAGGTTGTTAAAGCTGGGGAAGGAGTGCTCGTGAGGGGGTGCTGCGGGCCTCAACGCTGCTGGGGGCTCCCCCTGGACCCGGCATCAGGAAGGGCCTGGGGTTCTTGGGAAGACCCGGGAACCTGCCTTATCTGTACCACGTGAACACCCTGGCCAAGCTCCTTCATCCAACAGCACACGGGGAAGGTCACCGTCCAGGTGAGGTTCGGAGGGGTCGGACGCCCCCCCTCCCCGCTTGCTGGCCACACTGTGAACTGCAGGACTTGGCAGTAATTGGTTGCCCAAGTGCTTCCTGAGCATCTCTACATGCCAGGCACTGTGCTAGGCTCTGGGAATAGAGCAGGGAGCAGAAAAGATGAAATCCCTGCTCTCAGTGAGCTTATGTTTTCACTAAATTGATAAATCATTAAAATTATACATCAAGGCGGGCACAGTGGTGCACACCTGAAATCCCAGAAATTCACTGAAGCAGGAGGATCCTGAATTCAAAGCCAGCCTCAGCAACCTAGTAAGGCCCTAAGCAACTCAAGGAGACCCTGTCTCAAAATAAATAAAAAGGGCTGGGAATGTAGCTTAGTGGTTGAGCACCCTGGGTTCAATCCCTAGTACCCCAAAAATTATATATCAGCTTAGAGTCAGCAACTTCATTTTTAGAAACTAATCCTAAAGAATGACATACCTTTTTTTTTTTTTTTTAGTACCAGTGTTTGAACCCAAGGACACTTAACCACCAAGCCACATCTCCAGCCCTTTTTTATTTTATTTAGAGACAGGGTCTCACCAAGTTGCTTCAGGGCTTGACTATGTTGCTGAGGCTGGCTTTGAATTCACAATCCTCCTGCCTCAGCCTCCTGAGCCACTAGGATTACAGGCGTGTGCAACTACACCTATCTAGAATGACATATCTTTAAAGATATTTCTCAGCACTGTTAGCCACAGAGCAACAAGACACTGGAACCATCAGAGGTGCCCATTAATAGAGAGCAGTTTCAGTTAATTGTGTCCATCTATGAAGTAGAATACTAGATAGCCAAGACAAAGGATAGGGCAGCTCTGAATATATTGATAGGGAATGAGGTCTAAGATGTACTGTTACAAAAAATCAAGATGTAGGGGCCAAGGTTGCCGCTCAGTAATATAGCACTTGCTTACTTGCTTAGCATGCACAAGGCCCTGGGTTCCATGCCTAGCAGCAGAAACAAAAAACAAGTTGTGAATGTCTGTTAAAAAAGATTAGTGCTGGGGGACTGCAACTGTGGCTCAGCGGTGGAGCGCTAGCCCAGCATGTGTGAGACCCTGGGTTCAATCCTCAGCACCACATTAAAAATAAGTAAATAAACAAATAAAATAAAGATATTGTGTCCAACTACAACTAAAAAATAAAAATTAAAAAAAAAAAAAAGATATGTGGTGCTGGGGCTGGGATTGTGGCTCAGAGGTAGAGCACTTGCCTAGCACGCACAAGGCCCTGGGTTCGATCCTCAGCACCATATAAAAATAAATAAATAAAACAAAGGTATTGTGTCCAACTACAACTAAAATATATATATATATAAAAAAAAAGATATGTGGGCTGGGGTTGTGGCTCAGCGATAGAGCCTCACACGTGCGAGACCCTGGGTTCGATCCTCAGCACCACATAAAAATAAACAAGTGAAATAAAAGTGTTGTGTCCAACTACAACTGAAAAATAAATATGAAAAAAAAGATATATGCTTGCATATATGTGGCATATCTTCAGTTGTTTCTAGAAAAACATAGCTAGAAGGCCAAAGATTTTCTTTCTGAGAAAAGAATTATTTTTCAGTGCTGGGGATGAACTCAGGGCCTTGGGAATGCTGGGCCAGCGTCTGTCCCTCAGCCACATCTCCAGCCCTTTTTATTTATTTACTCTTTTATCTTGAGGCAGGTCTCCTGAGTTGCCTAGCCTGGCCTCAAACTTGCAACCCTCCAGCCTCAGACTCCAGAGCGGCTGTGATCAAGGATGCCGTGTTTTTTACATCTTTCATTTGATAACAATATTTAGATTGTAGAGTGAGAGAAGGACTAAGCCTTCAGATAAGTCGGCTCTGGAGTCCAGCCCCAGCCCTGCCATCGACTACCTGCTCCTCCACCTCTCTGAGCCTCAGTTTCTCCCTCTACAAAACGGGGTGCACAGCACTGGAGGGCACGGGGTATGGCAGGGTCGCAGGCTGAAGTGAGGCCGTGGCTGCCCCAGACCTCAGTTTCCCCAGGGGGAAATGCAGCAGGGAGGGTGTGGCCAGGCTGGCCCTGCCCTAGTTTCCCTGGGCGACCTTCGGCCCCTCAGAATCTCTGTGACCGAGGGTCAGGGGTCAGAGATCAGGTACCTGTGGCGGGGGCTGACATGAGGCCGCAGCCGCACCCTGCAGACACCGTCCGTACAGTCCTTCCCCACGAGGCTGTGCGGGTGCACCCGATGGGGCCAGTCCTTCCACACCAGGCACGCGGTCACCTCCACCTCCCGCAGTCCGCCACAATCCCGGAGCTGCAGGGAGACAGGTGCACTTTGGCGGGGTCATCACAGACAAGCCATGCTCCCTGGGGCTGTCCTTGGTGGATCCCCACCTACCCAACCCCCCACCAGGGCCATGGAAGGGTGTTTGCTTAAGACCCCTCTCCTTCTCAGTAGCTTGGGAGGCCCAGGCAGGAGGATTGTGAGTTCAAAACCAGCCTTGGCAAAATCAAGGCACTAAGCCACTCAGTAAGACCTGTCTCTAAATAAAACACAAAATAGGTCTGGGGATGTGGCTCAATGGCTGAGTGCCCTGGGTTCAATCTTCGGTACCCCCACCCCAAAAAAAAAAAGAAAAGCGAAGACTCTTTTCCTATCCAAAGCCGGAAACTTCCAACCCTCAACCTGGGAGGCCTTGTAATCTGCCCCACATGACTTCTTTGTCACACAAACCTTGAAAAAAATCTGATGTACACAAAATCTATCACACACAGGTAATCACAAGCAAAGAAAGACACCTGTACAGCAGAGAGATACAGTGGCCACCACTTGAGCCAACTCAGTGTCCCTGACATTGGTAACAACGGCTCAGGACAGGCTGAGTGTCTCTCATCTAAAATGCTTGGGACCAGTCAGGCACAGTGGTGCGGGCCTGTAATCTCAGCGACTCAGGAGGCTGAGGCAGGAGGATTGCAAAGCCAGCCTCAGCAATTTAGCAAGGCCTTAAGCAACTCAGTGAGACCCTGTCTCTAAACAAAATACAAAAAAGGGCTGGGGTGTGGCTCAGTGATTAAGCACCCCTAGGTTTAATCTCCAGGATCAAAATATAAATATATATATTTTTAAGTGGATGGGGAGCCTGGAGAGGTAGACCAGCAGCAGAGCGCTTGCCTAGCTTATGTGAAGCCCTGGCTTCCTTCCCTAGCACTGGGGAAAAAAGTATTGCCATAATTGCAGCTAGAATTCTCACCAGCCACCCCAGGCAACACAGATAGAAAGCAGACTCTTCAGACCGTGCCTGACTCAGCCAGTCACTTAGCTCCTCTGGTCACCAACTGGGCCCTGCTGACACCTGAGTCCTTCTGAAGCCCACTCTGCACTCCTAAAGCCCAGCTATAAAATGCAATAAACCAGCCAGGCACAGAGGCCACACCTGGAACCCTAGCGGGCTGAGGCAGGAGGATCACGAATTCAGCAACTCAGCAAGACCCTGTACTAAAACTTAAAAAAATCAAAAAGGCTGGGGATGTAGCTGAAGGGTAAAGTACCCCTGGGTTCAATCCCCAACACCCAACAGGGAAATGCAATTAACTAAGGTGTCTCCGTGGGGGCCTGCTGCCCTCTAGTGGCTGAAGGGGATATTGAGAGTGACTTTGGTTGACATTGTGGGGGGGGCAGGGACCACAGCAGGTAGAAGATGGAGCAGACCAACAGCGCTGGTTTGTAATACCAAGGACAGTCCGACACACCCACCCCATGTCCTCCAGGACATCTGAACATATTTCCAGAATTCACAGCAGTAACAAACCTGTCTAAAATGACCTGAGCCCAGAACCTAGCCCCGCTTCACATCAACAGTATTTTCCCATAATTTCAACATACACTGAATCTTCAAGGGCTGCAACCACCATGTGAACTGAAAGACAACTAGCTTTTGTTTAGACCAAGAGTTGTTTGATACTGTGAAGAATTCCCTCAACCAGTGCTGCCTGCATGTGGCATTAAAGTCACCAGGTCTGCCAGGCTGGGTCAGGCTGCTCCTCGTGGACCCTGTACCCAGGAGTCCACACAGAGGCCCAAGCAACATTAACATCCATGTATCCCATGAGGCTGTGCTTGAATATTTACATATTAAAATAAATGTGTTCTTATTCATTAATGTGCTGGATTAATGTCCTCCTGTCACTCCTTCATGTTACAACATGGCAATATGAATTTGGGGGGTGACTATAGGGAAGGTAGGTATTAGTGTCTGTAAATCTCACTGAGTCTAATAGGGTTAAAACTATTCATTTAAGGCTGGTGGCTAGCTAAATGGTAGCTGCTTGCCTCCTAAGTGGGAAGCCCTGGGTTCCATTCACAGCACTTACACACACACACACACACACACACACACACACACACACAGAGCCAAAATAATGGCATGGAAAGACCGCAATTCAAAAATGTTAGGGAAAACATAGTCTTAAAATATTGGGGTAACTCTAAAACCACAATGGCAAAACCATCCCTTATCATGCAGAGACCTGGGGGGTCGCCACTTTAAGCACAGGATCTGACTTAACATCATCAACACTGGGTCAAAGCAACATCCGAGGTCTTTTAATGCAAGACATTAAGAAGGCCACAATAACATTACTGTCATGTTTTTCCCTAAATGCATAACCTGATCAAATCTACAAACAGTCAACAAACCCAGAATGTAGGGCATTCTGCAAAGCATCTGTCTCAACACAGAAATTCTGGAGGTTAAGATAGAAGGATCAAAAGTCAAAAGCCAGCCTCGGCAACTTAGTGAGGCTCTAAGCAACTCAGTGAGCCCCTGTCTCCAAATAAAATACAAAATAGGGCTGGGATGTGGCTCAGTGGTTGAGTGCCCCTGAGTTCAATCCCCAGTAACCCACCCCACCCCAACTCCCAAAAACCAGAGAGAGAAAAAAGAAAAAGGTAAAGTTGGAACATAAAGTTGAAAAATGAAATCTCCTCTCAAATTAGAAAAACAGATTAATGGTTAAAAATGTACAAGGGATAAGGCCGGGATGTGGCTCTGGTAGAGGCTCTCTTAGCTTGCATGAAGTCCTGGCTCAACCCCCAGCACTATACAGACCAAGACACAGAAGGACTGTGAAACTGCCCCCTCCACACACAGTCTCCCCATTCCTAAAACCCCAGTGACTGGGAATATACAGTTAAAGGAAAAAAAATTTTTTTTTTCAATTTCCCCGGGTACTGAGGAGGGAGCCCAGGGCTCGCACATGCTAGGTAAGCGCCCTGCCAGGGGCTCCACCCTCAGCCTTTTGTTTTGTTTGTTCTCATTCTGAGACAGGGTCGTGCTAAATTGCCCAGGCTGGCCTTGAACCCGGGCTTCTCCTGCTTTAGCATCCTGAGTCTCTGGAGTTACACGCATGCGCAGTAGAACATCGTTCTTTGATCAGAATTTCCCCTACACACACTCTGCCCCCCAATTCGGACCACAACGCCTGTAACTAAATCAAGTAAAGATAACAGTGGCCAGCTGCAGAAAAGGAGCCTCACGCACCCTCACACAGCCTGCCACCTGTACCCGGCAGCTGGCCCAGGCTCTCAGGGTCCTACAGGGGCAGAGATGCACCCCATTTTGCATATGAACTGAGACCAGGAGGAGCACTGAACTGGCAGCCCCCCTTCACAGGTAAGCGACAGAACCAGGATTTCTACCCTCAAATGCCAACTTTTCCCGCAATTGTTGGCCTCCTCCAGGGTGGCGGGGACAGAGAGGACAGACAGCTGCTCTGCTCATCACCCAAATAAAGTTATAAGTGCTAAGGTCACTGTTTTGGAGTTTTTTTAGAGACAGGGTCTTGCTAAGTTGCTGAAGCTGGCTTCAAACTTTTGAACCTCCTGCTTCAGCCTCCTGAGTCGCTGGGACTGCAGGCCTGCACCACATGTGCTACTCTGAGATATATTATTAAATAAGAACAGCAGAGCACGGGCTGGGAGCTTCTGTAGCTCAGTGGTAGAGCACGTGCTGGGCATGCCCCAGACCCTGGGTTGGCTTCCCCATGCTAAACACGCACAGCAAAGCGTGCGAGCTGCCATGGTGGCGCATACCTGTAATCCCAGGGACTCAGGAGGCTGGGCAGGAGATTCACAAGCATGAGGCCAGCATTGGCAACTTAGCAACAACCTTGTCAATTCAGTGAGACCTCATTTCAAAATAAAAAGGGCTGGGGTGTAGCTCAGTGGTAGAGCACCCCTGGGCCCAGTCTCCAGTACCAAAACCAAAATCCATTGTGTGGTTTTTTGGGTTGTTTTGCAGGGCTGGGGTGTAGTTCATTATTAGAGCTCTTACCTAGCACGGTCCAGGCTCTGGGCTGTATCTCCAATCTCTCTCTCTCTCTCTCTCTCTCTCACACGCGCGCGCACGCGCGCACACACACACACACTAGTATAATACTTGTGCAGTGTTCTGCACGGCATTTGATTTTTTTGGATTATTACTATATTCTGGAGACACTTCCACATCAATACCCAGGGGACACCTGCATTTCTAGGCATTTCTCTGTCAGTCTTGGTATTTATGTTTTTGCTCTCACAGATGGATCCTTAGAGCAGTGCCAGCACAGACAGACAGTCACGGTTTACCAGTTCTCCATTAACACTCACGCTCCGGATTCTTGGTTAGCCTAACAAGACTGCGACAGATACCCAACCCCCTTCTTCATCTAGCTGCACACAGCCACATGACAAAGTCCTCCAAGTGGAATGGCCAAGCCTGGGGGTAATGAGGACCACAGAAACACTAAGATACCAGGAGCTCACCTGCACTTAGCACTGACCATGGAAGAGGCCCTGGACGTCTACCGAACTAATTTAACCCTCCCAGCCAACCCAGGAGGTTGGTATTATTATTATCCCACTCTGTAGAGGAGCAAACAGGCAGAGAGAGACCGGGTCACCTGCCCAAGGTTGCACAGCTAGTAAATGGCTGAAGTGGGGTTGGAACCCAGGTACTCGGATTCTTCAGGCCCCACTTGCAAGCCAGGAGGCTGCACTGCCTAGGGGCAGGGACAGTTTTGATAAACACTGCCACATAGCCAGGGAGGACGCCTTTCTTTGCACCCGGCCCCGCAGCAGCAGGGCAGCATGTACCACGCGCACTCCCTCCGGGGCCAAGAGTGCAGGGCGTCCCGGCCGCGCGCCCGGCCCACCTCGATGGCGGGCAGCGTCTTGCTGGCCTCGGTGCTGCTCTCGCCCAGGATGCTGCCGGCCGAGCGGCCCTCGCACTCGTAGCGGAAGCGCATGCCGCGCTGCTTCGGCTGCTCGGTGATGACCAGGTGCGGCCGCGGGCCCGGCCCGGGCGCGGGCGGCATCAGCCGGCCCAGGGCGCAGCTCCAGGGCGGCGGCGTGGCTGGCGGCGCGGAGGGGCCCAGGGTGACGGTGCTCAGCGAGGCCGCCCCGCGGGACACCAGGCGCGGCTGCCCCTCGCGGTGCCCGGCGCTCCGTCCAGGCCGAAGCCATTCTCCTTGATGTACTCGTCGATGATCTCTGCGGGAGACAGACACGCGTGACCCATCTGTCCCACCCACCCGCCTCCAGGCCCAGGCCTTGCCTCCCCGGGGGGCGCAGGGCACAGGGCCTCGCTGGACATGCCAAGGCCCTGCCCCTCCTTGCAACCACCAGCAGCCCCAGAGGCTGAGCCAGAAACCTGGGGTCGGTCCGCTTCTGTTTTCTTCCACCCCCTAAATGGACTCCCGACCCCAACACTCCTGAACCCATTCTCCGTGCCACCCCTCACCTGACTAAGGTAAGGGCCAACCCCCAGGGCATGGCCTCTTGCTAACACTAATGACAGCTGCTCTGCAGCAGCCACCAGGGCTCCAGCTGGAAGGTCATCTTCTCCAGGGCCACACAGAGAGGCCCCTGCCTCAGCCTTCCTGCCTGGTAGCAGCGTGGTTACAGGTGACAGTCACCCGCCTCTGCAAGGGCCTTCTTCATCGCCCACCATCATATCTGTGTAGTAGCCCCGCACAGTGCCACAGGCCTGTAATCCCAGCGAAGCCAGAAGCTGAGACAGGAGAATTCCAAGTTCAAGGCCAGCCTCAGCAAGGTTGGCAGCCCTAAGCAACTTAGTAAGACCCTGTCTCAAAAAAAATGGGTAAACTTCCAATCCATGTCGCACTTCTACCTCTGTGTTTCGGTTTCAAAAATGTTTACTTTCTGCTTATTCTCCCTGTCCCCACTGCTGTCCCAGGTCACCTCCTTCACCTCCCACCTGGACCACAGCAGTCCGGAGCTCACAGCCCCCTCTTCCTGCCTTTCCAGCCTGCATCTGTCCCCAGTGCACGGCCAGAGGGATTTTGGGATGTCCAGGCCTGTCCCTTCTCTGCTCGGAAACCTCCTGGGAGTCAGAGTCCACACTCCCCCCAGCGAGCTCCCCACCCTCCAGAAAACCAGCTTCAGCCCCGTCTGTTCCTTGCACCCAAGAAGCCTGGCTCCCTTCAGGGCCTTGTATTTGTTCTTCCCACGGCCATCCTGAACCCCACTTTTCCCCCCTCCACCCACACCGGCTCCCCTCAAATTTCTCGTCTCCATTCACATGTCAGCTGTTCAGAAGGCCAGATGCCCTGTCTCCCAGGCCCCTGTGGCTGTCTGTTCCTTCACACTCCGCCTGCTCTAACCTTACTCTGTCATTCACTCGCTGGCCTTGGAGTTGAGCCCCACTCAACTTCCACCCCCTAAATCGACTCCCATCCCTAACACTCCTGAACCCATTCTCTGTGCCACCTCCATGAAGGCAGGGACTTTGCTTTGTTCAGGACTTTGACGGGTCCCCGGAGCTCAGAGCAGTGCCTGGTTCCCGGGCGGGCTCACTGACGTCCCTGAAGGAGGCCATAATAGTAAATCGGAGGCTGCCGACTCCCGCTGAGGAATCCCAGTTTCGAGGACCGCTCAGGATCTTGGGAGCATGACTCGGTGCAAATGAGAGCCGCACTGTCACCCTCCTCACCCGAGGCCTGCCCCCGCCCCCATGTGAGCACCTGGGCCCTCGGCCTCCCGCATGCCTGCCTCCTGGTACTCACCCAATTCATCTGTGGAAGGAAGAGAAAGAAAGGTTCAGAAAGTGGCCAGGGTTTGTCATCTGTCCAGACAGATCCCCAACCCTGTCCCTCCTGTGACCCTTCCCCCAGCCTTTGTCCTGAGACACCCTAGGATGACTCCTGGGCATCAGCCCCCAGCCCCCATCTTCCCCTTCTGGGATAACCTCCCTTCACCCCCAGTTCTGGGGCCCAGCATTAGGGCATCCTCAAACTCAGCCAGCGCCTCCCCTAACATTCAGACCAGGGATTGGGAAGCATTGCTGGGGACAGGGAGAAAGCAAAGGGCCCTATCACCAGGGGGAAAATGAACCCCCTTGATTCTGAGCAAACGGAACGGAGGTTCCTTCCTGTCGTCCCCCCCGGGGCCCTCACAGGCAGCCTCAAGGGCCGAGGAGGCAGATCTTCAGCTGCCTGGATCCAAGCCCCATCCTCCCAGCCCCAGTGCCCACCCACACCCCAGACTGTCCCCGGCTTCCTGGGAGAGGGCTAGCAGTGATGCCGGGTCCTCAGGGAAGCCCCTGTCTCCTGCAGAAAAACTCAACCCAGAAAGGGGCAGTGGAGAAACTGAAACCAACCTCCCGTCATTCCACGACAGGACATGACAGGACGAGGGGAAGCCCAGAGGGCACAAGTGAGCCTAGGAGTCACCCAGAGAAGAGGTCCGGCCCAGCCAGAGGCTCCGCCCAGGGATGCCTTGCAGGCCACTGGCTGGGGACCTGTCCTGTGCCAGATCTAGCCTCCTCCTCTGTGCTCCGGGAGTGGCAGCTGGCAGCCAGACTTTGCCCCTTACAAGGTGGTTATCCTGCGTCCTTTATCTCAAGCCATCTGTGAAGTCAGTAGGGTGCCTCGGTCCCCACTAGGGAACCAGAGACAGTGAGGATGGGAGGGAGAAAGGGACCTGCTTGAGGTCACTGTCAAGTTACTTCAACTTGGAAAATACTCCTTACACATCTATGCTGGACGCAGTGGGGACCCAACGGCAAGTCAGATTTGGGGCCCTTAAGCATCTCCAGGCTGCAGGGGGAGGCTGAGTCCTGGGTGACAGTGGCTGGAGCTTGGGGTTAACAGCTTCAGTTCAAGTTCAAGCACTGCTACCTGCTAGTTGTGTGGCCCTGTGCCACCACTTAAATTTTTTGTGCTTGGTTTCTTCATCTATAAAATGGGAACAATAATGTCTACCTTGTTAAGCTTGAATAATTTTAAAAATCAAACAATACTTGGAACTGTCACATGGTAGGCAAGACATAAATGCTGGCTGCTATTAGACAAAGTGTTGGGGGACAATTTTTTAGGGACGTAGGTAATTCCTTCCCTTCTCTAGATCTCAGTTTGTCTATGAAATGGGAAAGTTGGGAGACACGGCTTTACAACTAAGGGGTACAGTACACAGGGCTGGTTTGAATCCTAGAGGTCACTGGCCCGTGGACAAGTCTGTTAACTTCTCTGAGCCTCCTCTATTAAATGAGGTCTGAGTTCCTACATAAGGAGGTAATGTCAGGTTTCAAGAGCACACACGTAAACTGCTAAGTACTGCATGCGACCACCCTACGCCCTCCATAAAGCTTGGCTAATATTATCTGAAGTCTTCTTTCAGCCAGGAAATGTTAAGAACTTCTTCTCCTTACTCAAGGCTCTATTCAGATAACAGACTTGCTACCATTCAGGGTCAGCCAGGATGGGTCACATGGGAGCAGAAAGCTGATGATGTATTTGCTACCTCAGGGCCTTTGCACAGGTTGGTCTCTTCCCAAATGCTCTTCTCCCAGCTCTTTGCATGGCTCCCTCCTACTACTCCTTCAGATTTCTGTGCAAACATCACCTCCTAGACAGGTTTTTCTAGCCACTTTATCCAAGATAGTCCCCCAAGCCCCTGACTCCAGTCCCTTTGTTTTATAATTTTCATGGCACTGATGAGGATTTGATATATCCTGTCATTATAATGATTCCTACCTGTCTCCTCCCACAGACTGTGAGTCCCAAAAAGTGGGGAACGTGTCTGACCAATCCTCAGTGTGTCCCCAAGGCCCAGCCTGTGTTTATGAAAATGAAGGGAACTTTCCCTCTGTCTCCCTAGGTCTCTTGACCCCACCCTACTGTTAAATACCATTGACCCTAAGATTTCATCATAGCCCTTATTACGTTTTATAATCCCACATCAACTTATTGTTTATATATTCTCCTCTCCATCCAGGGAAGGAGTCCTATGAGGGCAGGGCTGGGGTTATATCAGTCACTGCTATGTCCCCAGCCCTGCCCAGCACAGGGCCAGATATAGAACAGGCACTCAATAAATATTTATTGAATAGATGACATCAGAAATCACTCTCATTTGAAACCAAAGATCTGGGTCTCAGGCCACACAAGTCTTGTTCCTGACCAGAACCAGTGCGTGGACTGTATCTGTCCCTAATGCCATTTCCTACCTTCCCCCACCCTCACCCCCACCCCCGAACTCTCGCATGTGCTGGAGAAGCTACAGCACCTCCTTTATGGCCGCCCCAGCATTCCTGAGGTCCATCCCAAGATTCTACTTCCAGACAGAGGCCCAGATCCAGCCAACTGGGACCACTGCACAGTCACAATGTCAGGACTCTATCCCTGCCCTCCAAATCCCAGCAAACTTATAACAGACAGGGTGTCAGAATTTGGTGAGGATTCTGCACTTCCTTAGGCAGCACTGAATTTTGGAAGGCACAGGCTGAGGGACCTTATAAACAGTTCTCAGCATCTGTTGGGAACTTCCTAAAAATGCAAACTCTCATGGCCCATCCCCAGACCCACTGAATAAGAAACTCTACAGGTAGGACCTAACAGTCTGTTTAATAAGCCCTCTGGGTGATTTCAATGCACATGGTTTAAACACTATTATATAGACTGCCTAAAAATTATTATTAGCATTATTATTACACCTCTAACAGTTTACACTTATGGAGCCTTTACCATGTGCCACATACTCCTTTGCAACTTCACTGTTATCAACTTATTATATCCTCTCAATCTCCCTAAAAGGGAGGCACTAATGTTGTGCCCATTTTACAGATTAGGACAGCCGAGGCCCAAACAGGGTAAGCAACTCACAGACTTTCATACAGTGAGGGGGCAGTGGCACCAGCATGGCAAGGCCAGCTCTAAAGACCAAGATGGCAGTCTTTACCTTCTGCTATACCATGGGGAATCTCTACCCGGGGTCCTTCTTGCATAGTAAGTGATTACTTTTACCTGTGAAACTCCTAACAGTCCAGAAAGTACGGACACCTAGGGGGCCATCTCAAAGGGCAGGAAGGGACACAGCTCATCAAAAGTGGGCTGAAATAGACTTCTGCAAATCCCCCAGACAAAGGCATGCCCAATGCTGTCAACACAGGGGCTCCCCCACCCCATCCCGCACGTACAGGTGGGCAGGGCTGCGGAGGGCTGCTCACCTGTGGTCCTGGAAACGCTCAGTGAGATCGAGGAGAGGTCATTAGACCCTAGGAAAGGGAAGCATGTCTCAGAGGGTGATGGGCAGCAAGACGAACAGGGAATTATCCAAGCCCCACCTAGTTCCTGTCCCTTGGGTCAGGCCCCTCCCCCTACCTGCAGAGTCGGGCCAAGTTTCCTTGCCAACTCTTGGACAGGTCCTGACCTTTCCTTTCTGCCATTCCTCACCCTTCATCACACCCAAGACCTGTCCGAGCCTCTTCCCCTTAAGGTGAGGCTCAGAGGACCCATTCTCTACCTGTTAGGAAATCCCCCACCCCCTTCCTTCTCTCAGAGCCGGACGCGACCCCTTCACTTTTCCACCGTCACACCCGCCCCTTCTCTCCTGGGAGGCAGGCACCGCCCCTTCTCTCTCGGGAGGCAGGCCCCGCCCCTCTTCATTCCCTGCTCCAGGCCCCGCCCTTCGTTTTCAGAACACGCCTTTCCCCATCGCTCCGCAGCCAGGCCCCGCCCCCTCGCCTCTCTGAGTCGGGTTCTGCTTCCTTCTTTGCGTTAAGCTCCGCCCCTTCCCGCCCTCACCACCAGGCCCCGCCCCATCCGTGGCGCGTCCTTTCCTCCCTCTCGGAGCCTAGCCCCGCCCCTATGCCCCTCAATAGCCGCTCCAGCTCCTCCTTCTCAGAGTCAGGCCCCACCCCTTCTCCCTCTGGAAGCCGGGCCCCGCCCCTTTCTCTGCCTCAGAGTGAGGCCCCGCCCCCTTCTCACTCTACAGCGGGACGCCTTGCCAGTACCTTGGGCCGGACCCTTCATCATCCTCTGCCTCCTTCCCTCTAATACAGTGTCCCACAACCCTCACATTCTCCCCGCGCAATACCTAGACTCTTGTAGGAACCCCCAGGTTGCTCCAGGACCCCCAGAACTCCCACATCTCCAGCC
>NW_026000205.1:5169750-5185382 GCF_001458135.2 Marmota marmota marmota
AGTTCCAAAAAAAAAAAAAAAAAAGGAAAGAAAAAAGAAAAAGAAGTAATGAGTGTGGCTATGGGCTATGTTCCAACAACATTATTTTATGGATATCACAAGTGAAATTTCACTGGGAATGTAGCTCAGAGGCAAGACACTTGCCTAGCATGTATAAGGCCAGCGTTCAGTTTCCAGTACTGAAAAAAAAGAAGTTATAAAATAATGAAATTTCATATAATTTTCACATAAAGCAATATATTCTTTCTTCCTGCCAGATGGGTGATGTGCTGACATCATAACATGGCTGGCGAGAGGCACACCCCCCAGTGGCATGAAACCAATTCTTACACTGTGAGCCACAAAAGGAGCATGAGAGATTCTTCTTTAGATTGTAACAATCACTTAAAAATGTAAAAATAATACAAAACTAGTGGGAAACTGAGCCCCCGCCTGGATTTGGCATGTAGGCCTTATAGAGGTTGTGCTTTGAGTACTGGAATCAGACTGACTGCGTTCAAATCCTAGACCTCAATTGCTGTGTGACTTCAGATAACTCATTTCATCTCTGAACTTGTTTCCCAGCTGTAGAGTGGGTCTTCAGTAGGACAGCTGTGGGAATTAAATACTGATAATATGCTGGATGTGGTGGCACATGCTTATATTCCCTCCTCCCTAGGCAGGAGGAGCCTAGGAATTTGAGGGTCAGTTGGAGCAACGTGTGACCCCATCTCAAAACAATCTATTCATCATTGTAACAGTAGTGGTAGACCCTTGGATGTAGCTCTTCCCCGTGACAGGTGTACCGTCCTGAACACTTGCATTGTGATGTTTGTATGACCCTGGACAAATTCCTTCATTTCTGCAGGGCTTTTTCCTCATCTGCTAGATGAGGCTGAACAGCAAGCTTCACAGGATTGCTGCGAACGCTCCATTTACAGACTTATTACATTACACATGATGTGGGCACAGTGGTGCATGCCTGTACTCCCCGCTACTTGGAAGGCTGAAACAGGAGGATTGCAAGTTCAAGGTCAGCCTGGTCAATTTACCAAGACCCTGTCTCAAAATAAAAAGGGGCTGCAGATACAGCTCAGTGGTAGAGCACTGCTGGGTTCAATCCCCAGGGGTGGGAAAAAAGTGTCACACTCTATTCAACAGTGCCAGGCACTGTTCTAAAAGCTGGGGACATAACAAGGAACCCACAGACAAAAGCCCTTGCCATCAAGGAGCCAAAATCCAAGAGAGACGTAAAATAGATAAATAACTACACATCTGGTGGTGATGCTACTGTAGAAGAAAAGAGCAGTAAATATGAATAGAATTTGGGGACACTGGGAGGGTCTGAGGTGACATTTGAGTAGAGATCTGAAGGTGAGGGATCCATCCATGTGGATAACTGGGGGGAACATGTTCAGGGTACAGGGAAGAAGTGCAAAGGCCCTGAGGTAGGGAAATGTGTAGCTTAAGAGCAGTGAGGAAGGGGAAGCTGGGCAGCGGGGCAGCCTGGGCCATGTGGCAGGCCCTCAGCAATCGAGCAAGATCCTGTCTCAAAAAATGAAAAGGGCTGGGGATGTGGCTCAGGGGTTAAGCACCCCTGGGTTTAATCCCTGGTACCAAAACACCAAGAGTGGAGAGGAAACTAGAGCAGTGGCTGAGGGAAGAGGTAGAGACTGGGCCAGCACGACCGGCTGGCAAGGCAGTGGGGACACGGAGTGACATGCAGTTCAATGGGTAAAGCAAACCACATTAGGTACTTAGACTAGAGCCTGGCTCCTGAGGACCGACAAACAGCGGCTCCTACTACGTCAGGCCCATGAGCCCACCAGATTCCCCTCTGCTTCTTGTCAGGACTCATGCTTGTTGAATGAACAACTGAACGCATGCCCTGAGGATTTCTGCAGGCGTGCATCCACAGGGTAGGCAGCACTATTTTGGTCCCAGCACAGGGGGAGGGCCTTGGGGAGCATTTGTGGACTGTGTCCGTGTGTCACAGTGGCTGCGGCTGTGGCAGTGAATGTGCACAGGGAGCCGGCAGTCCACAGTCCTGGCTGTGTGCTCGCGGGTCTTGGTCGAGTGGAGGAGACTGACCCATCACCCCAGTGATGTCCCTGACGGGCAGGGCTGCCACCAGAGCCTAGATAGAGGACTTGGGGCTCAGGGAGGGCATCCTGGAGGTGGCGGCGCCCAAGCTGCAACCCGGAGGGTGCCCGGGGCATGAAGTTTTGAGCCGGGGTGTGTTCTAGGCAGGGAATGGCAAGCTAAGGAGCCCGGCAGAGCAGCCGTGCTGTGGAGCCATGGCCTGATATAGAGTGGGGCAGGGAATGAGGCAGATCTAGGCTACCTGAGGGACAGAGCCGCCCACAGTGCCACACATGGGGCTCAGTGAGCACGGACACCTCCCAGGTGCTTCCCCCCAGCCAGGCTCTGCAGACTGGGAAGCAAGGAGAGCCTACAACGTGGCCCTCAGCCCAGCCTCCTCTGAGCTAAGAGACCAACCCTCCCACAAATGCAGGTGACCGGGGTCCAACCCCCTCCAGGGTGCAGGAGCCCAGCCACCTCACTTCCAGCGGGCAAAGTCCCAGCTCGTGACACTGCAGAGGCGGCACAAGCATCACACCCAGGAGCGGAGCGGGTCCTCGGCACGCAGCCTCCCACGCCTGGTGCTGCAGCAGTTGGGGTGCTGCTCCCTGCCACAGCTGAGGTGAGCGGCAGCACATCAGGTGCATGTCATGACATGTCACACTGCGAGCAGGAAACCTGAGCATAGCGTCCCTCCCAGCAGCTGCCGTGAGGCCTCCTGTGGGCAGCGCTCCTGGCCCTGCCTCGTGGTGGGGTGGGGGCTGGCCCACCATGGGCAGCTTCCCAGGAGTCTGTGAGACAGTTTCAGAAGCCCCTCGAGGGCAGTGGGAGGGGAGAGTGAGAGAGGGGCCTGGTCCTGAGGCGCGACTCCCTGGGGCCACTATTCCCCCCATTCTGCATCCTCCACCAGGCAGGTCTCCCTCCGGAAGCCAGGAGAGCCCCAGGCCCCAGGAGAGAGGCTCTGCGGGGCAGAGGAAGGCAGGCAGGGAGGGGCGGCTGAGCTTAAGTTAAACACCCACATGAATTTATTAAATCCAGACTGTGTTAAGGGTGGCGGTCTGGGAGGAGGGGGTGGTCGGACAAGGGACAAGACAATGGATGACTGCGGGCGTCCCACAGAGGGGCCCCGGCCCCTCCCCACCTGGCCCCCCTCGGCAGCGCCGCATCGGCTTCACCATGATTCCCAGCAGGGCTGGGCTGGCAGGGCAAGATGGCTGGAAACAGGACAGAGAGACAGACGGCGCCTCCACAACAACGAGCCCAGCCCGCCCCGGCCCCGTGTCACACGCTGGGCCCTGGCCCAAGAGGGCCTCCTGCCGCCTGCCCGATCTGTCCAGGGAGAGGGCGACAGGAAGGGGCGGCAGGGGCCAGGTTGGCAGGGGTGGTGGTCGCCAGGAACTGGAGTGGACGAGGAGGACCAGTAGGGCTAATCCTTTTTCTTGTCCTCTGCTGGCTTTGGAGGGGCGTCCTGGGGCTCAGTGGCGGGGCTGGCCCCCAGACTGGGATGGGTGGGCAGGGACGCGGGGGCCTCCTCCCTGGCAGCGGTGGCTGTGGGGGCTGATGGTGCGAGGGCCCCTGCTGCCGTGGGGGCCTGGGCCACAGGGGCAGCAGCTGCGGGGTCCTCGCCACTCATGCCGAACTCATTCACACGGGTGGGGTCGACGCGGTAGATCCACCGTTGGTAGAGGTAGATGAAGAAGACCACGTCTGCAGACGGCAACAGGGACAGGGTCCTCAGGCCTGGGCTCGCCCGCATGCCAGCCTCAGCCCAGGGCCGTCACCCCCCCGACCCGGGGCCTGAACCCCATCCCCAGGCCTCACCGTCCCGTAGGCAGCCGATCCGGTACATGACGGGCATCTTGATGACAAAGGCGAACAAGTCATCGATGAAGGTGTTCAGGGCCTTGTAGGTGAGCATGCGCCATGGCAGGTGGGCCACGGACTTGAGCTTGTAGTTGATGAAGAGCTGGGGTGTCATGGTGATGAAGCCTGTGTGAGAGAGGAGGGCACCCTGAGTGCGGGGACGCGGGTGCTCCTGGCCTTGGAGTGCTCCATGGCCCCGGCGTCCAGCCCCACTGGCCTCCTCGCCACCCACAACCCCACCGCATCCCCGCCTTGGGGCATTTGCATGTCCTCTGCCCTCTGCCGTGAGATCTTTGTAGGGTCCCCTCCCTGGCACTGTTTAGCCCCGGTTTGGACACCGTCCCTAGAGGGGCCTCCCCAGTTCCCTCTAAGTGGCACCCGTGGTCTACCCTCTTCACCACAAATGGGGCCAGGGCGCCCCTAGACCCCCACATCCCACCTCTCTACCCTGGGTACCGCTCTGTGGGACAGGTCTGCCTCCTCTAATGATGGCCAAGCCTGGGGAGAGTAGGCCCAACTGACTCGATCCCCACTGTGTTCTGGTACTGCCCAGAGAGGGCCTGGGATTGTCCACCAGCGAGGCCCTGCCCTGTCGGCGCGGCTCACCAAAGGTCAGCAGGAAGCCGTAGAGCATGCTCAGCACCCAGGAGTACCAGCCCTTGTGCTCCAGGTACAGGAGGCTGTAGACGGCGTAGCAGCCCAAAAGCGGGAAGAGGATCCATGACAGGTACCGGAAGGCCATCTGTGGGGTCACAGGCAGGGCTGTGGCTGGCTCTGAGGGCCCCACCTAGCACCCTTGTTCCCAACCCACACCTGGCCTGGCAAGTTGGGCTGGGGGAATTTCCAGGTAGCCCTGGGAACTCTGGACTTGGCCAGGAAGTAGATACGGCAGGCAGGGGACACAGGGTGTGGCATAGGCCCTAAAGTGTGGGCTCAGCAGCTGGCAGGCTGATGGCTCAGTCCCCACTCCTCAGGAGTATAGCTGCTTGGACACTGTTCACTAGGGCTGCGGGGGACACTCACGTCGTCGTACACCTTGGTAGAGGACTCGATGTACGTGGACTTGTCTTTGAAGGTCGGGCAGGGGAAGATCCCTGCCACCCTGTGCTCCCGGTCCAGCTGCACACAGGAAAGAAGTGGTGTCAGTTGTGGCCCTGGCCCCTGCGACCCCTAAGCCAGAACCAGACCATGCCCTCCCCACTGTTCCCAGTTCCCCTGGCCGACATATGACCCAAAAAAATCCCCTGGTGTGAAAATCCCCTTGTCCTGGAGTGCAGCAGCATCGGGAAAGCCCCAGAGGCCAGCTCCAGGCCCGGGCTGGGAGGAGGCCCCCGCCCCTGACTGGCCCCGACGTACCCGGACATCCATGACCTTGGTGATCTTCCACAGGTCGATGAGAACCCCGATGAAGACGCTGACCTGGACCACAAAGTTGGTCTCGTTGTCCAGGATGTAGAGGAGGACCACGAAGGACTGGAAAACGCCAAAGAACACGGAGCGCACAGAGAGGCCCTCCAGGGACTGCCGGCTGTTCCAGAACTGGATATCTGTGAGCCGAGGCGGGACGTGAGGGCCCTCAGTGGGCAGGCGAGCACTGCGCTCCCCCAGGAAGGGCCTCTATGCACTGGTGGCCTCCACGCCACGAGCAGGCAGGACCTCTGAGGTCCCCATGCAAAACAGGAGCACCCAGTGCCCCCGGGTGCCGTCCCTTGCCTGATGGTCAGACAGATGCTCATTGTGCACAGTGCTGGGAGTCACAGCCGGGTGGGGTGGAGCCTGGACAGATGCTGGCCTGCCACACCACAGCCCACCCTGCCTCCCGGGATAGGAAGGTCTGGGGCACAGGCTTGGGGACCTCCTCCAGCTCCCCTCGTGCTAAACCATGAAGGAAATGGAGTGTGGACACCCTTGGGCTCTAGTCTCCAACCTGGGGAACTCAGGTCAACCACACCCCTCGGAGCCCAGCCAGGCTGATAGGGTGACAAGCGCAACCACAGGAGGGCCACACCACAGCCTGGCTCACAGCAGCAAGGCCAGGCCGCAGTCACACAGGGCCCACTGGCACTCGGGGCTGTGGACCTGGCCCACTCTGCTCAGCCCACCACACCAACCCCCAGGCCCACTGGTAAGAATGGAGGGGAGACGAGTTCTGGTGGGAGGGGTGGCTGAGTCCCTCCTAGGGCAGAAAGCGACTGCTCCATTCCTGCAGGGACCAGGGGGAGTGCCCACACTTCCACGAGCTTCCTCCCTCTTCTGGACAGGATGAGCCCAGCAGACCCGCCCAGGGTGGGCAGAGGGTTTGGTGAGGCAGTGTCTAGTGAAGCTCCATGTGACAGCTGACCAGGTCCCCATGGAGGTCACATCAGGGACTACAGTGGGACACTACGTTCTTCTGGACAGTAGGTGCAGGCACCCCTCCTCCTGGGGACTCTGGCCTCGAGGGTAAAACGGGCTGGAACTGTGGGTGACGTTGGCAAATGGCCTAAGCTCTGACCTCTGCCTCCTCTGTTGTACCTGAGGGGCGATGACAGCCTCCTCAGGGGCCAGCGTGGTCGTCCTCAGAACTCGGCCTTCACGGGACTCCTGCCTTCCCGCCAGGAGGGCGGGGGGCTGGCGGGAGGCGGCCTGCCAGGCAGACCAGGAGCCGCTCTGGGGCTTCCCTGCTCTAGGCCTTGGAGTTCCCCGGCCTGTTCCTGCTGGTGCCATTCTGGCCTCGGCCTGAGCAGCAGGTCCAACCCCTCCCTCAGCTGGTGGGTGGGAGTTTCTGGGTTGGGACTTTTGGGGTCACTGTCCCTCCCAGCTCACCGGGTTTCTGGAAACTGGAGCTGAGAGATCCCAGGTAGGGGGAGGTATGGGGAGGAAAGGGCACCCCGATTCCCTGCCCTGCGCCCTCCCATCCCCAGGCCCCACAGGTCTCTCAGAGCCCTGGGGTCCCACACCTACCGTTCTTAAAGGCCAGGAACTCAAAGACACTGTGGACGATGGACACAATGATGGTGAGCGCCAGCAGGTAGGGGTTGGTCTCCAGGAGGGCAACCTGGGGGAAGGGCCATGAGCACTGCCCGCTCCTGCTCAGAGCTGCCCTCCTGCCCCAGGGCACCCAGACAGGCCCTGCTGACAACCCCCAGGCCCGCCCCTGGGGCCTTCCAGAGAGGAAGAGCCAGCACCAGCCAGGAGGACAGCTGGTCAGAGAAGGACACACGGGGACGAAGACATGATACAGAAGGGAGAAGACACAGGGAGAGGCAGACACAGGGAGAGAGGTGGGGCAAGGGACACGGAGGGACAGCGAGGAACAGAAACCCAACGGCAACCACAGCCCCAGGCACACAGAGCCTAGTTTCAATGTCACGCAGCCAGGTTGACAGATGGCCATGGGAAGGCACTTAGGGCAGTGATGTGAAGTCGGGGAGACAGGGTGGGGCGGGTCCAGATCCAGAGGGCCCGGCCCAGTGATGGGCTGATGGAGCGGCGGCAGGGCCCCAGGCCAGGCAGGGCCCTGCAGGAAAGGTCCAGGCGGTTTGAACTGGGGGCAGGAGAGAGCTGCGGGAGTCCCCAGCCCATGGGCCACTTCCCCTTGGCCTCTGCAGCCAGGAGGAGCCAGCTCACCTTCACCGAGTCCTGCTCCTCGTCTGACTGCTCGTACAGCTCGTCGCCCAGGAAGTTCCAGGGTGACTTGGTGCTCTGGGCCGCGTAGAGCTGCCAGCGCCAGAGCGACAGCGGGCAGAAGGAAACGCGCAGCGGCAGGCTGGCCAGGCTCTCGTTGATGGGGTAGTAGTCCTTCTGCAGGTTCCAGTAGTCGTTGAAGTAGATGATGGGGTAGTAGTCCCCGCTGACCGCGTCGAACTTCACGTCTGGGGGCACACAGGGCGGGGCACTGCTCAGCCAGCTGGGGATAGGGACCCAGGATGGCCCCTCTGACAAACACTGGAGGCCAGGGGGCATTTCTGGGCTGTGTGAGAGCCCCTGACCTCAGCAGAGGGGCCTGGGTGGAAGGTCGCAGCCAGGTACCCCGGGGTGACCCCGTGTCCGAGGCTTTGTGGAATCAGTCAGAACTGCCTCAGCTGCCAAAGCCGGCAGCGGGTGCATTTTTTGAAAATGCTTGTGATGGATGAAACCTGCTGCAGACGGATTGGCACCCGGCAGCTGGTCACCAGTGGTAGCCGGTCCTGGGTCACCAGGGGCGTGGGAGTGAGAGGAGAGCAGAGGCAAGACAGGGCTGGGAGTCCAGGGAGGGCAAGGACTTAGGAAGGTCTCTCGGGGTGAGACAGGAAATGGACTCGAGCACCCTCCCAGGCCTCTGCAGGCTGCCGCTGGGCTGGGCTTACACTGGTCTAGTGGGGGCGGCACGCTGCCCTTCACCCACGGCGTGTGGTCGTCCACGATGTTGATGGTGATGTTGGGGTGCCAGTGGGAAATCACCTCCACGGGCCCATAGTCCTCGGCCCTCTGCAGGGAGATGGGGACCGCAGTGGGCTCGGGGTAGCGCAGGGGCTGGTGGCAGCCGCTCCACACACCTCCTCCTGAACACCCGACTGTCATGAAGGCTGGACCTCCACAACCACAGCCACGGGCAGAGGACTCGCCCTGGCCCACCCAAGGCCAGTCTTCAGACCCCCGAGATCCTCTTACCCGGGGGACAGAAAAGTGAAGCCCACAGAGGTAGGGGGCAAGGCCCTGCCTTGAGATGGTGGCTCCACAGGTTCCTGAGTGGCATCCCTCCTCCTCCTGGGACTACCCAGGAAGCAAGACTCCCATCCTGCGGGTCCCCCTGCTGCCCAGCCCACCAAGACCTGCAGCCCACAGCTCCCCCTGGCCGCATCCCCGGGCCTCTCCTCTGCGCCAGCAGCCTGGGTGTGAGTCCCGCCCCACCGCTGCTTGGCTGAGACTTAAGCACGTGTCCCCATGTGAAATGGAACCCCCTCACAGAGCCAGCGAGAGGCTTACCGGTAGACCTCCCCACTCCACCTGATTCCCGACCCCTTTCCAGGTAAGGAAAGGGAGGCTGAGGGAGGTGTGGTGGACCAGCGCATCCCAGCTCAGGGGAGCCGTGGGCCATGGGGCTGCCAGCTGGGGGTGACCGACCCAGCTGGTCCCTACGACGCCCACAGCCCCACTCACAGTTACCTTGATCATTTCTGGGTCGGCTTCCGTCTCTCCCGTCAGCAGGTTTTTGGTTTTCTGAAATCGCCTGCGCTTGTATTTGTTGATCACTGTGGGTGGTGGGGGAGGGGAAAGATGGGGAGGTGAGGCCTCGGGCACGGGCACCTGCATGTCCAGAGGCCAGGCCTCTGCTCACCCAGCGGAGGACGCCACTGCCTGCACCACACATCCGATGGTCCTCTGGCCTCTCCACCCACCCGGCCAGCCCAGGGGCCCCTCCTGGATGACAGGGCTTGCCTTCTCACTGGCCTCTCAAGAGGCCATGCCCCCTGACCTCTGTTGGGGGAGTGCTGGGTGGGCAGCACCCTGAGCTGACCTCTATCACCCCGCCTGGGCCTCTGGATGGCTGCTCCATCTCCCTGTGACTGTCCCCTGCAGTCTTCATGGATGGCCCCTTCTCAGCCTGCAAGTCCCAGGTTAACTGTCCCATCCTCTCAGCGACTCCCCTGAGCACACTTCCCCTCCTAGCTGTTTCCATCACAGCCCTCGGCGACGCAAGCCCACTGCCCCTGTGTCCCACCCAAGCCCATGCAGCAGTCAGGGCTGATTTCAAACACTGACGCACACACCGCAGGCTGGGATGGCCGCGCACAGGGTCATGACGAGGCAGGCTGCAGACGGAGCCCAGAGAAGGCCTGGAGCGCCAACATGAGAGGCATCCTGGGGCTGCGACGCCCCAGCCAGGGCCGCCCCCACTCCTCTCATGAAGGCCCCAGGCTCTGTGAGCCCTGCCCTGGGCACTGCCAGGACTTGCTGGGAAGGGGGGCGCTCACTCGTGCCCGTCGCCCCACTCCTGGCCATGGGGCATCTTCTTATTCCCTTTCATTGGGAAGAAGAGCTGCCTGTGACCTTCTCCTGCTGTGAGCTTCTCCGTCCTGCCCGCAGCCAGGGAGGGAGGGGAGCTGGTCAAAGGAGCTGGCCACGAGGGCTCCGGAGACAACCCTGGATCTGACTCCTGCAAGCTAAGGGATGCCGAGTCGAGTCCCTCCCTGGACTCTGGAAAGGAGGACCAGGCCTGCTGTCGCTAACACGAACGCCACCGTCTCTCTCCTAACCAGCTCATCTGAAGCTGGGCCTGGGGTGTGCCCCTGCAGGTCCAGTGTTTGGAGAGCCGAGGCAGGAGAGTCACTTGAGCCCAGGAGATCAGGACCAGCCTGGGAAACACTGAGAGACCCCATCTCAAAAAAGAAAGAAGAGAAAGGAAGGAAGAAAGAGAGAGAGAATTAACTAATTTGAGACCTGGCCCCATGTCCCAGGAGAGCAGTGAGCACTGAGGGTGGGCATCCTAGAGAAGGAACTCTAGAAGGACATGTCCTGCGCCATCTTCACCTGGGAGAGGCGGCCAGGGAGGGAGGGGGCGGTGCTGGGCGGGAGCATGGAGAGGGCCTGGCTCAGGGGACCGGGCTTCTAACAGGAGATGGGCCCGGCTGCCACGGGGAGCAAAGTGCCTCCTGTTCTCCAGATTTTGCTTCTAGAGCTGCATCACCCAGCATGGGGTCCCTGGCCCATGTGACCTCTGAGCACTGAAAGTGTGGCTGGTCAGCGGGAGGCGGGCTATGAGCGTGGTGTGCTCTTGGCCTCACCTTCGTTCCCACACTGATTCCACGTGGAAATGACAGGTGCCGACTGAGCTCAACCTCGTGCCGTTAACATAAATCCGCTGGTTTCATTTGCCCCTTTATTGCTGGCTCTTTTCCAGGAGGAACTGCAAGCCTCTGGCTCACACTGCACCTCCTCACACAGGGCTACTCTGGACCCGGATGCTGGCCTTTGGGGAACGAAAGGGGCTTTTTTGATCACATCCTCATTCTTCACCCTGTGGCAAAGGTAGCTAAGTCCAAGTCCTTCCATGTCCCTTCTCTGAGGGGTCCCAGCACAGACTGGGGCTGGGGGTGGCCTGGGTGGCCTTGGGTGGCTTTTCAGTCTACTGGCTGCAGGCCTACTTTACAGACATTTTACATCTGTCACACTGCCCATGAGCAAACTCACTGCGCAAGCCACACTCCCCCAAGTCAAAACCCCAGCAAACACAGTCATCAGACAGCTCACCAGGATGATCAGGTGAGCAGCAAGCGAAGGTAGCAGGACCCACCTGGGCTACATGCAGGGCAACCTCTGAGGTGTCACACAATTTGACCCCGACCCTGACCCTGACACATCTATGGGACCATCCCGGTAGGTCACAGCCTCTCAGGCCACCTCTCCCACTTCTTCCCAGCTCCTTCTCAGGGAAGCCGGCCGGCAGCTGAACGCGCTCCCAGGCACACTGGCTTAGAACGTGTCTGGCAAACTCCAGGGGACTTTTCCAAGTCAGTTTTGGGGACTGACATGAGCTCACCGACTTTCTTTTACAGAATGACCATCCTTCAGGATCTTTTTTTAACAAAGGGAACAGGGAAGGCCTGACGCATATGAAAACCATGACATCTGTCACAGTGCTACCCCAAACAGCCAGGTGGGTCTGACCAAGCCCACAGGACGCTGGGAATAGTACTCAATAAAATAAAAGCTCCATGGAGTAAATAAAACCCAAGGTAGGGGAACGGGGGATGGGGTTTCAGAAGAGCCATTCTCCAGAGCTGCTGGAACCCAGGGACAGTGAGGTTTCTCTGGGTGCCAACAGGAGACCATGGACTCGAGGAAGTAGCCCAAAAAGCTAGGTAAAGACAATTATTAGCTTCCTGGAAAATGTGAAGTTAGGCAGAAAGGAATTTAAAAAAAGGTGTATTCACCGTATGGTTCAGACACGTAAGAGTCACATAGTCAAAAACGTTTAAGAAAAGTGCTAGGGCCGCAGCCCAGGGGTACAGCACCCCTGGGTTCAATCTTCAGGACCAACAACAAAAAAAGAAACTCCAGTATTAACTTATCAGTGGGAGCCCTGGTGGTGAAGGAGCAGGATAAAGAGCTCAGTTGATCTCTACTGAGGCTGGCTGTGGTGGCCAGGAGGAGGAGAAGGGGCGGACGGGAGCCTGGGCTTGGCGCACCTGACATAGTATTTGAATTTTAAACCATATATGTGCAATAGGAGATCTAAAAAATAGTCAACCAGATGCAATGAGTGGAGAGAAATAAAACTGGTTTCAATACAGGCTGTGTCAGAAGTTACGAATAGCCAGGTGCAGTGACCCACATCTGTAATCCCAGAACTCGGGAGGCTGAGGCAGGAGGATCACAAGTTTGACACCAGCCTGGACAACTCAGCAAGACCCTATCTAAAACTAAAAAAAAGGGCTGGGGATGTGGCTCTGTGGCTGGGCTCAATCCCTGCACACACACAAAAGAGGCCGCAAGCATCCAGCTCTGCCCGAGGTTTGTCCACCCAATCAAGATTCTCCCAGTGCGTGCCTAGCACTGCCCGGGCCACCAGGCCACATAAAAGTAGGGGGACAGTCCTTGAAACAGAAGGCCTCATCCAGCTGCAAGGCCCCTCACCATGCCTTCCTCAGGGACGAGCTAGGCTCAGACCTTATTGCAGGACCCAAATGACAGGGCCACCTGGTCGAACACAGACACTCCTCCAAAGGCAGTGTGTGCCCCCAGCACCCGCACACAGAGGCTGCACCGCCACAAACACAACGAAAAAGATACCATTCCCATGCCAAGCCCTGCCCCACTCCCCTGCCGTGTACCCTGCGCTGTCCACGGGGCACCTGAGCATCAGCTTCACCAGCCCAGGCTGTGCGTGAGTCACCCGCCACCCCTGGCACACTCCCTCCAGAAGTCCCCGCCTCCACCTGCTCTTCCTAGCCCACTCCTCTGTGGTCTGGGTGCTGAGGCCACAGGGTGCGTGAGGGGCAGTCTGTCTGTCGCCCCGGCCTCCCTAGGCATGAGCCGCAGCTTGCCCTTCCTGACCTGGGATTCACTGTCCGCCACTCCAGCCTGGGGCCCAGGAGGCTGGGCCCCTTATGGCGGGTCCTGGCTGTCGGGAGTGACTACTTACTCCGGGACATGTGGACCGTGGCCAGCCGGCGGTACAGGGCCTTCTGCCGGGGGTCGGGGTGGAAGCCGCTCTTGGTGAAGTAGACGTGGATGTAGATGGAGCCATTCTGCTGCACGCTCTGGAAGACAGACGGGCAGCTGGGCGGGCCACTGGGCAGAAGGAGCACGGAAGCCCTGCCAGTCACCTCTCCCAGAAGCTGCTGTCCCCACTTCTCCAGCTGTTTACGAGGGCCCGGGTGGGCAGAGCAGCTGGGCAGCTCAGAGCAAACACCAGGCCAGATGCGGAGTCCATCCCAGCTCGGCTTCCCCGCCGGGCCTCGGTGTCCACCTAAAGGACGTGGGTCAGCATGGCGCTACCCTGACCAGACCACACTGCAGGGAGGACCCAGAGCACCCAGCAGGGTCCACACAGCACAGTGAGGCCTTAGTCACCACCGCCAACAACAACCGTCACCACCAGGCAGGAAGACAAGGCCCACAAACACCAGCTCTTACCACATTCCCCCTGCCCTAGGCCCCTCCCACAGTGTCCCCCTACCCGAGCGAACAGTCACACATCAGCCCTGTGCCGTGAGTGGGTCACATTACAACCCCATTTTGCAGAGGAGACAACTGGGGTTCACATGAAGGGGTTAAAGAATACAGCGTGAAGCCAGGCACAGTGGTACATGCCTGTAATCCCTGCTACTTGGGAGGCTGAGGCAAGAGGACCCAAGTTTGAGAACAGCACAGCAACTTAGCGAGACCCTGCCTCAAAGAACAATTCAGGAAAGGGCTGGGATGTAGCTGAGCGGTAGAGGGCCCTGGCTCCATCCCGAGGTCCACACCAAAATAAAAAATAAAAAAAGAATACAGGGACGAGTAGGTGGACCAGAACCCAGGGTGCAGGCTCCTGGGACCACCCCACGACACACTGTCCCCTCCACGTTCTTTGTCCTGCCTCCCACTGCCCAGCTCTGCCAAAGCCTTTCTCGGGCTAACCCTCCCCGTCTGAGGGCTGCTCTCGCTGGATACAGACGAGGAAACCAAGGCTGAAGGGATGCAGGCTGCCCGAGGCTCGGAGTGGAGGGCCCCGGGCAGCTCTGAGCAGAGCTGGGACTCACTTGGCACCAGGTCCTGCCTGTGACGTCCATCCCTGACTGCACTCCGAAACTTTGAAGGAGGAAACACCCAAGTCCATGGGAGTAGCTCTCGCCGGTGGCTGGCCAGTCCCCAGCCTCCTCTCGGCCTTGGGGT
This sequence comes from Marmota marmota marmota, assembly GCF_001458135.2. NCBI lineage: Eukaryota > Metazoa > Chordata > Mammalia > Rodentia > Sciuridae > Marmota > Marmota marmota. Next base: position 5,184,016 of record NW_026000205.1, read on the forward strand.
GGGGCCTGGGCTTGGTATCCTGGCAGGTGGTGTCACCTGCCTAAGACACACTGCGTCCACATCCTCCAGCCACACAGACAGGGCAGAGGCGCCCCACACTCCTGGAGGCTGAGAAGGCCTGCTGAGAAGAGGCCGAGGCTCACACCAGGGAGGCTCCTCGCTGCTCCACAGTCGCTGAGCCTGTGCTTGGCGCCCTGCTGGGCTACAGTGACAGGGACACAGACGTGACTGAACTGGCTGCAGACTTAACCCTCACAGGGCTCAAACATTACGAGGGAGGAAGATCTGTCCCCAAACAGGAAGGCCCAGAGTGGACAGGGAAAGATGGGAAGTGCTGCCGGCTATGAGGACCCAGAGAGGGAGTGTGACCAAGCCCGAGTGGCAGGAGGGCTTCCTCGAAGAGGCTCGATTTGAACCTGAGCTGCCAGTGTCCAGAGACGGAGACCCCAAGTTTGGATTTCTCACAAGCTAAGTGACCCTGGGGAAGTCGCCACACTTCTCTGTACCCCCGTTTCCCTGCCTGTCAAATGGGGACAGCAATAGTTGCTCCCTCATGGGGTGCGGCAGGTTTCCCTGTTGGGTGAGTGCTTGGTCAACATTATTCTGACACTGGGCTTCCTGACACGCTGGTGATGAGGCGGCCCTGGAGGTGACAAAGAGGGCCTGGAGGTGACGAAAGGCCCTGGAGGTGACGAGGCGGCCCTGGAGGAAGATCACTGTGTTCTTACTGCTTAAAGCTCGAGCCGTGCAATCTTGGATGCAGCTGGGAGAATCGCACACCAATTCCACCCCACCCAGCTCCTCAGGAGGCAGAGGAAGCCCAGGGACCTCAGGGCTAGACCTGCGGGAGGCGCCCCCAATGGGGCCAGGACCATGGGCACCCACCTGCGGGATGTCAAGCTCGGCGAAGTGCTCGTAGCAGCCGTCGGCGTTCTCGCCACTAGTCCAGTCTCCGTACACGAGGTCATGCTGCTCCCAGAACAGGGCTGATGTGGCGTTGAAGTCTGTAAAGTGCTCGTGCTCCGAGATGTACACGTGCAAGTTCTGTGGAGACGGGAAGAGTGCAGAGCTCAGAGCCTCTGAAGGCTGACAGATAAAAAGCAGGGGAAGAGCTGGGGGCAGGGGCTGGCACACTGACACAGGTTTGCCTGTCCTGCTCTGAGTCTGACATCCATGAGCATAAAGCACCTCAGGCTGGCAGGAGCCAGGTGTGGTGGTGCATGCCTGAATCAGGAGGCTGAGGCAGGAGGATCACAAGTTTGACCAGCCTCAGCAACTAAGTGTGACCCTGTCTCAAAACAAAAAATATAGCTCAATGGTAAAGCACCCTGATTCAAACACCAATACCTAAAAAAAAAAAAAAAAAA
>NW_026000205.1:5185870-5195349 GCF_001458135.2 Marmota marmota marmota
ACCTAAAAAAAAAAAAAAAAAAAAGAATAGAAAAGAAAGAAAGAAAAAATTTTAAGAGGCAGGACCTCCCTGGATAACCCCCTCCTCGACTGGCCCCCCTTTACCTGCAGGCCCCAGGGCTAGTGACTTGGGAGGGGGCAGGCTTTGCAGAACACCCTCCTTGCCCAGGCCATCTTAGTCTGCACTCCCGAGGGCCTACTCAAGAACAGCTCTGCAGGGGTCACCTCCCACCAGAACCCTGGGAAGCTGCCTGGGAGCCGCGGAGAACCCCAGGGAGAGGCCCAGGCCAAGGCCTGTGGTGGAGGCTCCTGGGCTGCCTGGTGCCGGCCCTCCGTCCCCTGTCCCCCGTCCCTCCCCGCTCCCCTGCGTGTCTCCCATCACAACCTCTAAGGGCTGGACAGACTTCTGGAATTACAGCTAACGCCCTGCTGGGACAGTTTTTAAATAACTGAGTGAAGTCTTTGGCATCCCGCCTCAACATCAACCGCACAAAACAAAAAGCCCAAGGAGCTCACCATTTCCTTCCACGTGGCACAGGTTGCACCTGCTGGTGGCCCAGGCCCGGCCCCTGCCTGCTCACAAGCCAGCGGTGGCCAGGGTCTGCTCCCTCCCAACAACCCGGCACTGTCACTCCTCCACCACCCACACCACCTCCCACCCAGCAGTTACCATTAAAGTGTCTTTGGGGAACAGGTTGCGGCTGGCGACACGTGGGGCTCCCCCGGGGCCCGTCTGGTCCTGAGGGGCCGGCCCTCGGCGGAACCAGCTGCTGATGGCCCAGATGATGAAGATCCTGAGGAGAAAGCACACAGGCTGAGCCACCGGCCTGCCCCCAGCAACCCAGCGCCTCGCTGGGCACCTGCACTTCAGGGTCTGGCTAGGGACTGTGACCGAGTGGTGCAGGGTCCCCAAAAAGTCAGTCACAAGGCAGCTGAGATGGCAAGAGGACCCCAAGTGAGGTGTGGAGGTAGGCCCAGGTGCCAGTGGGTGCTGGGGGCCCGGCACTGCCTGGCTCCACATGGGGCCACCCTGACTCCCCCAGGGGCTCTGGGCAGTCACGTGGCCTCACGAGCTCCCACACCTGAGAAGCACCCGCCCCAACCCCCGGGGTCCCTGCGAGAGAGAATCCTAGGAATCTGGAGTCCCAATATTTCAGGGACACAAAACCTTACAAGAAGGAACATTTTCAAACTTCAAATCAACTGAAAACTGGAGAAATGGTGGTAAGTAATGGGTTAGTCCTCATTTTTAGCCACAAGGTGAGGTCCTTCAGACCCACTCGGCCCTCAACGAGGACTACAGAGGGAGCAGGGCTGTGTGGCTCAGTGGTGGAGCGCTTGCCTAGCACAGGGGAGGTCGTGGTTTCATCCTCAGCCCCACACAAAAAATATATTAATTAATCAAAGGCACTGTGTCCACCTACGACTAATTAATATATATATATAAAAAGAACTGAGGAGGCTGGAGCTGGGGCTGAGCAGTAGAGCACTCGCCTAGCACATGCAAGACCCTGGGTTCGATCCTCAGCAACCCATAAAAATAAATAAAATAAAGGTATTGCGTTCAACTACAACTAAAAAATAAATTTAAATAAAAAGAACTGAAAGGGCTCAAAAAAAATCAATAGGGCTGGGATTGTGGCTAGTGATAGAGTGCTTGCCTCTCACGTATGAGGCCCTGGGTTCGATCCTCAGCACCCCATTAAAGATAAATAAAAACAGATATTGTGTCTGTCCATCTACAACTAGAAAAAATTTTTAAATAAAATGAAAAATCAATTAATATACTAAGAATATATCAACACATTTTATATTTGTTAATTACAAATATTGAGAAAATGAGATTACATTTGGCCCTCGGTATCTGCAGGTTTTGCATCCATAGCCAACCAAGCTCAGATAAAAAATACTCATAGGGCTGGGGATGTGGCTCAAGCGGTAGCGCGCTCGCCTGGCATGCATGCGGCCCGGGTTCGACCCTCAGCACCACATACAAACAAAAGATGTTGTGCCCGCCGAAAACTAAAAAATAAATGTTAAAATTCTCTCTCTCTCTCTCTCTCTCTCTCTTTAAAAAAAATAAAATAAAATTCATATTCAGAGGGGGGAAAAAAAAAACCAGCCAGGCGCGGTAGTGCATGCCTGCAGTACCAGTCTTCAGGAGGCCGAAGCAGGAGGATCCCTGGAGCCCAGGAGCTCCAGGCCAGCCTGGGCAACACAGCGAGACCCTGTCTTCCTAAAAAACAACAAAGAGGCTGGGCACAGTGGCACACACCTGTAATCCCAGCGGCTCAGGAGGCTGAGGCAAGAGGAATGCAAGTTCAAAGCCAGCCTCAGCAACTTGGCGAGACCCTGTCTTTAAATAAAATATAAAACGGGCTGGGGATGTGGCTCAGTGTGTGCGTGTGTTTGAGAGAGTGTGTGTGTGAGAGAGAGAGAGGAAAACAGAGAGACAGACACTAGGGACTGAGCCCAGGGGTGCTCTACCACTGAGCCATATCCTCAGCCTCCTTTATAAATTTGAGACAGGGTCTCACTGAATTGCTGAGGCTGGCCTCAAACTTGCCATCTTCTTGCCTCAGCCTCCCAGCGGCTGGGATTACAGGCACGTGCCACCATGTCCAGCTGAGAAGCCTGGATTTTGAGCTGGGATGCAGCTCGGTGGGAGCACCCACCTGTTATGCACAAGGCCCTGGGCTCCATCCCCAGCACCACAAAAACAAAAGCTGTAAAGTGGAAAAGGACCGGGTGCTCCGCTGGCATAGGCGGGCTGCCCCCCGACTGAGCTTGGTCAGGCGCAGGGACTTGCCTCTGCCTGCAGAAGCCATGAGGCCCAGGGGTCTGGGGTCTCAGGGGCCGTGGCCTAGCTCAGCCACCTGCTGCCTCCCCAAAAGTCCCTGAGGCACACGGCTGGCATTCTCTGGGGACCCAACCGCCTCCACGAGAAGTTCCCATTTTAGTAAATACTCCCAGGAACATTTGGGAGCGAAGACACCCACAGGCAGCTCCGTCCTGCCTAGTGAGGAGCCCATGGAGAAGCACCCGCCCCAACCCCCGGGGTCCCTGCGAGAGAGAAGGAAAGTCCCCTGAATAAAACCAGGCAGGCTGGGGCTCCATTCCCTAGTTCTCTGGAGAACATGTGTCACCATGGTCTTCAGGGCCTTTGTGGAAGGCTCACAGACACGGTCCTCTGCTCATGGAGCCAGGCCTACAGGGCCTGGACCCTCCTGACATTTTTCAATTTACCCGAGTAAGCAAATAAAACAGACTTTAAGTCCTCCCTCCCTCCCTCCCACCCCAACTACTGCCCTACAGCCACCAGTTCAGAAAAGTTGTAAATATGATTTCTTCCATTTTTTCTCATTACTAGGAATTGAACCTGGGTCTCAGCAGCTTAGGCCAGTGCTCCGCCACTGAGCCCCAGCCCCAGCACCCTTTGTTTGTATTTTACTGAGACGAGTGCTCTAGAGTGGTCCAGGTTGGCCTCAAACCTGTGATCCTTCTGACTCAGGCTCCTGAGTCTCTGGGATTACAGGTGTGCATCACCATGCTTAGCTGGAAACTTGTAAATGTATGAAAAGACATAAATTAAAACTCCTAGCTGGCCAGGTACAAGGTGCTCAGCAACTCCGCAAGACCCTGTCTCTAAATAAAATACAAAATGGGCTGGGGAGGAGGCCCAGTTCAATTCCCGGTACAAAAAAAAAAACAAAAAACCTCCTAGCTGGACACCGGAAAGCACGCCTGTAATCCCAGTGACTCCAGAGGCCGAGGCAGGAGGATCATAAGTTCAAAGCCAGTCTCAGCCACCTAGTAAGTCCTTGTTTCAAAATATAAATAAACAGGGCTGGGATGTAGCTCTGTGGTGAAGCACCCCTGAGTTCAATCCCTGAGTGATGGAGAGGGAAAAAACAAAAGAAAACAAACCCTCCGTCTCCCCACTCCTTTATACACCCAGTGCTGGCCATCTCCACCCCAGCAACCACGGGTCTAGTTTGAGGACAAGCTCAAATGCACACATGCCACCCGTCCCCAGAGCCTATTTCACATAATCTCCCTAAAGCTGTGAGGAGTTCAGGGACCCTGAAAATAAACCCTCAATTTAAGAACTCCACACAGATGGGAGGATGACAAGTTTGAGGCCAGCCTAGGAAACGTAGTGAGAACTGTCTGAAAATAAAATAAAAAAGTACTCAAAGGTAGAGTGTATGCCTAAGGTGTGAAGGCCCTGGCTTCCATTGCCAGCACTGGGGTGGGGTGGGGTGGGGTGTGCAGACAGGCAGGGGCAGCGGCGGTGGTGCATGCCTTTAATCCCAGTTACTTGGGAGGCTCATAAATTCAAGGCCAGCCTGGGGCTACCCATTGAGACCCTAAATCAAAATTGAAAATAAAAAGCACGGCCAGATGTGGTGGAGCACACCTGTAATCCCAGCAACTTGGGAGGCTGAGGCAGGAGGACTACAAGTTTGAGGCCAGCCTCAGCAACTTTGCAAGACCCTCAGCAACTTAACAAGACCCCGTCTCAAAATAAATAATAAGAAGTGCTGGGGCTGACTCCAGGGCTGGGGGTGTGGTTCAAGCGGTAACGTGCTCGCCTAGCATGCTTGAGGCACTGGGTTCGATTCTGAGCACCACATAAAAGTAAAATAGAGATACTGTGTCTACCTTAAAAACAAAGATGACTCCAGACAAAATGGTCTGTGTGCATCCACCCAACTGACGGCGGCGCCAGCTGGTTCTCAGGGAGGAAACGAGCCTGCGGTGAGTCTGTATCAGAGCTCTTTCATCCGCGGCAAGCTCCCTTCTGTACTGATGCAGAAAGATTTCTCAGATACCTTGCTAATGAGAAAACACCAAGGAGAGGCCAGTGTGTGACACAGCCTGCTTCTTCTGTAAAAATGAAGGGAAGGACACAAGTAATCTATGCAGAGCTGCTGGGCCGTGAAAAATGAGTGACACAGAATAAGATCCTAAATCGTTACACGGCCATCGGGGAAGGGAGGGGGAAAGGAGCTCGTGGTGGAGAAGCCTGGGGCGCCAGCGGCAGGAGCGCGCCCAGGCTTAGGGGCTGAACACCCAGAAGAGAGTTCTTCCTGCACAGCTCCCGGTAGCCTGTGGGACTCCAAGGACTGACCCAGGAGTGCTCCACCACTGAGCCCCAGCCCCAGCCCTTTTGATTTTCAGACAGGGTCTTGCTAAGTTGCTGAGGCTGGCTTTGAACTTTGCCATCCTCCTGAGCCACCGGGATTACAGGATGTGCCACCATGCGTGGCTATGTGCCACCCTTGGAGGACACCAGGCAGATGACCCTGTCCCACGGCAGAATGTGATTGACAACTGCGTCAGATTTTGTGGGTTATTTTTTAGCTATACATGGACACAGTATATTTCGTTTAATTATTTTTTTGTGGTGCTGAGGATCGAACTCAGGGCTCACATGTGCTAGGCGAGCGCTCTGCCGCTGAGCCCCAGCCCCAGTCCATAAGGTTGTTTTTTTTTTTAATTGAACAATGAAAGCAATGCCACACTAGTGACATGGATTCTCATGGAATCCATTTGATGACCCTTGGTCAGCGCTCCCGTCTGTGAGATGGAAACTGAGGCACAGGAAAGGTGATCACCTGAGCATGTGCCACAGCTGAGAGGTGTTGAGGCCGGCTCTCCCATGCAATCGGAGCCACCCGTGCCCCCAACCTTTCCCGCCCCAAATGATGATAGCTGATTCGCTATTTTGGACAAGTGGGTAGCTCATAATTTTTCTTAAACAAGTTTGTCTTTGAGCATCCTAATGTGACCCGCTTAGGGCCAATTACTAGGTATGTGCTCACCAGATGGCCACCAACCAATAGTCCCGCCTTTTCTTTAGTGTCGGCCCTCCAGAGCTGCAGGTTTCACTTAACGTGAAATGAACCAACCGCAGATGGAAAGCATTCAAAAATAAAAACTGCTTCTGAACATGTATAAACCTTTTTCATCTCATTATTCCCTGAAAAGTACAGTGTAACACCTGTTTGTGCAGCATGCGCACTGTGTTAGGCATTCCAAGAGACCTAGGGATGACTGAAAGTAAACGGGAAAGCCAGGCATGGCGCCGCACACCTGTGATCCCAGTGACTAGGGAGGATGGCAAGTTCAAAAGCCAGCCTCAGGAACTTGGCGAAGCCCTAGGCAATTTAGCGAGACCCTGTCTCTAAATAAGAAATAAAAAAAAGGCCTGGAGATGAGGCTCGGTAAAGCATCCTTGGGTTCCATTCCTTTCTCTCCCCTCCAAAATAATGGAGTAAACAGGAGCCTGTGAGCAGGGTGTATGCAGACTCCACATGGCTTCAGAGGACTTGGGAAATGTTGTACCACTGAGCTAAGCTCAGGCCCCTCATTTTTCTTTATACTCTTCTAGGTTGTCTAAATTGTTTTATTTTATACAATAAGTACATATGATTTACAAATTTAGAGGAAATCTAATAAATTACAGATCTGCCCAACAATCTATAGACAGATCCCTGCCCCCACAGAATCACCCTCCTTTCACTTTAGGAAGAGAATCACTGCTTTTCAGCAAGGTGCTTGGGTCCCCAGCATAAAGAGTACATTTCCCAGCCTTCCCTGTGGCCGGCCCTGGTGATGTGCAGACATTCTAGCTAAGGGGATGGCGGGCACACCTGTAATGCCAGCGACTCAGGAGGCTAAGGCCAGAGGATCCCACGTTTGAGGCCAGCCAGGCAACTTTGTGAAACCCTGTCTCAAATAATAAATATAAACAGTGTTGGGGATGTGGCTCAGTGGTAGAGTGCCCCTGAAGGAAAGGAAGAAAACAAAACTTACACCTTTCTGCTGTGTAATTTCTCACAGCTAAAAGAGAACTGACTGTATGGCCTGGTCTTCTGACCATTTTACTGAAGTACGTCTCCAAAAAGAAGAGAACAAAGAAATGTCCATTTTACAGATGGGTAAATAAGGGCACAGAACAGAAAAAGGGCCTGTCACTAGGTGTAGACAGACAGGGACAAAACCAAGTGCCAGATATACCACCCCATTCCCACCTATTATCCCCCTAACTAGACACTGAGGGCACAACCCTGAGTCCCACTGTTGGAAGGAACATGAGAATCCATACGCAAGAAGATACCATCACCTGTCACAGGAAAACAAAGGCTGACCGTTCATCAGAGCTAACCAAAGCAGTAAAAGTCACAGGGACAGGGGGCTGGGGCTGGGGCTCAGCAGTAGAGCGCTTGCCAAGCACATGTGAGGTCCTGGGTTTGATCCTCAGCACCCATAAAAATAAATAAATAAAACAAAGGTATTATGTCCAACTACAACTAAAAAGTTAAAAAAATAAAATAAAAAGTCACAGGGACAGAAGTAGACATGGTGGTACATGCCTGTAATCCAGAGGACCACAAGGTCAAGGCCAGTCTCAGCAATTCAGCAAGACCTTTGGCAACTTAACAACACCCTGTGTCAAAATTTAAAAATTGGGGGTGTGGCTCAGTGGTAAAGCGTCCCTGGGTTCAATCTCTAGTGCCAAAAAAGAGAGAGAGACATGCACACACACACGCACACACACAGAGTATACAGACAGATGTCAGAAGGCAGTGAGAAGACAAAGTGGGGAGTCTGTATTTAGTGGGTTTCAGTTTGGGAAGGTGAACAGTGTGACAGGCATCTATCGGGGTGAATGTACTTCTGCATCTGGTGGGGTCTGGGGGTGCAACTGGGCACTCTACATTGAGATACACCCCAGTCCTTTTGTTTTTTATTTATTTTTATTTTGGGGGTTCTAGGGATTGAACCCAGGGATACTTTACCACTGAGCTAAAACCCCAGTCCATTTTATTTTTTATTCTGTGACAGGGTCTCGCTAAGTTGCCCAGATCGGCTTTGAACTTGTGATCCTCCTGCCTCAGCCTCCCAAGTCACGGGGATTACAGGAGTGTGCCATCTCTGGCAATGTGAATATACTTAATATCACAGGAGATTACACTTAGAAAGGCTTAAAATAGCTGGACATGATGGCGCACACCCGTAATCCCAGAAACTCTGACGACGTAGGCAGGGTAGCCAGTTTGAGGCCAGCAATTTAGCAAGACCCTGTCTCAAATTAAAAAATTAAAAGGGCTGGGGTTGTGGCTCAGTGGTAAAGTGCTCACCTAGCATGTGCGAGGCACTGGGTTCAATCCTCAGCACCACATAAAAATAAATAAAATAAAGGTATTGTGTCCAACTACAACTAAAAAATAAAAAAATATATATTAAAAAAAAAAAAAAGGATTTGGGATGTACCTTAATGGTAAAGTGTCTCTGGGTTTAATTCCCTGTCTCCCCACCACCCTTGCAAAGAAAATACATATATATAGTTAAAATGGTCAATTTTTGTCTTCTTTTGCACTTGTGGGGATTGAAGGCATGGTTCTGAGCACACTAGGCAAGTGGTCTATCACTAAGCAATACTCCCAACCTTAAAACAGTAAATTTTCTCTGTAGAGGTTGCAGACTGAGTTATGTTCCCCAAAATTCCTGTGTTGAAGGAATAACTCTTAGTACCTCAGTGACTATGTTTAGAGATGGCAATAATAATAAATAATAATCAATAGGCAATTTAGCAGTAGACATGTGCTTAGTATGCATGAGGCCCTGGATTTGACCCTCAGCACAATGAGTAAAACCTTTTAAATAAACAAGGCCAGGCACAGCTACTGGAACTGCAGCTACTTGGGAGGCCAAAGCAGGGGGTCATAAATTTGAAAGCTGCTCTCATTAAGCTTAGTGAGACCCTGTGGCAAAACAAAAAATAAAAAGGGTTAGGAATGTGTGACAGTGACAGAGCACTCCTGAATTCAATCCCCAGTACCACAAATCAGAATAAAATTGAAATGAAGATGTTATTCGGGTACATGAGGTCCTAATCCACCATGACTGGATTCCTTATAAGAGATTAGGACCCAGGGGGGCTGGGGGTATAGCTCAGTTCCTAGAGTTTGTGCCTCCCATGCACAAGGCCCTGGGTTCAATCCCCAGCACTGCCCAAAAAAAAGAGAGAGAGAGAGATTAGGGGGGCTCGGGATGTGTCTCAAGTGGTAGCGCGCTCGCCTGGCATGCGTGAGACCCTGGGTTTGATCCTCAGCACCACATAAAAATAAAATAAAGATATTGTGCCCACCTAAAACTAAAAAATAAACATTAAAAAAAAAAGAGAGAGAGAAAGAGAGATTAGGACCCAGAACAAAAAAAGAAGAGGGCTGGGGATGTGGCTCAGCCGTGGTGACCACAGGCTCCCGTGTGCATCCCAGCACTGCGAGAAAACGAAATTCTATCACACGAAAAGTAAACCTCTGGGCTGAGGCTGTGGCTCAGGGGCAGAGGGCCCGCCTAGCATGTGTGAGGTGCAGGGTTCGATCCTCAGCACCACATTAAAAAAAATAAATGAAAGTATTGTGTCCATCTACAACTAAAAAATATTAAAAAAAAAAAAAAAAGTCA
>NW_026000205.1:5196426-5203071 GCF_001458135.2 Marmota marmota marmota
GGGGGGTGGGGGTGGGGAGGGGGGTACTGGCAACTGAACATGGGGACACTTTACTCCTAGACCAGTCTTTATTTTTCATTTTGAGGTGGGGTCTCACTAAGTTGCTCAGGGCCTCACGAGTTGCTGAGGCTGGATTTGAACGTGCAATCTTCCTGCCTCAGCCTCCCAAACCACTGGGATTATAGGCCTATGTACATCACTGCACCCAGTTTTTTCTTTTTTTAATGGCACCAGGGCTTGGCCCCAGAGCGTTACACGTGCTAGGCAAGTGCTCCACACTGTATTCTTTATTTTGAGACTGGGTTTTGCTAAGTTGCCCAGGCTGGACTTGAATTTATGACCCTCCTGCCTCAGCCTGCCAAGTTACGGGGACTCCAGATGTTCAACCGGCACCCGACCCTTATGCTTTCCTTATTTGAAGTTCTCCAGTGAACAAACCCAATCCCCAGCTGCTTACCTGAACAGCACGCCTTTGATGACCTGCCAGGCATTGGGTGCTGGCTGGGGTGGTGGGTTCTGGGGTTGGGTGTCCGCCGGCGGGTCCCTCCCAATGCTGCCATTGCTGGTCACCTGTGGGGGACACACACCAGAGTTAGGAGAGGGAACGGGACATGAGACAGGGCTATTTTAGGCACCACCACCCACCAAGGCCCAGGAGGGCCGGGCACAGAGAAGGCTCGACCAACAGCCAGAGAGTGGACAGATGAACGCTCCGGGCAGGGAGCTGGATTTTCTTCTCAGGAGGAAAATACTCCGAGTGCCTCCTCTGTGCTGGGGACACAGTGGTGACCCAGACAGCCCTGTGCTGACCTCCTGGGGATCTATAACCCAGGGGAGACAGACCTATCTCTAGACAGTGGTGACCCAAAGCGGGCAGGGCTGGGATGCAGGAAAAGGACACCTGAGCCAGGCCAGGGCTCAGGGAGCTGAGATGGAAACTGCAGCAACTGGTAGGCGCAGGAGGCGGGGGCAGGGCGGGGCTGGTGCAGAAACAGAGGTGACAGCAGCCGTGTGAGGCTGGGGGCCGCCATTACTCCCTGAGGCTGCAGCCAGGACACAGGAGGCGTCTACTGGAGACAAGACAAGGGGTCTGTGACAGGGGCCAGACTGCAAGGCTGCGGTTTGTCTGAAAGGCCCTTCCCTGGGCAAATAGTTCCTGAAGCCTCCTGAGCCCAGTCCTGCCCTCCAGGGGCTGCTGGTCCAGAGGTGACACGGGGGACACAGGTTGAATGGGAGCCATGCAGGGAGGTGGGCGCCCTGAACACGCACAGAGCCCGGGCAGACTCCAAACCGCTCCAGGCAGAACTGAGCTCCAGAGGTTAAGCTACTGGTCTGGGTCACTCTGGAAGGACGAAGACGACAGCAGGATGACAGGGGCAGGGAGGCCACAAGAGTCCTCACTGAAACAATGTTCAGAATCAGAAAACCCCTAAGGAGTGGGTGTGGGAGTGTGAGCAGGGACCCTGCTGGCTTCCCCATCCCGTCCCTGTCCCCCTGCCAGCAGCCCCTCGCCCATCAGCAGACAGAACCAGAGCTGAGGGCCAGTCTACTCAGGAGTACTGACCAGCACAGGGCCAGCACCAGGTGCAGCACGAGAACAGCCGACAAATACATGGCACCTGCTGTCCCCAAAGGACCCGCCCTCCCTTTCCCGAGGCCCTGCTGCAAGGTCTTTCTGTCCACTTCGCCTGGCAGACAGCACATGCCCGGGGTACAGGGCGAAGGCTCGGGCTGGCGCGTTACAGGTGTTTGTTGTCACCTCCTGTCCCCATCACCAGAAGACGCTCTTTCCTGCCATTTCCCAAAGCACAGATCAACACTGAAGTCAGAAGTGGGGCTCCAGGGTCAGACATAGCTGTGGTCCTGGTCCCCCAGTTCTTGACTACGACACCTTGGAAGGACATGTCACTTTGCCTCCCTGACCTGAGGGCCAGGTTATAAAAATGCTGGTACTAAGCGGAGAGAAAAGCTTTCCTTAAAGACTCTGCTCCCTGCACACCTTCTGAGCCCCAGGCCCTGTGCCTGGGGATGGGACCACTGAGGTCTCGGCCTAGACCTGGGGACCAGAGGGAAGACAGGCAGGCCTGGAGAACCGGAGAATGCTCTGCAGAAACAAGAAGGGAGAGTGACAGCCACCGGGGCAGGGGTAGGTAGGGCGCAGGGTGGCCTGGGTGATCAGCGAGGACCCGAGGAGCTACTTTTGACATTTGTGTCAGACCCTCAGGTGGAGACAGGGAGCCCCACAGGGAGCCCAAGGACAGGTATTCTCTCAAGAGGGAAAAGTATGGGTGAGGGACTGGATGTGGTGGCACATTCCTGTAATTCCAGAGGACTAAAAGTTCAAGGCCAGTGCTGGAACATAGTGAGACCCTGACTCAAAGCAAAGAAGGCTGGGTCCAGGTGAGATGGCACACACCTGTAATCCCAGTGGCTCGGGAGGCTGAGGCAGGAGGATTGCCAGTGCAAAGCCAGCCTCAGCCACTCAGCAAGATCCCAGAAGACCCTGTCTCTAAATAAAATATAAAAAAGGGCTGGGGATGTGGCTCAGTGGGTAAGTGCCCCTGGGTTCGATCCCTGGTACCAAAGACAGGGGGAGTAGTGAGGAGATGGGGGAGCTTTTGAAGGAGATAAAGTCCAGTTGGTCCCACATTAGTGGTTCTGCATCCAAGGATTCCACCTGTTGTGGATGGAAAATATCCAGGTGGGGGAATTTGCATTTGTACTGACTTTTACTTTTCCTTATTATCATTCACCCTAAAGAATACAGTAAAGCTTTGTTTTTTTTTGTTTTTGTTTTTGTTTTTGGTACTGGGGATTAACCCAGGCGCACTTTACCACTGAGCCACATCCTCAGTCCTTTTTAATTTTTATTTTAAGACAGGGTGTTGCCATCTTGCCGAGGCTGGCCTTGACACATCCTCCAGCTTCAGCCTCCAGAATTGCTGGGTTACAGGCCACGCTCCTGTTCTGTTTACATAGTATTTACACTGTATTAGATATTGTGAGTCCTCTAGAAATGACCTCCGAGTAGGTTGTATGCAAATATCACAGCATTTTACATAAAGGCCTGGAGCAGGCCAGGCTGTGGAGAGAGGGGAGTCCTGGGGCTAGTTCCTGTGGATTCCGAGGAAGGACTGATTCTCAGGCCAGACTGTGAGGTTGTCCACTGCACAACTGTGCTAAAGGCCACTCTGCCGTCCACCAACACAGACAAGTTCACAGTAGCTCAGTAATACTTAGATAAAGAGGGAAAGACCTCTAATGACTCCTCTTTGTCAAAGAGTAAAGGCCAAGTCTTCAGTGGCCTAGCAAAGTAAGTGCCCCCTCCTCCCTCTCCAGAGGCGCAGCCAGCTGCTGGCTCTTCCTACACCACAGCAAGCGTGCTCGCCCCACTGTTCCGTTTACCTGAAAAGTTTTTCCCTCACGTGTTTTTGTGACTCCCTCCCACACCTCCTTTAGGTCTTTAGTCAAGTGTCACCTCCTCAGAGAAGCCTTCCTGGACCACCTCTTTAAACTGCAGCCAGTCAGGCATAACAGTTTATGCTTGTGATCACAGTAACATGGGAAGCTGAGGCAGGAGGATCGCAAGTTCAAAGCCTTAGCAACTTAACAAGGCCCTGTCTCAAAAATAAAAAAATAAAAAGGAACAGGGATGTGGCTCAGTGGGAGAATGCCCCTGTGTTCAATCCCCAGTACAAAACAACAACAACAACAACAAAAAGACTTTAATAACTCAGGAGGCTGAGGCTGGATGGCAGCAAGTTTGAGGCCAGCCTTAGCACCCTGGTGAGACCCTGTGTCCACAAACAAACAAACCAAAATAATAATAATAATAAAGAAAGAAAGGAAAGGAAAAGGAAGGATGGGGCTGTTGGCCTGGGTTCAACCTCCAGAACCAAAACCATTAACTGCAGCTCTCCCTCCCACCACCCCTCACTGCGCGTCCCCACCACACCTTCACTTCTGTCCACGGCACTTGCTGCCACCTAGGACGCTGTGTGTTCTTCTTATTTATCTTGTTACTACTCGTCCCTGTTCATACTTCCCTCCTCCCCAGCCTCTAGGGGAGCAGGGCTTCCAGGAGGGCAGGGCCTGTTTGTCCACAGCCGTGTCCCTGGCAGGCAGTGCTGATTCCACCGCATCAGCTGCAGGATTCAACGGTGGCGCTGTGGGCTCTAGGCCTGAGCTCCTGGCTGAGACGAGCAAGCTGGCTGGCGCACACGACTGGGCGAGGGTCTGCCCACTCTGGGGCTGTGTTAGGCCCTCGAGTTGGTGGATGGCAGCGGGGACAGTGAACATATCAAGTGACTAAGACAGAACGCCCACTCTTGGGCCTGCATGTCCAATCTCACACACAACACCTGGGAACATCCCCAAGGGCCCAGGAAGCAGCTGCTGCTGTTGGCAGGACGGGAGGAAGCCGCGCTCCCGCTCTGGGGAACCTCACCTCAGCCCAGCTTCTGGTTCAAGACCCATTAATTCCACAAACCCTGAGCATCTCCTCGTGCCTGGCCCTAAGCAGAGCAGTGCTAGGGACACAATGGTGACCAAGATAGTCCTGGCTCTGCTCTCCTAGGGCTCCCACCTCAGTGGAATACACACACCCACACCTGTTCCCAGACAGTGGGCAGCCTGGGACAGGGGACCCCAGAGGGGGCACTTGACCAGTCTGAGAGGATCAGAGAGAGCATTCCGGGGGAGAAGACATCTGAGATCTGGAGGATTAGTAAAGATCACCCAAGTGAAGAGGGAGAAACATGGAAAGGCTGTGAGGAAAGAGATCTGGGCACACGGCTGGAACTGGGGAGTTTCACAGTGGCTCGTCCTCCTCTAGTCTAGTGGTTGTCAAGCAAGAGGGATTCTGTCCCCCTCCCAGGGGGCATTCACAACATTAGGAGACATTTTTGGTTGTCACAAAGAGGGAGGGGTGTGTATGCTATTGACATCTAGTGTAGAGCCCACAGATGTTGCTGAACATCCTCAGGTTCATGGGGCAGCTCCCCACAACAAAGACTGTTCAATCTAAAATTTCAATAGCACCAGACTTGAGAAATCCTAGTTTAATATAAATAAGAGTCAGATCATGCAAGGCCTCAATCTGCTTTAAAAAAAAAAAAAAATGTACTTTTTCCTAAAGGCCAAGGGTAAGCATTGACAACTTTCAAGCAGAGATGGACAAGAGAAGATCTAGGTTTCTGGAAGTTCAAGGCAACCTGAGCTATGGTCTCTGCAGCCACCCCCACCCATGAGAGGAGGAAAGACCTCCTTTCTGAAACACTGGGAAGCTCCTGAAGACAGGGCCTATGTTTTCATTCCAACAGGAACTTCACCATTTCCTGAGTTGCCAAGCCCTGAAATGCTGAAAAGATCCAGTCCAGATGGGATGGGCTCTATCCCCAAATTTCTCCTGGCATCCTCCCCAGGTGATATTATTTGTCCTCCTTTGGGCTCCCTGAGTCCCTGACCCAGACTTCTGTCACCACCCAAGTCATCCAAGATCATAACTCTTTGTTTATGGCAGTCTCCTCTCCCACTCCCCAGACAGCAGGAACATGGCTGGAGTCATCTTTGTGGCCCATCACAGGACTAGCCCCCCGGTCCACGACCTCCACTAATCACTGGAGAAACGAAGGCCCAAAGAAAGAAAGGAACTTGCCCAAGGTCACAGAGACAGTCAGCCTCATTCTCCCCTCCCAACCTGCACTTCTCTCCCCTGAGCTGCCTCCCACATGTCAGTGACATCCAGTGGGTGGGTCGACACCACCTTGCTGTCACTCCATCCATTCCCCAGATGCCTGAATGGTGGCTGCCTACCTGGTATGCTCTACAGCCTCAGTTTAGTTTAGGCAACAATGGGTCAGCAGTCGTCTGTACTTGGACCCATTCCCCCACAGGGTCAGTTTATGCTCAAAGCATCCCCATGCCAGTCCAGACACCCTGGATCAGGTTCTACATGGAATGGATGCCAAACTTAACCTGGGTGACCTTCTCCAAGCACCTTAGTCTCGCTGTTTCTCGGATTCCTTCTGTAAAATGGGTCTACTGGCTTCCACAGCCTGTGCCCTAACCCACAATAATCACCTGATTTCCCCAGAGCTAGAAAACTTCCAATTACCCACTGCCCACATGTCAGGCACTGCGGGCGAGACCCAGGACGTCAGACCACTCTAGGAATGGTCTTGGAGCCTGGAATCGCAGAGTCAAGAACCTAGGGCTCCTGGGAACAAGCCTGCGCCCCACCGCGCCACGATCTCCCCGGGCGGAATGAAGAGTCTAGTGGGAGTCCGGCACGAGCGTGCAGGGGACCGGGCGCGCAACAGGGCCCCGTTCCCGCCACTGTCCGGCCTCCCGGGCGGCCCGGCCCCGCCTGGGCCCGATATTCAAGGTCCCTCTAGCCAAGGAGCCCCCAATGCACCAGATTCTGCGAAGAGAGGCAGGACACACCCCGTGGGAGGCCCCCCGGCTGGGGAAGAGCCCCCTCAGGCCCCTCTCGGCCTCCGTACCTGACCGGAGCCGCCTCCCCCGGCCGCCACTACGGCGCTGCCGGCCCCGTCCGCCTCCTGCGCCGCCGCCATCTTCCCGCTCCGGGTCCCGCCCGCCCGCCGCCCGCCGCCCGCCGCCGGCCGCACCAGCTCAATCGCGCGA
>NW_026000205.1:5206050-5209401 GCF_001458135.2 Marmota marmota marmota
ACAGGGGTTTCCCCCTCCCCACCACCCCCTGGTCTTGGCAGCCTCAGTTCTTCCCAGACATGGGGACTTGGGGACATTGCCCATAGCCCCTCCCAAGGCCTCTGTTTTCTACTGGGCTCATAGCTGCCCAGCCTCAGAACCTGGGAAAACTGCCCCAAGATCGTTGAAAGACTGGCTGGAGGGTAATGCCAAGCAGATTAGGAGAAATCCAGGCCATGGATCCCCAGAAACCCACAGCCCCACCCCTGAGACTTATGGGAGCATCCTCTGCTCCCTCAGCGCCCCATCGTCCACCCTTGGGCCCAGCACCGGCCTCCCTCAGCCCATGGAGCCCCACCCTTGTCCTTCATCCTGTGCTTTTTGCCTGCAATTTCCTGCTGCTAGATGCTCCCTCCCATCCTCTAACCACCCCACCTGGACCCGGGGGGCCCAATCAGCACCCGATCCTCTCCCCCACTTTCCAGCAACAACAGTCCTACCCAGAATGCATTGCACTGTGTCCCCTTGACTAGCTCCAGCCTGGTCGTCCTGTCTTCAATAGAGCCTGGGCCCTACTTCTGCCTGCTTATAGCAGCACATCCAAGGTCTGGGGGTCTCTTCCACTCAGTCTTCCTTGGGGTCCATGCTGCTGTCTGAAATGATCTCCACTTGTCTTCTTGCTCCTTGAGGCAGGGGTCTAGCTGTAGCCTCAGGGTGGAGTGGAGCTCCTGGCTCTGAGGAGCTTAGGAAGTGTTATTACTAACAAGGAGAGAACAGCCCACAGAACATACTATAAAACCAGAATCTCTCAAACTGCCTGCAGCTGCAACAGTCCCTGATCCGTGGCTTATTTATTTTTATTTTTTAAATGTGCTGGGGATCAAATCCAGGGCCTCAAATGTGTTAGGCAAGCATTCCACCACTGAGCTACAGCCTCCATCAGTGGCTTTTTTTGGTACCAGGGGTTGACCTCAGGGATGCTTAGCCACTGAGCCACATCCCTAGCCCTTTTTTGTATTTTATTTAGAGACAGGATCTCGCTAAACTACTAAGGGCCTCCCTAAATTGCTGAGGCTGGCTTAGAACTCTTGATCCTCCTGCCTCAGCCTCCCACTCTGCTGGGATTACAGGTGGGCACCCTTGGTGGCTTTTTGAGAAGCCCCTTGAGGGCAGGACTATCTGTATTTCCCTCTATGCCCTCAGGGCTTGGTGCCGATCTCCAGGAAATCAGGTGAGGTGAAAATCAGGTGAGGTAAATGCGCTGGATTGTCAAAGCATCCGGGCTTCAGAGGTCTGACTTCCTGTGTCCCCTCCAAACTGTGAAACTAACTTCATAAGCTTAGCAGGGACTCATGGGTGCCCACCTTCCTGCCTCGGATACTCCCTGAGATGGCACATCTAAACTGTCATCTCAGGGGCCTGGTGGAGCTCGATGCTGGAGCGTCTGCCTGGCATGCCTGAGGCCCTGGGCTCAGTCCTTACACCCCCACCAAAAAAAAAAAAAAAAAAGTGAAGAAAACAAAAAGTAAAGTGTCAACACAGGGGTTGTGTGCTGTCAGAGGTCACTGCAGGTTATCTTCATCCACGATTTGTCATTTTACACTCGGGAACATCAGACCTTAGTCAAGAGCAGTGACTCATTGTTATGATCACTTCTTGTTTTTATTTTCCTCTTCATTCCCAGGACCAGGTTCCAGATTATGGCCACACACAGACAGTACCTGCTGACTAAATGTTGTTTGGACTCAGTCAGTGTCTCTATGTTGGTCCCTGAGCCCCAGAAAAGCCACCACATCAAAGAGAATAAATATTTATTATTTATTCTTTCACTCACTGGTGAGAGTTCAGGCCAGAGTAGGGGAGGGCTGAGAGCAGCTGGCGTGGCGGGAGCCCTGTCCGATTCCCAGGAAGGTCAGGAGAACCCGGGGATGCTGGAGCCTGGGCTCCCCACCCGCACCCCAGGTTGACACTACTCTCCCTTCAGCAGAGTGAGGAGCTGGTCAGTGAAGATGCCCGCGTAGGTGCTCATGGCGGCCGAGCCCTTGCTGTACAAGTCCCTGGGGAGAAAGGGCTGAGGGTCAGAGACAGGAGGGCTGGGCCTGGACACTGGCTCTGAGGGAGGAGGACTGGGCTGGACCCCTGGGTCTGAGGGAGGAGGGCTGGACCTGGACCCCCAGGTCTGGGGAAGGAGGCCGGGCCTGGACCCCTGGGTCTGAGGGAGGAGGCTGGGCCTGGACTCCCAGGTTTTGGCCGTGGTTGATATCAGGGGCCAGCTCTTTCTCTCCCAGGGGAGACGACACCTGATTTTCTCGTCCATGTCGTTCAGGTATGTCTTCTCGTACAGGCCCTGGGCAGCTGCCTTGGCAGTGCCCCAGTAGCTGGAGAGCGACTCCTTCACCTGGGCCAGCAGAGGCGGGCTGGCAGGCTCATCTTGCGGGAGCCCCTGGATCTCTGCAGGGGCGGAGAGGGCAAGGCTTAGGGGAGCTGAAACAACCGGCAAAGGAGAGGAGGCGGCCCAGGTTGGGTGAGAAGATGCTCCCAGCTCCCCCTCCTCGGAGATGCCCCTTGCAGGCCACTCACCACAGCTCAGCACCAGGAGGACCAGGCACAGAGCCAGGAGGAATCGCGTGCCCATGGCGTCGAGGGACCTGGAAGACTGAGGGGTGTCGAGCAGCAGGGTCACTGGGCTGGTCACTGGGGCCCACCCCCTCTGAGGCAGGGGTCTGGAATTGTGCTCCTGGTTCCTCCTGCTTGACTCGAGGTCACATTGACAGGACAAGGGGTCTATTTTGGACCTCTGTTCTAACTGCCCTGATTTTAACAGTTCACGCCTGGTGGGATTTGTGTGTGTGGAGCTGGGGATGGAGCCCAGGCCCTGTGCATGTGGGCAAGCCTCTGCCACAGTGCACCCCAGCCCTGTCCTGTCAACTCCAGGCAAGTCCACTCACTCCCTGGAGAAGCCTCCTTGAGGTCCAGCTGGGAGCCCAAGAAAACTCCCGCCCAGCAGGGCACAGAGGACATGTCTCTCCACGGGGCTCCCTAATCCTTGTCCCAATCCACACTGGAAGGAGCTCTGGGCTAACTACTAACTGCACAAAGTCACCCTCTCACTTTGAAGAAACTACAGTAGAAGACAGGTCCAGATCGATCCAGGAGGCTCAGCGGGGAGACACACGGGGATTCCGCATTCCGTGGTGCCATCCTGAGCATCATGGCCACTCTAGCAATTTCCAATTTAACCATGTTGCCCCCTCCCCTCCCCACCGCCCCCACAGGCCCTCTCTTACCCGGCTCTGGCTCTGCTTTCTGTCCTCATCAGCTCCCGACAGGCACCCAGGCCTTTATCACCTGGAGGCCCACCTCCCTCCACGG
>NW_026000205.1:5214463-5218047 GCF_001458135.2 Marmota marmota marmota
AGAAAGAGAGAGAGAGAATTTTTTTAATATTTCTTTTTTAGTTCTCGGCGGACACAACATCTTTGTATGTGGTGCTGAGGATCGAACCCGGGCCGCACGCATGCCAGGCGAGCGCGCTACCACTTGAGCCACATCTCCAGCCAGGAGGTGGCATTCTTGATACCCCCCCCCCTTTTTGAGGGCTAGTACTGGGGATTGAGCCCAGGGGTGCTTCCAGGCTGAGCCACATCAAGCCCCTTTTAGTTTTTATTTTGAGACAGCATCTTGCTAAGTGGCTGAGGCTGGCCTGGAAATCAAGATCCTCCTCCTCAACCTCCTGAGCCACTGAGATCACAGGCCCGGAATCCCCTTTTTACAGATGAGGAAACCGAGGCTGCGGGTGTGGGTGTCCATCTGCACGGGGCCTGGCTCTCCATCGGGCTAAGCAGGGATTTCCTCCGCCCCTGCCACCTGGAGACGCCTGCACAGAGAGTGTGGGGGAGGTCTCTGTCCCCTGCCCCAGCTCCAAGGCTGGTGTGCAGGGAGGGCTGTGGGCTGTTTGTTGTTTGCTGCCTGCAATGTTTGCTCATCTTAGTGATGGGGTCAGGCCGAAGGTCATTCACTGTGGACTTCAGAGGCAACTGAAAAACACCTGTGGGGGCTGGGGAGGGGGAGGGGAGCAGAGCCCTCAGCACAGCACGGGGGACTAGGATTGGTGGCCAGGGACCCTGAGACCTGGGACACGGGACACGTCTGAGGGCAGACAGCATCTCTGGACCTGCGACTGTGCTCTCCACGACACCAGGCCTGGCCACGTCGCCCCCAGTCACTCTCCTCTCCCCTTGACCACAGGGTCCTCGCCCCAGTCAAGACCCCCTCCCCTCCCCCAATCCCTAGGCACCCTCTGGCTCATCTTCGGGCCTCTCAGACCCTTCACCCTGCTGCCTGCGCTGTCTGGGGAGGGAATCTGGGTAGAAAGGGGTATGAGATGTCCCGGTCACTGCCTTCCCTCTGGGAAGTCGCCATCCACTCATCCACTCGTTCCTGATGGAAACTGAGACGTCATTCCCACTCCATCAACTTCACCCTTTAAGGGGCTGGGCTGGGGCTCAGCGGGGAGGGGAGGCCAAGCAGGCAGAGGGTCAGTGCAAAGCCAGCCTGGGGACCCAGGGAGGCCCGTCTCTAAAGGAAACCTGAAGGGTCAAAGATGTGAAGCCAGATTTGAAGATAGGTAGTTAGTGTAGTTAGGGAAATCGGGTCTAAGGTGAGTGAGATGAAGAAATTGGAGGCCAGGCAACCAGAACCACACCTGGGGAAATTGAAATGCTAATGTCCCCAAGGCCCCAGCCTGACCTAAGGAACTGTTAATGAAGCAGCTCCCAGCAAATATCGAGGTGCTAATCAGAACCCCCAGGCCCTTCCTGCCTGATCACTCCTCCCTGCCCCTCAGCCCCCCTTCTCCCACCTTCTGGCCTTCCCGCCTGCGCCTGCGTTCTATGACAGCAGGACAGAGGGAGACCAAGGACAGGAGTGTGGGACACTAAGAGAAGACCTCAGCCATAAAAAAGGGCAGACCTCGCCCGCCCTTCCACGGACTCCACCTTTCGGGTCCCCTTCTTCCTGGGGAGAAGCCTTTTTCGCTGTCCTTTAATGAAGCCTCCAGGGTCCACTCTCCTCTCGCCTCGGCCTGCTTCTCTGGTGTTATCCTTCAGCATTGGGGAAGCAAGGACCCCTCACAGGTAAACAGCCGTCACAGATGGAGCCCAGGGCACCGCAGTTGCCCAGCAGGCCTGTGCCCTGGGTCCCTCCCCAGCACTGCCCAGGCAGACCAATGAATCGATAAGGTTTTAGTGCAATTTGCACAGCCATTACCACCAATTCCAGAACATTCTTTCATCATCCCAAAAGGAGACTTGTAAGCCTCGCGGTGGTCCCCCTTCCTTTCTCCCCGACCCGGCTCTACCTACCTCCCGCCCCAGCCATTCACCTGTCCAGATGTTTCACAGGAATGGAGAGGAATGGATGGCTTCTGTGTCTGGCTTCTTTGTCTAACTACTGCTCTCTCTCTCTCTCTCTCTCTGTATTGGGGATTGAGCCAGGGGCGCTGGGTGACATCCCCTGGTGCACTGAGCTACATCCCAAGCACATTTACTTTAAAAACAAACAACAACAACAACAAAAAAAAAACATCTATTTTTAGTTGCAGTTGGACACAATGTCTTCATTTTATTAGTTTATTTTTATGGGTGCTGAGGATCGAACCCAGGGCCCCCTGTGCTAGGTCCCAGCCCCAGCCCCAGTCCCCCGCCCGCCCCCCATTTACTTTCTGCTTTGTGACAGGGCCTGGCTGAGTCGCCCAGGCTGGCTTTGAAGTTGGTGATCCTCCAGCCTCAGCCCCCCAAGCTGCTGTGACAGCAGGTGTGTGCCACCAGGCCGCCCCGGTCTGTCCTTTAGCTTTTTAAGGAAGTGCTGAACAGTCTCACCCGGAGCCTCATTCAGGGCCTCTACTCGTTTTTGTTTTGTTTTCCTTCTGGTGCTGAGGATTGGACTCAGGGGCATTTCAGCGTGGAGCCATGTCCCCCATCCTTTTAATTGTTTTTATTTATTTTTACCTTATTTTGATACAGGGTGATCCTCCCACCTGAGCCCTGGCCCAAGTGCTGGGGTTACAGGGGTGCACCCCTGCGCCTGGCCCTGATTCTCTTGGGCTAATTCTGAATCAGCAGGGTTTCACATCCCCTCCCCCAGGAATCCCTGTCGGCTCCAGGGGCTGGGCCAGGTGCCCAGCATGGAACCCTTTCCCTGCCCTGGCTGCCCTGCAAGTGTGGACTCCACATATGGGCCTGGGACTCTGGGTGTCTCCTTGGTGTGACCAGGGCTCTATGCTGTCAAGATCCTGAAGAACACGTGCACTGCCTCTGATGTAAGAAACAGAGAAGGGAAATCGCAAACTCGGAATTCAGGAGTGGATGATGCCTGTACCTGAGCGTCTGCCTGTCTGCCCGTCTGCCCGTCTGCCCTCAGTGGAAAGCCAGTGATCTCCGTGGCTTTGGAGAGTTGTCATTTGGTTTTGTTGGAGGTGCCGGGGCTGGAACCCAGGACCTCACACATCCTGGGCAAGAGCTGTACCACTGAGTGACAATTCCACCTGGCCACAGTGTTTATTGAGCACCTACTGTGTGTCAGGCACTGTTCTAGGAACTGAGGCACCGCAGGAGCAGGACAGTTTCCATGAGCCAGGGGTGGTGGCACTCGTCTGGAATCCTAGAGACTCAAAAGGCTGAGGCAGGAAGATGACAAGATGGTGGTCAACCTCAGCAACTCAGTGAGACCCAAAGCAATTTAGCAAAACTCTGTCTCAAAATGAAAAGTAAAAAGGGCTGGGGATGCCAGGTGCAGTGGCACATGCCCATAGTCCCAGAGGCTTGAGAGGCTGAGACAGGAGGATCGTGAGTTCAAAGCCAGTCTCAGCAACTTTGAGTTGCTAAGCAACTCAGCGAGATCCTGTCTCTAAATTAAACACAAAATAGGGCTGAGGGTGTGGCTCAGTGGTCGAGTGCCCCTGAGTTCAACCTCAAGTACCAAAAAAAAAAAAAGGGGGGGGG
>NW_026000205.1:5219142-5226140 GCF_001458135.2 Marmota marmota marmota
AAAAAAAAAAAAAAAAGGAGTGGGGCTGTAGCCCGGCACTAGAGCACTGGCCTGGCATGTGCAAGGCCCTGGGACCTCAAAAAGAAGAAAAGACAGGTGGCATGGGTTTGGCATCCTATTAACTGGAGCCAGCGAGTAACCAGGCAAATGATGAAGTAGACATCACACATTAGAGATCAGTAAGCGGGAAGCGGAGGCAGAGGAGCGGAGGGAAGGGCTGGGGCTGGGGCTCAGTGACAGAGGCCTGCCTAGCAGGCACGGGCTCTGGGTTCCATCCCCAGCACCATAAGATAAATGAAAGTAAGTGGAGCCGTGGCAGCCTCTATGTGACAGGGGTTTGTAGGAATTCAACGTGTTAAGATGGACTTTTAGGGGCTGGGGCTGGGGCTCAGGGGTAGATTTCTGGCCTGGCATGTGTGAGGCACTGGGTTCGATTCTCAGCACCACATAAAATAAATGAATAAAATAAAAGTCCATCAATAACTAATAAAAATTAAAAAAAAAATAAAAAACAAAGATGGACTTTTAGCCTGGTGTGGTGCAATCCCAGCAACTCAGGAAGCTGGTGCAGGAGGATCAAGTTCAAGGCCAGCCTGGGTAACTTAGAGAGACCCTGTGTCAAGAGGAAAAATAAAAGATAAGGCTCTGGGGTGTAGCTCAGTGCTAGAGTGCCCCTGGGTTCAACCCCGGTAAAAGAAAACAACAGGAAATCTCACCGTTATGTATAACGCCGATAAAAAACACGGGGAAAAGACAGACTTCTATCCAAGTTTAGCTTCATTATTTTACCTAATATTCTGAGCCCCCATGAGCCCCCATACCGGGACTGGCTCCATGCTGGGCAATGCCTGGAGACACTGTGGGGACAACAGTCCTGCCTCTGCCCTCTGGGGCTCACAGTCTGGTCCCCAGGCAGTGATGACCCAGAGTGGGCAGGGCTGGGAGCAAGGCGCTGATCCAGCCTAGGGTCAGGCAGGGCTTCCTGGAGGAGGGGACATGGAGACCTGGAGGCTAAGGACTGCTGGTCTGCGTCAGGGCTCTAGCCAGTCCCACCCCTGCCTTCCTCTGCGCCTCCCTTTTCTCTGCATTTGAAGTTTAATGAGCAGCTACTATGCCCCATGATAAATCAAACCGAGCCTCTTGTCCTGAGCAGCCCAAACCAGGAAAGGAGCCCAGGGAAAGTGGAGGTTGAGGCTCCACTCCGCCTTCTGCTCCCCGCCTATGTGATCTTTGACCAAGGACTTCACATCTCTGGGCCTCAGTGTCCTTTTTGGGAGCAACAGTTCATAAATCTAATTTATGGGGATCATAAAGCTAAAACCTCCTGAGCACAGGCCAAGTCGAGGCACCTCCATACTTTGGAGTCCCCTCCAGCAGTCCTTAGGGCGCCACCTGACCCTGTCCTGCAGCCCCTCAGGACCCACAGTGAAGACGCACTCAGGGAGAATTCTTGTAGGATTTTTATTAGGTGGGATGATGGCCTGGGGCTTCATGGACGCCCTCTTGGCCTAGGCTCCATCCTGAGGAGTTCAGGAGAAGGTGTCTTTGAGCTTCTCCTTCACTTTGGTGAATGTCTCAGAAAACCAGGTCCTGAGGGGGAAATGGGGGAAGGAGTCACTGTGGGAGTCCCCCCAGGAGGTCCCAGTTCCACTCTATCCATGACTCCCTGATCTTCCCCTTCCTGAGTCCCCATCCCTATTGTCTGAGGCATTAGGAAGACACCTGGGCTGGGGGAGTCAACTTGTTTGTGCCTCGGTTTCCCCAGGTAGACCAGAGCCCTTGGAAGTCACAGCACTTTACCTGGCCTGGCTCCAGGCCTGCCGTCTCTTGCTCCCAACACTGTCACCAAGTCTGCTCCTGCCCTAGCTGTCCCTCCATCCAGCCTCTGGCCTTTCCTGAACTGTCCCCCTTGCTTGGAAGTCCTCTCCTTATTGACAGGTCTTCCTACCCCAGGGCCTTTGTACTTTCCCTTCACAGAGAACATCCTTCCTAAATTTTGGTTCAGCTGTGTTTTCCTCATCATTCAGATCTCAATTGAATATGTCACCTCCTCGGAGAAGACCTAGCCACCAATTTCAAAGAGCTGCTCTCCCTTCCTTGGTTGTCACCTCAATCTGCTCTAGGGTCTTCACAGTGCTTAACCTCATGTGGACTAGTTGGGATTCACCAGTTTATCATCTGTCTCCCCCACTTGTCACCTCTGTGTACTTCCCCACGTTGATGGCTTCCTTACATTTAGCAGATGCTCAATAAACACCTCTTAACAAATGGAGGATTCTCTACTTGCCCAAGGGCACAAAAGTTGGTTAATTAGTGCATCAGCCTTGATCACGTGCCAGGTGCCACTCAGGGCCCTCTCTTTTACTCCCTCAGAACTACCCCTTTTAGAGATGAGGGGTCTCAGGCAGCTGTCATGCCCCTCTCCTGGGATCCCTCAGGAAGAAGGGTGTCTACACCAGCCTGTGGACTGTCCTGCTTGGGGTCCTTTGTGACCCCCCAGGCCCATCTCTAAAATGTGTCCAGGATGGGAGGCAGGGCACCTTCCCGTGAATCTTAGCACCTGAGATCTAGCTGGGTGACCACAGGGATATGGTAAGGCTCTTAGGGCCTCAGTGTCCCCAATCTGCTACTCTTGGACTGCCCTTCAGGGCTTCTCCCACAGGTCCCTTCACGGCCCCCTGGGAAGGGCCCTAACCGCGTCTTGGTAGCAAAGTCACTGTTTTTGATGTGGTTGATGACTTCTCGGGTCTTGTCCTCCAGGGTGTTTCCAAACTCCTTCAGCTTGCCCGGGATTTGCTCAAAGGTGCTGGAGACGTCTGGGGCGGCCTGGGCTGGGGCTGGGCCTGCTCCCCCAAGCGAGGGAGAGGTGAAAACATGTCAGTGATTAGGCAGAATCCCTAGGATGGGGTTCCAGGGATGGATATGGAGGTCCCTCAAAGTCATCCTTGGGGATCCTGGAGTTAGAATGGGGGCGGGCACTGGAGTGGCCTTCACCTTCCTGTCCCTTGCAAGGAGGAAGATGCGGGACAGCCAGTCCCAGAGGGGCCCATAAGTCACCCGTCGCTGGGGCTCCCTGGGCAGCCTTGCCACACTGGACAGACCTTTAGAGAACCTTGAGACCCTCCTAGCGTGCTAGGGGTGGGTGACCAGAGGACTGCAGGGGAACCAGGGCACAGAAGGGTCCCAGAGCTTTCAAGGACTCCCTATGCTGGACCCCGAGGCTGTGGCCAGCATCCTAGTCCCAAACCTCCAATCCCCCAATTCCCCTAGCCCACTTTTACCTTCCAGAACCACGGACAGGACCACCACCAGAACCGACAGCGCCAGGAGGGGCCTCATGGCAGCGAGGGGCACCTGGAGGCGGAGGCGGGTGGCGACATTAGTGGCCCCACTTCCCTCCCCACCGTGGTTCTCCACCCCCACCCAGCTCTTGTGTCTCCCTCCTGGGACCAACCTGGGCTAGGACAGTCCCAGACCAGCTAGGGTAGGAGGTCCCCACCCCGCAGGCTTTTATCAGGCTGGGGTGGGGCGGGGCAAGTTAAGCCCCGCCCTCCTGGCCCCGCCCCACCGCTGTGCCCACCCACTTTTGTCCCTTTTGCGCTTAGCTGGCTGGTGGGAGTCGGAGGGCTATTAGTTGGGCCGGGACTTGTCCCTTAGGGCCAAGGCCCGTCACTTTTAAGCACCCTCCCTCCAAACCTCCTGACCTAGGAGTGGGGCGCACCCTCAGCCCGCGGTGGCCCCCCTCCTGCCCTCGGGGCACAGCTTCACCCCCTCCCTGCTGCCCTCTCCCCTCAGGAGTCTCAGGAAAAACTCTGTGCGGTTCAGGTTCATCCCAGGTGCCTGCTGTGTCCCCAGCCCACCTCCTCCACCTGCCCTGCCCCCTCTGCAAACTTCCCCAGCTCAGACACTCCCTCTGTGCCTGGCTCCTACCCCGCTGCCACCCCCAGCCCTCTTCTGACATTGGCCCCGCAGCTGCCCGCCCCGTGCACCTGGGAGCGTCCTCTGCGTCCCTGGGTGATTGATCTCTGGGGTCCAAACTTCAGTTCCTAATCTCTTTCCTCTTAGGGGTACATGACTCTTCTGCCTATTTATTTAGGTATTGGCACTGGGGATTAAACCCAGAGGTGCTTAACTGCTGAGCGGCATCCCCAGTCTTTTTTAAATTTTGAGATAGGGTCTTGCTAAATAGCCGGGGACTGGCCTTGAACTTGTGATCCTCTTGCTCCAGTCTCTGGAGTCTGTAAGATCTCGGGTGTGCACCTCCACATCTGCCTCCTCAGCCTCTCTAAACTGCAGAACCGAAGCTGTGGAGCCCCCACTGTGCGACCCCATCTCTTGTCCCCCAGCCCCTCCTGGCTCCAAGCCTGCCCCTCCACTCCCCCCCCTGTTTCACATCCTTTCTCCAGGGCTGCGTTCCAAGGCCTCCCCCCTTCCCCATGGGCTGCCTTTGACCGCCAGTGATCCCTGGCAGCTGGTGGGGAGGGTGGCCGTCCCCAGACGCTAGGTTGGCTGGCCCTGTGCCCCCACAACCACGTGTCTGCTCTGGGGGTGGGGGGCTGGTTGTGAAAGGCATGGCACCAATGCGACCCTGGCAGGATTGCAACACCCCCGGGCGACTCAGCTTCCCGTCCCTGTGTGCTGGCCTCTGGCCGGACCCTCCTGCTGCTCCACAGACAGCCACCCGGATGTCTGCATCTCTCTGGGAATGGAGTAGCAGCGCCTTTGCTATTTCCTCCTTGTCTCCTCCTCCGCTGCAGGGGTTTCTGGTTTTGACAGGTGGGGAAACTGAGGAAGGGCCAAGCACTCAATTCCATACCTTAGTGAGGAATGAGAGGGCTTTGTCCCCCACTCCATTCTTGGACTCTGGGAGGGCTCTCTAGATCCCTGCTGGGGTCAGCCACTGGCCACAGCACCCTCTTAGTCTTTGATCCCCAGTTCCTGTTTGATCCTCAGTTCCTGTTCCTCCTGGGTCTGGCCACGGCTGTGGTGAAGTCGGGTACCCTCTGTTTAGATGTCTCCACTGGTGAGAATTCAATAGTAAGGATTTTTTTTCTTTTCTTTTCTTTTTTTTTGGTACTAGAGATTGAATCCAGGGGTGCTTTACCACTGAGCCACATTCCCAGACCTTATTGTTTTTTATTTTGAGACAGGGTCTCACTATGTTGCTGAGAGCCTCGCTAATTTGTTGAGGCTGGTCTCGAACTCGAAATGCCCCTGCCTCAGCTTCTCAAGTTGTTGAGATTCAGGCATAGAATTCAGAATTCAGTTTTTTTTTTTTTTTTGGTGGGGAGGGGGTACCAGGGATTGAACTCAGAGGCACTGTGCCACTGAGCCACATTCCCAGCCCTATTTTATATTTTATTTAGAGACAGGGTCTCACTGACTTGCTTAGCACCTCGCTTGGTTGAGGCTGGCTTTGAACTTGCGATCCTCCTACCTCAGCCTCCTGAGCTGCTGGGATTGCAGGTGTATGACACTGCGCCCGGCTCAGGATTCAGTTCTTAAGTGGAGGTGGCATCTGTCACTTCACCAGGGAAACTGAGGCTCCGAACAGGCATGCCCCCAGCCAACTAGGCCCTGGTCTCTGAGCCCAGTGACCCTTCCCCTCCTCACTGGCTGGGTGAGTCACCTCCAGGAGGGGGAGCCTGCCTGCACATGGGTGCTCAAAGCTGTGCCAGGGAAAGCTGAGCTCAGGGTGTGCCAAGGCCAGCAGGGGACTGGGGAGGCACAGGCCAAACCCTGGAGACACAGCTCAAGCCCTGGCCTGCCCCAGTTAGTGGGAACCCTGCTCTTTCTCTGAGAACTGAGGGGGTGGGAGGGGAAGGCAGCCAGCCCCTCCAGAATCCTTCCACCCTCGCCTCTGCGGGCCGGCTCCCAGCTCCGCTCAGGGCCTGTGCAGACTCCTACAGGGTGCCTGGTAGGTGCCTCTCATCTCCCCAGCCTGAACCCTGCACCCCATAGGCTTTCTGGGAAAAACAAAAGCTGGGCAGCACAGCTGGGGAGAGGAGAATGGAGAGCCGCGCAGAGCAGGGACGCTCAGGCCAGAGAGGGCAAAGGCCAGGCAGCAGGCTAACTGGGGCTGGGAGGGAGGCTGCGGCTCAGAGGAAACATGATGGAGGGGAAGGTGGGAGGGGGGAAAAGCAATAATAAGGCCCCGGGAAAGAGAGCAAGAGCAACCCACTGTAGGAGGGAGAGATAACAGAGGTCCAGGGAAACAGAAAACCAGAAGATGGGCCTTGAAGGAAGAGCAGGTCAGAGACCAAGGAGGGAAGGAGCAGAGAAAGGCGAAGCTGCACAGCCAACCAAGTCCACAGGCCCCTCGGGGCTCTGGTGGCAGCCTCTCTGAAACAGGTGTTATGAACATGAGGAGCTGAGCCCAGCCGGGCAGCACGCCTGGTAACCCAGTGACTCAGGAGGCTGAGGCAGGAGCATTGCAAATTTGGGCCAGCCTCTGCAACTTAGCCAGACCCTGTCTCAAAATGTAAAGGGCTGGGGAGGAGTGGGCTGGGGGTGTGGCTCAGCAGTGGGGTGCTCGCCTAGCACTTAGGAGGTGCTGAGTTCCATCTTCAGCACCACATAAAATAAAGACATTGTATCCACCTAAAAATTAAAAAAAAAAAAAGAAAGAAAGAAAGAAAGAAAGAAAGAAAGAAAGGCCAGGAATGTGGCTCAGTAGTAAGTGTCCCTGGGTCCATTCCAGTGCTGTCAGCAAACGCCTGTAATCCCAGCAGCTCAGGAGGCTGAGGCAGGAGGATCCTGAGTGCAAAGCCATCCTCAGCAGTTTAGTGAGTCCCTAAGCAACTCAGGGAGTTTATATATATATATAAAGTTGCTTATATATTTATATAAAATATAAATAATAAAAATTTATTTAAAAAGGGCTGGGTCGTAGTTCAGTGGTTCCGTGCGGCTGGGTTCAATCCGCAGTACCAAGACCAACAAAGGAAAGACACCGATACACACACGCCCACCACAGGCAGAAAAGGTGACAGTACTGG
>NW_026000205.1:5226942-5275905 GCF_001458135.2 Marmota marmota marmota
CCCGAAGGGGAAGAGGAGGAAGGGGAAGAGGCCCAGAGGAGACTGAGACAGATGCAGAGAGATCAAGACGACAGAAGGACCAGGGGCCAGGCGTGGCGGCACATGCCTGTAACACCAGCAACTTGGGAGGCAGAGGCAGGAGGATCCCAAGTGGGAGGCCAGCCTCAGCAATTGATCAAGGTCCTAAACAACTTAGTGAGATAGTGTCTCAAAATAAAAAGTAAAAAGGGAGGAGCGGGGACTGGGGTGGCGGCTCAGTGGTAGAGCGCTTGCCTGGCATGTGTGAGGCATGGGTTTGATCCTCAGCACTACATAAAAATAAATGAATAAAATAAAGGTATTCTGTCCATATACAACTAAAAAATATAAATAAATAAGTAAAGGGGATGGGGATGTGGGACAGAGGCAGAGAGCACCAGCCTGTGAGCCTGGAGGATGGGCAGGGACAGAGAGCTGGGGAAGCAGAGAGGAAAGCCAGGAGTTTAAAGGAGAGCAAGAAAGAGGCAGAGACCCAGGGACAGAAAAGAACCCAAGTCCTTGGAGGTTCAGAGGATCCAGAGGCAGCAACAGGGTCAAAGGCCGGGGGGTGGGGGCACTCACGCCAGTTCCTGGGTGACCTGGGAGCTGAGCAGCTCCTCCTGCACCTGGTCAGAGAGCGTCTGCACCCAGTGCAGGTAATCCCAGAAGCGGCCCAGTGCCAGCTCCCAGGGCTGGCGGGTCTGGCCAATCTGCCAATTGGTCTGCTCCTGTACCTCTGGCTCCAGTTCCAGCTCCGCCCGGCATCCTGTGTAGGGCAAGTTCGGGGCCATCAGGGTCAGGCACGCTCCCTCACACAGAGCAGGCGCTACACAGTGCTCAGGGCCTCCTTGGAGCCCAGGCGGGCAGGGAGGGGGTGGTCTGATTAATCACTGTCCACGTCCTTCGTGCCTTTGTGGGCCCTATGTCGGGTTGCACAGGGGCGAGGGAGAATGAGGAGAGTCACAGCCGACTCTTGGCCGGTACTCACAACCTACCTGAGAGCACGGCAGCACGACATTGCTTGTGCCCATTTTATAGATGGGAAAACAGGCCAGAGAGCGGACAGCAGCTGCTCAGGGCGAGTGAAGGTCAGGGAGGCCTCAGACCTGGGCCTCACTCTCAAGGAGGATGGGTCACAGAAGAGGGGGTTGAGGACTTGAATGGAGGCCAAGGGGTAGAAGAGGGACATGCAGGTCACCAGGCAGGCAGGCCCTGCTTCCATACCTGCCAGGAGCGTGGTCACCAACACGGCCCACAGAACCTTCATCTTTCTGCCTGATGGTCAGTCTGGGGAGGGGAGAGACTGAATCAACAGCCTTGTGGGGACTCCTCCCCCCAGCCTGGCCCCACCTTCAAAGCCTCCCCACCCCAAGATCTGAGATAACCTAATCCAATCATAAACATTCACCAGGCTGCTCCCCCCAACTCAGCTGTTTAACTCCCTCTTTGTCTTCTCCTATCTCTCCATTCACTGCCAAAATTCCATCTCCCTCTCCAGGGTTCAGATTCCACTGAGCCCCCACCCAGCCGGGCTCTCTAAGGTCCAGCTCTGCGTTCCTCCATCCACCTTCACATTCTATGCTCCAAAGTCGCCTCTAAGAGCTGATTTCAATCTACATGCTAATTTAACCCTCATAGAAAAGTCCTTCTTTCAATCTGGTCTAGCCACCCCTGCATCCTGGATTATGGAGACCTGAAGACAAATGGGGGCATCCAGTAGGTGCTCAATAAATGACAGTGGGATTTGGCTAGGATTCATCTCTGGGTTTTTCCAGCTGCCCCAAATGCTGCCCCCCACCCTCCACCTTCTAGATAGGGTGGGAGGCCCTACCGCTGGCTTTTCAAGGTCCACTCCCCTGGTCCTGTGTCTGGACTGATCCAGGCAGAGGCCGGTCACTGCTTCTCCCCCATCTTGTCTCCCAAATGGCTCTCTGAGCTTCCTGCCCTTTCCTCCTAGCCCCTGACTTTCCCTAAAGGTCAGGGGGTTTTGAGGTGTCCACATCATCCCAAGACCCCTCTGCTGGTCCCTGCACCCTCTGGCTGCACATCTCACCGGTTCCTGGGGTACCGGGTCCTTTGAGTCCGCAGGAGCTGAGCAGGGCTCTGGGAGCCCAGACTCCTCCAATTATAGGGCTCCCCTGCCCCGCCCCCTACCCCAGGGCTAGGGCGGGCTCGGCCAGCCCCCTGTCACGAGGCAGGCTGTCCTCTCCCTCCTCACACACAACAGGGCCAAGGAGGTGGGGCGTGGAGGCCTTGGACCACTTCCCACCCCCAGCCCCCAGGAAGGGAGACGACTCCTCATTCAGTAATCCAGGCGTCCTCCTCTATTATGGGGTGCCGGGGACCTTATGGGCATGAGCACTTGAGTGAAACTTGGTTTTAACCCTTGCTCCATCTATTTTTGGGGGAGGAGGCAGGGCGGAGATTGAACTCAGGGGCACTCGGCTGCGGAGCCACATCCCCAGCCCTATTTTGTACTTTTTATTTAGAGACAGGGTCTCACTGAGCTGCTTAGCGCCTCCTTGTTGCTGAGACCTGCTTTGAATTCACAGTCCTCCTGTCTCAGCCTTCCGAGGCGCTGGGATTACAGACGTGCGCCACCGCACCTGGCCCTTGCTCCCTCTCTTGAGTGTGACCCCGGGTGCAGGTGACCACCTCTTAGAGCTCTTTCCTCCACTTGTGAAACGGGAACCCAGCAGCCGCTGGCTGGGACAGGCAGGGTGCTCTTCATAGGCTGGAAGCAAAAAGTGCCGTTAGGTTTGGACTCCAGACCTGCCCACTGGCACTTGAATCCTGCCTCTGCCCACTGCCAGCTTGTGATCTTGGGCAAACGACCCACCTCTGAGCAGCCTCTTTACTATAAAAGTGGGAAAGCATGGGCTGGGGCTGGGGCTGAGTGGTAGAGCACTTGCCTAGCATGTGGGAGGCACTGGGTTCTGTTCTCAGCACCACATACAAATAAATAAAGGTCCATTGACAACTTAAAAATATTTTTTAAAAAAAAGTGTGTGTGGGGGGCTGGGGTTGTGACTCAGCAGTAGAGCGCTCACCTAGCAAGTGTGAGGCGCTGGGCTCGATCCTCAGCACCACATAAAATTAAAAACAAATAAAAATAAAGGTATTGTGTCCAACTACAACTAAAAAAATGTTAAAAACAAAACAAAAAAGTGGGAAAGCAGCTGGCGCAGCGCACACGTCCAATCCCAGGCCTCGGGAGGCGAGGCGGAGGATTGCAAGTTTGCAGCCAGGCTGGGCAACTTGGTGAGACCCACTCAAAATGAAACGGGCTGGGGACGTGGCTCAGTGGTAGAGCACCCGGATTCGATGCCAGCATGGGGGTGGGGTGGTCTTAAGAGCTGCAGTGTCAGACGTGGCTTGGCAATAAGGCCAGGTGATTAACTAGGTGGCAGGTACTGGGGACAGTCCCTGGCAGAGTAGGACCTGTATCAGCTCAGGGACATGATGGGTCAGGAACTTGACAGTCCTCGTGCTCCCCGCTGTTTCAGACTTGAGGCACAGGGAGAAGCCAGAGCAAGGACAGGGCCCTGGGGCTCACACCTGGCTCCTCAAGGGGCTGGGAGCCCTGGATCCTGTGGTAGGAGGCTGAGCACCTGAGGAGGGAGCCCTCATGCCTGGTCAGGCCCAGGACTCTTTGCTTTGGACTTACAGATGGCTGGCAGAGGCGGGGAGGTGGCTTCTGAGGGTAACTAGGGGTCATCTGTACCCAGCAGCACCCCGCCAATCCTGGGGGGGGGGGCAGGGTTTCAGTTCCTGTCTGGGGGAGTCAGTAGTCTGTGAGCTCCAGCCTGGCCAACTCCGACGCCTCCTGCTGAGTGCAGGGCAGTCGGCCCTCCAGCTGGGGAGGTGGAGGGCAGGGGTCACTTGGGCACAGAAGTTCAGACAACTGGCTGGGAGACGGGGAGATCCCACATCAAAAGAAAAAACCCAACAATCCCTCAGATACAGGCGACCCATCCCACTCCCTGTCCCAACCCCTGGCTGCTCTCCTCCCCTCAGGTGGCTCTTCCTTTCTTAACAGTCCTGATGCCCTCCCAGCAGCCTGGATCCTCCGTGACGTTAATGAAAGCTGTGAAGGTCCTGAGAAGCCCTACCACCCTCTTCCTGTGTCATCTGGGAAGATCCTGGAGTCCGGAGACCCTGCCCCCAGCCCCAGTCATCCCTGTTGCTTCAGTCTGCAGGAACAAAGTCCTCTGTGGCCACTGACCTGGAGACCCCGCCCTCTTGCAAAGGAAGGCTGTGCTGTCCCTGTGGGGCCCAGGCCACGGGGTGCTGTGGTCCTGGCCAGGCTCTTCCCTAGCAGAGTGCCAGGCTGTCCTGTGCCCCGGACCCCCGCGCCCCCTGCTGGCCACCGCAGGAAGAACCACAGAAAACGGAGGCACCTCACCTCAACTGCGCTTTCCCCCCATGTATATTGTTTTTTTTTTTTTTTTCATTTTTTTCTGTAAAATGTCCCGGTTCTTCTATAACTTATAAACATGATTTATACTGAGGGGTAGAAGGGAAAGTGGGCAGGGCGGGCTGACGGGGCGGGGAGCTCCTCTTGCTGCCCCTTGGGCGGGCTCGGCGGGGCCCTCTGTGAAGGATGGGGACGCCATGACACTCCTCCCTGAGGTTGTCTGGCCACTTCTGCCCTGGTGCTCAGAATCCAGCGCCCAGATTCCGGAATCCCCCCTGGGACCCCAGGCCCACTGGGCTCACCCGGCCCCGGCGCTCAGAGTCCCGAAGCGCCCCCTTGGATCCAGCACCCCCTCCTCAGCTGCTGGGGTGGCGGGTCCCCTCCTTTCCGCTGCCCCCCGACACTGGAGGAGGGAGGGAGAGGAGGGGGAGGGGCTCAGGTCTCCCTCCGGGGAGGTGGAGGAGGAGGAAGGGCGTGGAGGCCGGAGTGGACTCAGCGTGGACTCAGCCGATGGTGAGGCCGAAGCCGCACTGGAACTTGTTCTTGCGGTGGTTCAGGAAGGCCCCGAGGGCCAGCGTCAGAGGCAGGGGTGGCAGCTTCTTCTCCAGGGTGGCGCCCACGATCCAGTTACTGTCCACGGAGCCTGTGGGTCAACAGCTGTGCTAAGAGATGTGCTAGGTCCCACCCTGTCCCTATGTGGCCACTCCAGGCCTCCTCAGGCAGCTGACCACAGCAACCTGCACCTGGAAGCCACTCCGTGCAGCCCAGCCCCTTCACTCCTGGGAGCAGACAGCTTGCTCCTTGCTCTGGGAAGCCCTTGCCAGGACCCCGGGACCCCACCCCAGTGGGTCCACTCTGGGTCATACTCCTCCAGGGACCGGGCAGTGCTCCCCATTGCGGGCCTGCAGACAGGGCCGAGCAGGGGCCGCCTCTGCCCAAAGACCAAGATGTCTTCTAAGGATTGTGCAGGACCTTGCAGATGGGCCACTGCATGGAGCTGTCACCGCACCTTGTGAAGGGTCAGAAGGAAGGTGCCAGAAGCAAACCTGGCACTCCAGAAGGTCCCCTCACGCAGGCTGGCCATGTAGCAGAGGGTCACCAGGAGGGCAGGCTGCAGCAGTGGACAAGTTCCCGACCCCCCAGGTGGCTGCTGCCTACCTTAAACCTAGGAACACTGCGGCTCAGGCATGGTCATCAGGACTGGAGACAGTCATCCTGATGACCAGGCCACTTCCCAGAGCCTCAATTCCTACTAATGTGGGATGAATGGGGGGCACAAGATTTCCAGGGTGCCTTCTCCTTACGGGGGGTGGGCAGAGAGCACGATGCTCTGGGTTCGGCCCAGACATGGGCATCAGATGTTCCAGGGGTGGGGCCCCAGCACCTACTTATTAAAAAAAGCCTCCCTGGGTGCTTTGGAGGCCCACAAAACCCTGGCACACAGCCGTCCCTCATCTCCTTTGGCCTCCACACCCACCACGAGCCGAGTCACCTCTTATCTGTTTTCCACGGAGGGTAACAGGGTTTACCTTTGAAGAGGAGGTTGGCCTTCGGCAGGTCCAGCTGGTACCCAAAGGAGACGCTGGTGTCCTGCATCCTCGTACTGGCCTCGAACTCCACGCCTACCTGTAGCTGGAGGAGTGGACAGCGCAAGAGTGAGCTACCACCTCTGGGTTCCAGGTGCACAGCCTGAGACCCCGGCCTGTGAGCACGCCCTCCACACGGGCCGCCAGCTCACCTGGTCACTGGCTTTGTGGTAGTACGTCGCGTGCATGCCTGCTTGGCCAAGTGTCACTGTGGCCAACCAGTTGTTAACTGTAAGAGAGGACAGTGGGGGTGGTCACCAAGGAGATGCGCCATCTGGGAAGCCAGGTCCCTGCCCTGCCCTCAGCCCAGGCTCACGTGTGTATTTCCCAGCCAGCGACATGACGGTGCCTTCTTCTCCGGGCCGCCGGTGGTAGACCAGCTCTCCACCCAGGGCCAGGCATGGCGTGATGCTCTGGAGGTAGTGGGCCACGAGGATTCCTGAGGACAGGGGACAGTCAGCTCCAGCCCAGCCAGCAGGTGGGGACCAGGCTCCGCCTACAGGAAGCTGGGCGGGTCCCTGGTCCCTCCCTGCAGGCCTTGGTCCTGCCCTCACAACAGCTCCTGGCCTGCTAACCTGCCGGGGGTCAGCCTCCCAGGCCTGTGATGGCACCCTGGCCTGCAGGACTCCACCTGGCCCAGTGCAGCCCACACTCACCCCAGCACGGATGGACGGGGGCAGACGCTGAGGGAGGCGGGTCTCTCCCCCAGGCTCACAAAATGTGCCAGGGTGGAGCCAGGCCGCCATGCCTCGGCCCAGGCTCCGGGCCTCGCTGGTGCAGTGAGAGGCAGGAGGGGAGTAGGCAGGAGGGCACAGTGGAGGACGGGAGGTGGCTGCCCAGCACTGCCAGCCCAGTGGCCTTGGCCACTGACATCACTTCTCTGTTAACATGACTCCTCCCTGGGGTTGTGACAAAGACCAAGTGACAGGTCCACCATCACTAGGACCCGTCACACTGGGGTCTGCACCAGAGGCCTGCGTGTACCGCAACGGCCAGCGTGACTCCTCGAGGCCGAGGACTGACAGTGATTTGCTTGGGTCTCTGGAGCCCAGCAGAGAACAGGCGACAAGAGCCATGTCACCTGACAGGGGAGAAAGGAGCTGCAGACACAGCACTGAAGACAGCACAGACGCTGGGACCAAAGGAGAGGGACAAGGCAAGACTGGTGGACACAGACGTGGGCGCACAGGACGAAACCCCCAGAGAAGCAGCAGCCCCAAGGGATGGGGAAGGCAGGGTGCAGAGAGGACAGGTCGGGGCGGAGCACGGAGACCAGTGGCTTCCCAGGTGGGGAACCGAGGCAGATTCTCAGGGGCAGGTGAATGACCATCTTGGTTGGGCCAGCCAGAGGGGCTGGCAGCCTGCAAGAGGGGCCAGCCAGAATGGATGGGGGCCTCAAGTTCCTGGCCAGGGCACTGCGGTGGGCTGAAGCTGGGCCCCCATGTTCCTCTGACCATTGTGACCCTCCTTTCTCCAGTGAGCAGATGACACAATGAAGCGCCGAGCACGATCGAGACTGCACTGTCAAGCCACCCCTCTGCCATCTGTACGGCAACTGAGGCCTCAGAGAAGGAGCCATACAGTCACAGACACAGGGACTCAACATAGCATCTCCTCTGGCCTTCCAGCTGTGGGAACTACTGGGACAAGGGCCAGCACATCCCCAGGTGTCTCCAACCACCCTCCTTATCTCCAGGGCCTCCGCCTTGCCACCACCTACTCCAGCCACCTCTCCCACCTCCCCCGTCCCTCTCTCCAAACACAAACCTGATTCTGTTCTCCCAGTGCCCACAATCTGCGATGGCTCCCCAGAACCTTGAAAAGATCCTGGCTTCTCACCGCACAGCTGAGACCCTCTGTGGCTTGGTCCCAACTTCAAAAAAGGCCTCATCCCCTTCTCTTAACACCTCAGCCAGAGCCGTTACCCTGCGGAGCTGCATGAACACACAGGACTCTCCCACTTCACCCTGGGCCTATGCCACTGCCCCTTCAGCTGGTGAACCATTCCTACTGCCAGCCGGACACCTGCATCTTCTGAGTGTTTCTGAGGTTTGGCTGCCTCTCTGGGGTCTGCCCCCACTGAACTCTCCCGCCCTGGTCTCCTGCCTCCGCCCCTCCTGGGCAGTGGACAGGAATGCAGAAGGTCCCTGACAGTGAGAGTTTCCAGCTGTTTTTGAAATGTCCTCCCCACTCCAAAGAAGAGCCCAGGCATTTTGAGTTTCTAGCACTTAACAGGATGCCTGCAGGCCGTGGGCCGCAGTGGGGGAGGCTTGCCTACAGAGCCAGGCCCTGGGTCCCATCCCCAGCATCACAAAAACAAAACGGAGCTTGGGGCTGAGTGGTAGAGCGCTCGCCTAGTGTGCATGAGGCATGGGTTTGATCCTCTGCATCACATAAAGGAGCCCGGCATCCCCTTGATGATCAACAAAACTGTGCTCCATGAGAGCAGCAGGGGAGGTGGCCCAGAGCCACCTCTCCTCTGTGTGGGGAGAGGCCTCAGGCAGGCTGGGAAAGGGGCCCTGTCTGCCCAACTGCTGCCCAAACCTGCTGGGCAGGAGTGGTGGGACAGCAGGCTGGGATGCCACACCTGCAGCGCTGCTGCTTGGGGAAGTCACCGGGGGCAGGACTGAACAAGTGGTGGCCGCCCACGGCAGAGGCGGAGGCAGGGGGCACCTGCAGAAAGGGGGCTCCTGGCTCAGCCAGATTCCCTCTGCCTCTGCCACACCACAGTGACCGCTCAGTGAGCGTTTCCCTCTCCTTTCCCTGATTCTTGCCCCTGGGGCCACACACTGCCATTTTAGAGAAACTGTCCTTGTCACTGCTGGTAAGACGGGGCCCCTTGTTGGAAGTCATTATAGCAATCTGAACTTTTCCTGGATAGGATTTCCCAATCAAGAGCACATTCATTATGTGAATGTTTTTTTTTGTTTTTGTTTTTGTTTTTTGTGGTGTTGGTGATTGAATCCAGGTCCTCAAATGTGCTAAGCAAGCCGACAAGGTCCATGTCTGTGAACATAGGGACCTGTGAGGCTGAGGCAGGAGAACCTCAAGTTCAAAGCCAGTCGCAGCAACTTAGGCCCTAGGCAATTTATTGAAACTTGGTCTTAAAAAAAAAAAGGGCTGGGGGCATGGCTCAGTGGTTAAGTAAGTACCCCTGGGTTCACACACAAAGGGCAAGTGCTCTACCCCTGAGCTATGTCCTAAGCCCCTTGGGACTCTAAGTGCTGTCCTGTCTCAGTCCCCTGTGTGTGTCCCAGCCCTGCCCTCCTAGGCAGGTGCTCAGGGTGTAGCAGAAGCTCCAGGGACCCCAGTCCCGTGGCCCCAGGCAACTGACTTCACCCCTGGGCCTGCGGAGAGCTCTCCAATCAATATGTCATTAAATGGTGGCTGTGCCATCATGGCCATGTAACAGACAAGGAGACTGAGGCTCAGGGCAGGTGGAGCCCGAGTCCAAGTCTGAGTCACTGTGTTCGGCAAGTGACTCAGTGGTGCCCTGGGCAGAGGGCTGTCTTGGTGTCTGAGGAGATGAACAGACACGTGTAAGGGCCGTGGTGGATGTGCTCAGGAGGTGCGCTGGGGAGCACAGAGCAACCCGCTGGCAAGGTGGCCCGGGGAATGGGGTCCACAAAGCCGAGCAGGGAACTGAGTCTGACGTGCCCTGTGTCCTCTCTGGGTTTCGGTAAGGTGGGGACAGGGGCAGCTGCCCTTCGAGGCGGCTGAGGGACCCACCAAGCCCCTTCCCTGGCCCCTGCACCAGAGGCCGGGGTACTGAGCAAGCGTGGGGGGCCAGGCCTGACCTAGAAGTACAAAGCAGGACCCAGGCCTGGGGGTGGCTCAGGTAGAGCGCAAGCCCAGGGCTCCACCCCCAGCACCACCACAACAAGCCAAAGCCACAGCAGGACCTGCCCCACCCGGCCCTGCTCCTTGGCACCTTCTGAGCTTCAGCTGTTTTCAGCAGGGTTCCAGGCTCTGCACACACAGGGACACAGGGACGAGCACACAGGGATGATGGGGGCCAGCCCTTGCCCTCGCCCTCTCCTCTGGAAGGCTAGCAGCAGGAAGGAAGACAACCACAAGTGCCACAAGGTCCAGGGACAGGGCAAGGTGATACAGTGCAAAGATGGACACTAGTCAGTCAAGAAAGGCTTCCTGAGAGGGTGACGCGTGCGCTGATGGCAGCTACACTGAGGCAGGAGGGAGGCAGCAGAAATAGTGTGTGCAAATGTCCTGGGGCGGAAAGAACTACCGGAAAAGCCTGCGTGACTCAGGTGGAGTGAGGGTGAGAGAAGGAGTGAAGACAGGTTAGCAGGGGACAGGAAGTGATTCCTCCTGGCCTTTGAGGCCCCTCCTGTCACCTGCTGCCTTCCCCACCTTCCCTGTCTCCTGATTTTATGACACGGCCCTTTCCTCTGCCAAGTC
Source organism: Marmota marmota marmota (assembly GCF_001458135.2). Classification (NCBI taxonomy): domain Eukaryota; kingdom Metazoa; phylum Chordata; class Mammalia; order Rodentia; family Sciuridae; genus Marmota; species Marmota marmota. The sequence goes on from NW_026000205.1 coordinate 5,237,383, forward strand.
CTGGTCTAGGTGCTGCCTGGCCTCAAATATTCTCACTCTTGTCTCTGGCTGGGGGTGGTTCCTCCTTCCTCTGGAAGCGTGAAGGTGACAACTTCTCTGAGAAATCTCCCTGGCCTCTCACAGGAAGAAGTAACCACTGTCCCTGGGCACCCCAGGGATCCCAAACCGGCCCTGGTTCCCCAACACCGCATACTCACTGGCTCAGGACTCACCCCAAGAGCCACGCTCCACTAGCACGCAGCCCAGGAACTGCTGGCTCCATCCTTCCCGCTGCTCAAGACCGAGACTGCAGAGCTGTCCGATTCCCGTCACCCCGGCGCCCAGTGTCAGGCGAATCCCCTTCCAGCCAAGCCAGAACCAATCCCCTCCATCCCGATCCCTTATACTGTTCCCCAAGCATCAGCATGAGGGGCCCTGTGACAGCTACATCAGACCTCGTCTCTCACCCACTGAAAACCCTCCTATCACCCCAGACTCACTCAGAAGAAAGGTCAAAATCCTGTGACCTTGGAGTTTGTTTCAAGGGTCCTGCCTCAGGGCCTTTGCACTTCTGGTTCCTTAGGCCGAACCACCCTCCCTGCCACCTGCCTGGTTCCTTCCCTCACACGGTTCTTATGTCACCTATGGAAAGAGGCCTATCTGTCACCTTCGCCTGCCCCTCCTTCCCTGTGTCTGCCCTGTTGGAATGGAAGGTCCAGGAGGCTGGACAGTTTTCTTTAATCCCCACCTTAAACCCAGAACCCCCCCCACACTCTCTAGGTACCCACGAGACGAGACACACACAAGTCACCTAAAAAAGGGAACCGAGAGGGAGAGGCTAGAAATACAGACAGAGCCACAGTCCCTGCCCCTACCCCACCCAGACAGGAATCCTCAGCCCCCACCTCCCTTCACAACTGCACGTGGCCTCTGTCATCTAGTGACCTTTTCTGTGCCCCAGAACCAACATGGAGCCCCCCACCCCCCGAGTTAAAGCGTCAAAAGCAACTCACGTGACTTGGGTATCTACCTATAGCTAGCGTCGCTCTAAGATTCCTGTCAACAGGACACCAACTATGAAACCACCCGCTGGCTCAGAGGCAGCCCAGGTCCACCCAGGAGGAAACCAAGGCCCACGTCCCAGTCCAGAGTGGCGGCCAAGCACTCTACCACCAAGCCACCCCAGCCTGGCCGGTTTCAGAGCCAGTCCCTTCCATCACTTCTCACAGGGTGGAAAAGCAGGTCCAGAGAAGCAAACAGATTTGCTAAGGCTGGGACAGGGGTTTGCAACCACCCTCCAAGGCCTCTTACCTGAACCCACGAGAACGTCTGGGTTTCCTAGGGTGACGGCTGCTGTGAAGTCGGAACCCCGGTACTCCCCATCCACCTGCCAGTTCACAAACTTCGACTGCTGGGTCTGTGGGGAGGGGAGTGTGAGGGCAGCAGCTGTGCCAGGAGCACCTGGCTGGCCCAGGAATAGGCGGTGCTCGCCCCCACTCACCTGGATGGCCATCTTGGACCTGAGGCCAGGGCCCAGCTGGTGAATGACCTGAGCGTTGAGGCTGCCACTGTTATCCATGTCACCCACCAGCACTGGGAACGCCTGCGGTGGGGAGAGGGCAGGTTAGAGGTTGGAAGGCAGCACTTTAGTATGTCATCAGGAGGCCCAAGCCCTGAATCTGGAGTCAGAGGCTCAGCACGAGGCTCCATCCTCCATAAAGCGCCCCCTCAGCTCCTGGGCCAGGTTAGGGCCTCTCTCTGGGTCCCCACAGCCTTTGAATTCCCCCATTTTGTGCCCACCCTGGACCATTACTCTCAGGGAAGAGATCTGTCCCACTCTACTAGACTATGAGTCTCACGGGTGTCTCAGTCACTACTGTATCCCAGCACAAAGCTAGGCATACAACAGAATTACAACAAAGTTTTCTGAATAAATGAATTTATTGAAGGGAAATAGGTAATAAAAACAGGGACCTAAATGAGTACTGTCTCCCTCAGTCCAGACCTACAGTCACCCCCACCCCAATATCCTGCCTCCCCATGGCAGTCCGAGGGAATGTTTGAAGCACAAATGTGATGATCATCTTTCCCCTGTTCAAATGTTCCACGGCTCTCTAGCGCCCCCTAGAGAAAAATCCAAGCACCTGGCATTTAAAATCCCACAACCTGATACCCAGCCCTGCCCACGGGCCATCACTGTCTGGTGTTGTGATCACCCAGGTCCCCCCTCCAGCATTACTCAGCACAAGACCAGAGAGAGAGAGAGAGCAGGGGCTCAGGGAAGTTGCTGGAGAAGGGACTGCCCACGTTCCAACACCTCTTGGAGAGTTCCAGTCCCCATTCCCAACACTGAGGTCTGAGACGGGTGTTTGGCTTCATATCTGTTCAAGCAGATGGCAAAAGGAACCTCACCTCTGTGGGACTCAGCTGCTTTGTCCCCACATACGTGACCCCGAAGTGGTAGTTGGATTCCCCGATTGTGCTGAGGGCTACGGTGTGGTTCACCTGGGAGAAAAGGGAAAGTTGAGGGGTACTTGCCAGTCTGGCTTCCCCAACGGAGGGGAAAAAAGACAGGATTTCTGGGCAGGGAATGAAAACTGGGGTGGGGGTAGCTTAGTGGTACAGTGCATGCTTAGCCAAGGTGAGGCCCTGGGTTACACCTGACCACTGATAAAGGACAGACTAGGAGGTATGACCTAACTAGATTAGAGACTCAAAAAGGGTGGGCTGCAGGTGGCTGACACCTGGCACATCACTCCTGCCCGCATGCTATGAAGCCAGGGGCATCTCTTGATTCTTTGTCCCAAAACCCTACCAGTGGCCCCACTGAGTATTCAGCCTGGCATAGTGTCTCTGAGTTCTTTCAAGTACGAAGGAGCCCAGCCCTTTAGGGACGGTAAGGGAATTTGCTTGTGCGGATGCAGGGGATGGCTGTGATGACCTCTGGTGGGTAAAGGTACCTGGAGGGCTCACCTGGAAATGGTTACTCAACCCTTTGTTGACTGTAAGCTTGACACCCTCCATCTGAATGGGAAACAGCTCTGGAGGAGAGAATTGGTGTCACACTCCACTCGACAAATGACACACCAACGGTCAACTCTCCTTTACCACCCAGCTCTCTCCAGAGACCCACATCAGAAGATCTCCAAAGTATCACAACCAGTTAGGGAGGCACTAATGTCTAGTGGACAGGGCCAGGAACTTTGCCAGTGTCCAACACCCAATGCCATCACCTGCGTGACTTTAACCAAGTTACTTTATGTCAAACTCATCATCTGTAAGATGGGAGAACGCACTAAATGGAACTGTTCCAAAGACTTAATGAATTACCATAAGCTAAACAGCAGAACAGAACTCAATAGGTCTCCATCACTATTACTACCATAATTACTCCAAGCCAGGACCCCAAAAGCCTTGGGCCCCACCCCTCACGGGAACCTTGCTGACACTGTGACCTTGGGCCTCAGTTCCCTTCCCGATCACACTAGAAGTCTGCTGTGACTGATCCTGAAGCTCCAGGGCTGTCTACGGCTTCTCTCCAAGCTACAGCAGTCCACCCCGCGGTTCCACCATCTGCATCATCGTTCTATGCCCAAGTCCAACTTTCCATCATTTGCTCCCAACGTCAACACCTAACGCTCTGTTGAGTGACTCCAATGGTGCGCGCCAATTCCCAAGGTCCCCAGTGTCCTCTCCGCGCCGGTCCCGCACCCCTCCCCGAGCTCAGGGCATCAGGATCACCGGCCGAGGCCCCTCGCCCCTCACCCTTGCACTTCCGGTGGCACTCTTCGAACGTGCCGGGGTTGGGCAGGCAGTCGCAGGCCCCGTTGTCAGCGACCCCTGCGGCACTGACGGTGGCAGCCCCCGCGGTTCGGTCCGAACCTCGACCCGCGCTGGCCCCAGCACCAAGGCCGCCTCCGAGCGGCGGCAGCGTGAAGCCCGGCGGCGAGGGCGGAGGTGGCGGCAGCCCCACGAGGGCCGGCGCAGGTGGAGGCGGCGGCCCTGCGGGCGGCGAGCTAGCGGCCAACACGTTCCCCATGGTGGCCTGCGAGGGGAGAGGTCAAAGGGCAGAGGTCAGGGCCCACGCGCCCCGGACTCAACCCCAGTGAACCCCGGCCCTGCTCCAGACCCAAGTTCTCACTGGCGGTGGCGCCTGCTCCCGGCCTGGGCTCCGCTCCCACCCCGTGCGCCACGCGCAACCGAACTCACTGCCGCCGCCGCCGCCGCCACCGTCACTCCACCCCGTTTGACCCATTGGTTCAGTGAGCACTAGGTTCCACCCACCGTCTTCGGCGCCCGGGCTTGCAATTGGAGTCGTGGCTGGAAGTCCCACCCACCTCTCCCGAACGTCCTTTTCGATTGGTTTCCACACGCAAGCGGCCCAGCAGAGCTTCTGGTCCTTCCTATTGGTTTGCGGCACCCACGCCTATTGGCTCCCGATGCCGCGGGTTCCGGGGCTAGCCCACCAATTGGTCTGTACTGCGCACTTTGCAACGCCCATTGACGCTTCGTCCCGCCTCTTTCCTGAAGGACCACCCTCTTTCGACTCCGCCCCGCTGCAAGCGCTATGGTAATTGGTCGGCTTTGGCCCTTGGAGCATCCTGATTGTGTCTGTGGTGAACAGAGGGCTGATCTTGATGACGTCTCACTTTTGTTCTCTCATTGGCTAACATACCAGGGTCGAAGGACACAGGTAAAGGTGGGTTGCGCGGCAGGGGCTGCTAGGCAGCAAGGTCAGGCCTCGCGTCCCACCAGGCACCGCGGCAAAGGGGCACTCTCTCTACTCCAGAGTCGCTCACCGAAAACCGGAAGTGCAGGTCTTTCCCACAGTGCCCCGGGAGAATGCTAACCTGTTCTGTGAACCCTGCCCTGCTCGTTACCCACAATGCCATTACTCCTTAACGTTACTTTTGCCCTGGACCCACCCCTTTCGTTACCCATCATGCGGTCGGCTCCCTGCGTCACTACGGCTTCTATCTTTGGCCCATTCATTCCCGTCCCATTACCCATCGTGCCTTCGCCCCATTAATTTCAGCTTCGTTGCCTGAACTTTCTTCAACCCGCTTCTGCCTGTTCCCGTTCACCGTTCTCCTGGCCCATCCCTAGTTAACCATCGTGTTCGGCTCCGCCCGCTCCTGTCCACCGTCCGTCTCTCCGTTATTCTTTATTCTGCCTCTTGCTCATTCAGGCGGATTATCCGTTAAGCCTCGGGCTCCTGTTAGATTTGTAATTATGCCCCGAGTCTGTTTACTTGCCGCTTTGCCATGAAAACTAAACCCCTTACCTAATTACTCATGTTTAAACCTTTGCTGCGTTTATTTCTACCCATCACCATTGGACTGCTGCTGCCCTAATTCTTTTCATTACCACACTGCATGCCCAGGACTTCTGCCCTCTCCTTCCATTATCCATCATCTCCTTACTCCCATCCCCGCCCCCTTCACTGCCCACAGAAAACGCAAGACCTGTTCAAAGTATAAATTCATAGTTTGTAGGAAATTTTAGTTTACAAAACAATACAATATCTTCTACCCCCAACCCAGGTGACCCACTTTCCAACCCGGCAGGGGTAAAGGGATTCAGTAGTCTTCCAGGTAACAGTAAATGCTCCTCCCCGCGTTGGGCTGTCAAGGCACACTGCAGGAGGCTCACCCCATCTAGCAATGGGCTGGGGCATCATGCTCTATAGACAGGAATGGGGTGGTGGGCTCAGGGGAGGGTTTGGGCCCTGAGACTCCTGCCTGCAGGAGGAGGGGGATGGGAGAGCTCTGCCTTGGCCTGGGGAATTCCCTCCCTCCCACCTTTGGGGAATAGGTAGGAGAGGACACGTGGTGCTCTGCTGCCTGGAGGGCTCAGGTCTATGCAGCAGGGAACCGGTAATGCCCACCATCGCAGACCTATTGGGACTTCACTGCCTGAGACCAATCTGAGGTGTGGAGTCTTTGTGGGGGGAGTGGTGTGGTCTAAGGTCACAGCCTCAGAAGAGTCCTTGGGGTCAGAGTTTGTGCAGAAATATATCCTCCCTACCCTCTGCCTCAGGAGATGAAGTCATCAAGTTTCCTTGGTCATGGCAGGTTTCTCTGGGACAGAGATCATGGGCTAGAGGTCATAGTGAAGCCACTAAGGTGGAAGTGGTTGGTGGGATGCACTTGTGTTAACTGACGTGGCTTGGCCATCGGTCAGGGGCACTAGATCCCTGGCAGAAGGCTAAGGGATCAGGTGCAGTGAGAGGTCAGAGCCTTGGTGACTCACACATACATGGCTCTGGACACAACAAAGCCTTTGCCCTGGTAGGAATCAGTGGGGCTGGGGTAGGACAGGGCATGGTAGATGGGGTTGATCTTGTCCAGATAGTCTTCCTCCTCCTCTTCCTCCTCTTCATCCTCGTCTAGATCCAGGGAAACTTCCTCCACAGTAGGTGGTCCTGGAGGCACCAGCACAGGGGACCCCAAGCTTGTGGCCCCCAACAGCAGTGGTCCCGACCGCTCTTCCAGGGTGGGCAGTTCGTGGTATCGAGGCATTTCCTGGAGGTGGGGAGGGAGTTGGAATTCAAGGTCATCTCCTGGGCATGAGAGTCCCAATCCACCCCTTGACCCACAGATCCTGACCCCCTCTCCCCTATGCCAATCAGACCTGACTCCGCTCCTGCTGAGCCGGTTCTCTGAGCTGATGCTGTACTGGGACAATCATAAGCCCATCTCCAACCCAAAGCCCAGAACAGGGACCTCAGGGACCTTTGCCACTTGATTCCTGTCTTTACCCATGAACCTTCACCTCAGTCTTGCCTTTAACTATTTAACCTTGAGCCTTAAACAGCTCCTTGAACCTCAGCTTGACTCAGCTGCAATCTGACCCCTGACCTCCAGGAGACCAGTGAGCGGGAGCAACTCTACTGCCTTGACCCAGCTCCAGGCAGTACCTGGAAAACGGAGATGCTGAGCCAGTCTGCATTGCTCAGACGACTTTACCCTCGTGTGGTCGGCCTTTTACTCCTGACCTCCTTCACTGAATCTTGAACACATCTTAGAGTAGTCAATCCAGCCAGAGACACAGCCTGATTTGGGTTGTCACCCTTAAGGGCCAGGGCCTGACCCTCAACCCTTGCTACCAAGACCCTAAACCCATCTGTCTTCTCCTGAGCTCCTACCTGCTCAGCGCACGAGATGCCAGCGTCAAAGTAGGGAGTCTTGAGTGGGCTGTGTTCCGAGGCCCCCAGAGTGAAGAGCTGGGAGGGCTGTGGCAGGAGGGAGAGGGCAGGTCTGGGGCCACAGGCTTCTCCCGCAAGCCCACCCCGTGGGGAAAGGAAGGTAAAGAGTGGGGACAGCTTGGATTCCAGGGGAAGTGCTCACCATCTCTGGCTCCTCCAGCTTTGCCTTTGGGGTGGGTGGCTTGTAGGAGGGAGGTCCTTCCAGGCTGCGGGGTGGGAGGTGGGTGAGGTGGAAGCCGAGACTTCAGAAAGCCCCTGCCCCGGAGGGTGGCTGTGCTTGGCTTCCTTTGCCTGGACCTCCCTTTATGTGGCCCCTCCCTGTTGCCAGGTGAACCCCTCCTCATCCAAGGAAGTCCTCCTCTTTCAGGAAGAATCCCTGCTTCTCCTGATGGATCAGGAACGTGGGTCACATCTAGCTGTACAGCCCCTCAGGGAAATGCCTGAATTGGTACTTGAAAATGTTATTTGTGTTGTGTTCAATTTCCACATCCTACTGTGAGCTCTGGGAGAAAAGGACAAGACCTGGGTCATCGTCAGTGTCCCCAGATCCCCAGGATTCAGAGAAGGTTTATTTAAAAGATGAGAATGAATCCTCAGAACTGAAACAGTAAAGATCAAGAGAAGGAATAAAGGAACGCAATGCTCCCTCATCCTCAACCAAGTCCCTCATCCTCCCTCACAGACCAGAGCAACCTGTTTACTGTCCTGTGCCTCTCTGGCCATGCGTCTGTCACAGGTCTGTCTCCTCCCCACTGTGAGCCCCAGGAGGCCAGGGCTAGGGCACCCTGGGCTCACACTGGTGGGGCACCCAGAAGACCAACAGCAGCTGTTGGTTTGAACGGACAGGAGGATGAAGACCATGCTCATGTCCTGCGTCCCTCCACTGCACCAGAATAACTTGGGGAGTTTGTTATGCATATGGATTCTGAGTCCTTTCCCAAAAGTTCTGATCCAGTAGCTTTGGGGACAGGTCCAAGAATTTGCTTTTTATCTTTATTTTTTATTTTTTTGGTGCCAGGGATTGAACCCCAGGGGCCACTTAACCACTAAGTCACATCCCCAGCCCTTTTCTTTCATTTTGAAATAAGGTTTTGCTGGGTTGCTTTAATGCAGAGGCTGAACTTGAACTTGTGATCCTCCCGCTTCAGCCTCCTGAGTTGCTAGGACCACAGGTGTGCACCACCACACCCAGGAGGAATGTGCATTCCACTGTCCCCACTGTACTGACAGTGTTATTTGAGAAACATTTGGCCACAAAAATGTTTGTGGGATGAATTTCAGCAGTGGAATGTCCACTCTCTGAAACTGTTTCCTCTCCCACAAAATAAGCATCATTAGCTCCTTCTGAAAAACTTTTTCCATGATCTATTCACTTGTGTGGACCCTTTAAAAAAACGTGTCTCATCATTGTGTCCCTACCTTCCAGTGCTAGTATTTCTGAATGCTCGTTGGATTCATGGTTGGTGCGAGACTTTGCTGGGGTCACAAATATAAAATGAATCTCACTGGCACAGAAGCGCTTTACAGAGCAAGGCCAGTTCCCCCCAGTGTCCAGTCTCCCTCTTTCTCACCCTAATAGAGGAATTAGCTGGACACATGGCCACTCAGAATAAAGACTATGGCCTGGGTGGTGGCCCATGATCCCTGCAACTTGGCAGGCTGAGGCAGGAGGATTTCAATTTTAAGTCTGCCTCAGTAATTTAGTGAGACCCTCAACTTAGCAAGACCCTTTGTCAAAATAAAAAACTAAAATGGGGTGAGGATGTAGCTCCATGGTCAAGTGCCCTTGGGTTCCATAACTAGCACTGCAAAAAATAAAAAAATAAGAACTACATTTCCCAGCTTCCCTTGCAGCTGGGGCAACCATGTGACTAAGTTCTGACCAATGGGAAGTAATGGGTAACTTGCTCGGTTTCTCTACAGGGAAGCCAGTTGCCCTCTATTCTCCCTTCTCACTGGCCACAATGCTGGCCTTGAGGCCAGGACGGCAGTGTCTGGTGATCCTGTGCAAAGACCGTGGTGGATGAGGAGGGAGCCATCTTGGGACGCAAATGAAAACCATGCTCTAGGGAAAGTGGAGCAACAAGGTAGCAGGAACCTGGGCTCCGATGACTTCTCCGCAGTACTGTCACTTTCCTTCCCACCTCACGGAAGTCTGTGTCACCAAGTCATCATGGATGATTTCTCCCACCCACAGCCCCCACCCAGTGCCCTCCAATTCTGCCATCCTCTCACCCCCCAGGACCCGCGCCACTCACTCATCCTCCTCCTCCGCCCCCTGCAGCCTCTGCTCCTTCTGCTGCTGCCGACAGATGAGGATGCCCGTAGCAGCGACAGCTGTAGCGATGATGGCAGCGATGATGCCACCAATGATGCCACCCGTGGCTCCTGCGCCTGCCGTGTTAGGCATTTCTGCAAGGAGAAGGACAGTGTGAGGGGAGCTCTGGGAGGAAGCCCCAGCTCCTCATCCCAGGCCCACCCTGGAGTCACCTCCCACCTGCCTTCCTCTTTTCCCATGGGAAGGGGACACTGTTCCATTCAGCTCATCCTTGCTGAGTGCAAGTAAGGAACGTTTGTCATGAGCTGGGCTTGGGAGGAGGAGCGTTGAAACACACACGCCTGGTCTCCATCCTCATGAAACTTAAGTTCTGGTTGGGCGGGGAGGCCAAAGCAAACAAACAATGTGACATCTTTTATGCCAGGTTGGGATCAGTGACAGAGGATAAAAATTCAGAGTGAGGAAGGTGATAACGAATGATGAGAGTGCAGACAGGGATGTACTGTGAGGGGACATTTGAGCAAACACCTGAAGAAGGAGCAGGGTGAGCCATGAGAGTATCTGAGTGTGCTACAGTCAGAGGATCCACCAGTGCAAAGGTCCTGAGGCAGCTTTGTGGGTTAGTTTGTTGCACTGCTGTGGATTAGATCTAGGGCCTTGCTCATGCTAGGCAAGTGTTCTACCACTGAGCTATACCCCAGCCCTGCCTCATGGTTCTTCTTAAGAATAGGAAGGAGACTGTGAAGCTGGGCAAAGTGGAGGGGAGAGAGATGAAGGAAGAAGATGGAGGATCAATTTAAAGGTAGAGAAGCCGAGAAGATCCTGGGACCAGGAGCAGAGACCCTCATTCATGGTAGGAATGGCATCTCCTCCAGACTAGCAGGAGGGCTTGAGAGTTCATGTCCCCAGGGCTCCCTTATTGCACAGTACTTCCTATTCTCACTTCCAATTCTCCCTTCTCACTGGCCACATCCACCTCTCCTAGTAGCTATTGAAGCAATGACCTGTTTGCCAATTTCCCCTGCAACCCTGAGCCGAGCCCCAAGGTCAGGTGCACAGCAGGTGTTTGCCAGATGTCTACAGCAGGCTTGGAATGGACACTCAGTGACATGCCAGATGAGAGAAAACGCGGCCCTCCTGTTCCCAGGGGGTGGGGTAGACCATCAACAGAGGAAGGCCCAAGGGTGGAAGAGTCCTACGGTGTCCCGGTGACACCAACCCCACCTTCCAGATGAGGAGAGGGAGCTTCCCAGGGGATGCTGTCTGCATCCAGCAGGGCATCCTCTAGAAGGCTTCAGAGCGCGGGGCCAAGGAGTGATCTGCTCAATCCACACACACCGTCATCCTCAGGTTCGGCTCTTCTGTCTTCACCGACTGGGCGAAGGGCAGTGCGGGCCAGGCGCGTCCAGGTCCCCTGTGTCTCCAGCACGGCCCGGCCAGGCGCTGCAGAACACGCGGAGTCCACTCAGGCTGAGAAAGTGCAGCATGTCCGTCCCCTGCTGGCCCTCAGCCCCGAGAGGGCATCCTGCGGGTGTCCTTGCTGGATCTCACGACAGTCTTGGGAGGCAGATCTGGACACCAGCTCCCTTTTCCGGGAGGCCACAGAGGCTCCAGAGCTGAGTGCCGTAAGTCTGCCCCTTCCTCTCTCAAACTGAGCCTGGCAGTGGAGGACCTTCTCCACCTGGGCAGTGGGAGGGACGCCACTTTGAATCACTGAGACTCCCCTGGGGCTGGGCCCTGAGCAAGGGGGGAGGAAGGTGGCTGGAAAGGGTCACTGGGAGGGCCGGGAGGTGGGCTTTCCAAGGATCCCCAGCACCACAGCTGCCCTGTAGCCTCAAGGACCCCCAAAACAGAGGGCAAGTAGCCCTCCCTTCTTCAGGTCCTCAGCAACCCAGAGGGGGTCCTGGCTGGGCTGCCTGCAGTTAGACCGCAGCCCTCTGCCCGCACATTCTCTCTGAACGCAGGACATTGGGACCCTGGCTCCTGCCAATCCCCCTGTCCCCCAAGGGCCCAGGAGTCCAGGTACTCAGCCTAGCTTTCCCGGTGAATTTGGGCCTTCAGCCAGTTTGGCCACCCCACTTCCATCCAGAGACCCAGAAGTCCCAACACTCCAGCCTCTAGGCCCCAAAGCCTGTGACCCAATTCCTAGTCCCACTAGCCTCAGGGGTCCTGGGCGTCCACGTGATCTGAGCCCCCACAGGCTGCCCCCTAAGGGGCCCAGTACAGTTTTTCCCAACCCCTGGGACTGGGTAGTCCCCATCCCACCCACTCTTTCCCCAGGACCCAAAGAGGGGGTCTAATGTACTACAAGACACCCCTGAAGTTTTCCTCCAAGGCGTTTATTAACTCCTGAGTGTCACGGGGCTAGAGGCAGGCTAGGGCCAAAAACAGTCTCTGAGGGGGTCCTCTCTGGGTCCCAGTCACTGAGCTCCCGGGCCACCCCTTTCCATGCAGCCCTGGAGAAAGGAGAAGTCCAGTGCGTGATTCCACTTCCCTCCAATCCCAGAAAGCGGGAGGTAGCGCGTGGATCCAGGCCAGACAGACAGACAGACGGTCTGGCCAGTTGGCGGCCCTGGCTGGCAGGGCCGGGGGAGGTTGTCTCCGTCTCTCGTCCCCGGGTCACACATAAACCGCCCTCCGCGAGATGAGGGAGCCATCCAGGTGGGACTCCATGTCGTCCTTGAGCGCTGGGCACGGAGGCAGCATGAGGCCCTCCTCCGCCTTCGCCTCTTCCTCATCCTCCTCGTCCTCCTCGTCCTTGCCCTCTGGCCTCATGGGACCCGGGGAGGGTGGTTTCCAGAAGACGGGGACCCCATTCCCAAACATGGGAGTTTTCGGATCGTAGGATCCCCTGTCTTCGATGCCGCCTCCTCCTCCAGGGCTCTTCCTTCTCCTCACCCTCAGCAGGATGAAGGCCAAGGACCCCCCAGCCAGAAGCAGCAGCACCAGCAGTGTCCCCCCCACCGCCCCCCACACCAGGAGACCCGCATCTCGGGAGGAGGCCTGGGGGGTGTCTGAGGAGAGAGAAGGAGGGGGGTGGGGGGGCAGAGAGAGGGGGGGGACACCAGGTCAAGAAAGACAGTCTGGGGGGAGGGGAGGGGCGAGGGGAGACCCAAGACTCGAGGGTTACGTGGGGGTTAGGGGGTGACTGACTGGAGGGGGGACGAGGAACGTCTGCACCCCTGGCTCCGGCGGGCACTTGGCAGGTGGGGCTGCCACCTGGCACTCTGGGGACACGACTCAGGCCCGCAGTGACCCTCAAAGACTGAAGCCGCTGGCGAGCCAGGCCGGGCTCTGATTCCCGGGGTGCAAAAGGAAACTGCAACTGCCAGCCGAGACCCAGAGTCCCCGGGGGACACAGCCACAGAGAGCTCCTCTACCTGGCACCCGAGGCAGCGGGAGGGCGGGGGACAGCAGACTCCCACACCCGGCCACCCCGCTCACCAGGGGGGACCCAGCTGCCTGCGTTGGCAGCCACCTCCAGCACGAGCTGGGGCCTCACGAAACTCTGAGGTCAGGTCCCCGCTGATTGGCCATCTGAGGGGGGCAGGACCCTAACAATTACTCCCTTGGGGGCGACCAGGTGGCAGTGGCCCTGTCTCCTCCCTGGGCCCCAGCATGTCAAAGCCACCTCCTGGCTTCCTTGGGGCATCGTGCAGTGGTCGAGCAGGGGCACTGGGGGAGGGACAGCTGAGGCGGAAATGGAGCCAGGGGGTGGGTGGGGGACAAGGAGGAAAGGAAAGGAGGGAGGAGGAAGGGGGCTCTGGCACCCACACCAAGGACAGAGACAGATGCCAACGGGTCCTGTCACGTACCCCTTCCCCACCCCCGTGTGCCGGCCCGACAGGGAGACGGGGGCTTCGTTTACACAGACAGACCCACCTGTGCCCCTGCACGCAGGAGGGCTGGGGTCCTGGCGCCCGAGGCTTCTGTCTGTTCTTGGTGGTTTCTTTTATTTATTTATTATTTTTGGTTTTGAGATAGGGTCCGGCTCTGTTGCCCAGCCTGGCCTGCCTCAGTCTCCCAAGTAGCTGGGACTCTAGGTGCCACCACTGTGCTCACCACAGTGCCACGGAACTTGAGGCTTTCAATTTTTGGGGGGGTGTCTGTGTGTGTGTGTGGTGCTGGGAGGAACCCAGGACCTGGTGCATGCCAGGCCAGCAGGCCACTGCTGAGCTCCACCCCAGCCCTAGGATGGTGTTTGCCAACAAGGGGTCATGACCCAGTAGGCTGGCAAATCAGGTTAGTGACCTGCATTCCGCATTAAAAAAAAAAAAAATAGTAGGCCCAGGTGCCGTGGGACACGTGTACATTTCTAGGAGACTGAGATGGGAGGATTGCAAATTCAAGGGCAGCTGGGGCAACTTTAATGAGTTTATAAAAAATAAAAAGGGCTGGGGAAGCTGTGCACAGCTAGGGAGGCTGAGGCAGGAGGATCACGAGTTCCAAGCCAGCCTCAGCAAAAGCGAGGCGCTGAGCAACTCAGTGAGACCCTGTCTCTAAATGAAACACAAAATAGGGCTGGGGATGGGCTCAGTGGGCGAGTGCCCCTGAGCTCAATCCCTGGTACCCGCCTGCAAAAAAAAAAAAAAAGAAAAGAAAAGAAAAACCGGGGTTGGGGGGGGTAGGGATGTGGCTCAGTGGTCGAGCGCTCGCCCAGCACGCACAAGGCCCTGGGTTCTAGCCCTGCACTGAAACAACACAAAATCTGTACTGAACACTGGCCAGACCTTTCTTGCTGTGATGCCCTCAACGACAGCATAATCCTACCTACGAAGCTTGGACATGTCTTACAAGTTATCTCAGGATGATTTCAAGGGCACATGAGGCTGTGCGTAGGCCCGGTGCGAACATCAGGCCACTTCATATACCACCTGGCCATCCTCAGGGCTCCTGGAACCAGTCCCCACAGATGCCACTGTACCTGCACCTACGTGCTGAGCTGGGGCGTGAAGCACAACTCTACTGGGACCGACGGTCAGCAGCACCTGCCCACGGTCCTCGCTGCAGCTGGAGTGTCTGCTGTCTCTGGGGTGGAGCTCTGGCACTCTGGAGCCCAGGGCCAAGTATGCTCATGTGTCTATTGGTCAAAGGTGCTGAGCCTCCCTAGAGACATCTGTCCCGTGGTGGCAGAATGTGAGGACCTGTGTTTGTGTTGGTGTGAACCGAGTCTGGAAGTGCATCTGACTTGAGTCTGTGTGTGTCTGGGAGACACCCCCACTTTTTTATTTTTTTCATTACTGAGGATTGAACCCAGAGGTACTGTACCACTGAGCTACATCCCCAGCCCTTTTTAGTTTTTAAATTTTGAGTCAGGGTCTCACGAAGTTGTTAAGGCTGCCTTCCAACTTGTGATCCTCCTGCCTCAGCCTCCTGGGTCCTGGGATTACAGGTGTGCACCACACACCTGGCTATGGGACTCTTTTTTGAGCAATGTGACCAAGAGCCCCGAGTATCTTCTTGGGGGGAGGGGGGCTGGGTGGATGTGTGTTGGTGCACTCCTCATCTGCTACTGGATTTCTAAGGTGCTGAGTATGTCCCCGTTTCTGCTGGCAGCCATCTTTGGGAGCATGTCCTTATGAAGAGGTTAACTATCATGGTCTGTGGCTGCCCTTGGGGGAATGAAGAAATGCCTAGCGTTCCTCCTGACGATGATCTGTGTGGGCAGGGTGTCCCCATGTATGGCAGACTCTTCCTAAGTGAGCCTGTGCCTCCTGAGGGTGGGCAGGGACATCAGTTTCTAGGGCATTTCTCAGGGTAGAGGTGCTGGGTATGTTCCAGCTTGGTCTCCTCTAGGCATGCCTCTTAGGCAGGGATGGCACCTCTGATGTCACCACTGTACCCCCAACATCAACGAGAACTCCTGGCAAACAGGCGACCTCAGCAAATATTTGCCAGAGGATGACCTATCAAATGAGAATCTCTAGTGGGGCACAGTGGCACATGCCTGTGGTCCCAGTTACTCGGGAGGCTGAGGATGGCAAGTTCAAGACCAGCCTCAACAAGTTAGTGAGACCCTGTCTCAAAATAAAAGATAAAAAGGACAGGGGATGTGGCTCAGTGATATAATACCCCTGGGTTCAATCCTCAGTACCAAAAAAAAAAAAAAGAAAGGGCTGGGGCAGGGCTCAGTGGCAGAGCGCCTACCTCACACATGTGAGGCCCTGGGTTCGATCCTCAGCACCACATAAAAATAAATAAAGGTATTGTGTCCATCTACAACTAAAAAGAAAATATTTTTAAAAATTTAAAAATTTTTAAAATAAATAAGTGAATAAAAGACTCTTCATAACTGAGTTTCTGGATAGTTTTAGGGAGCAGGTGCCTCCCATGACGTCCGTGGTGTCTTTGGGGCACCCACGTCTGAGGTTTTTGCATGTAGACTGCTGTCCTGTGGTGTGTGTCTCCTTCCAGGTATGATGGTGTGCTGAGCGAGGCCCACTGTCCCTCGGGGTCTGTCGCGTGTGACAGTGATCCTAAGGCAGCCGGCTCATCTCCCAGGCCAGCGTCTGGACTCTCTGCACAGGCAGGTAGGGGTCTGTCTCTGGCTGTGTCTGTGCCACAGGGACAGGCCGTGCTTGGGAGTAGGTCCCTCTATCTTTTTCCAGGGGTCTCTGCTGCCCTGTTAGGGCCACCTAACACTTCCCGAAATGAGTGTCTGCACAGTCAAGCTGCGGGGACAGTCATCCATGAGGTGCTTCTAAGAGTGGCTCTTTCTAGGCATGTGCAAAGTCTCAAGGGCTCTGACCAGTGTCACTGGCCTTATTCAGTGTGTCTTGGCTGGTGCCACTGCTCTCTCCAGAGTGTCTTGGTGACAATAGGTCTGGTGTGTGGGGTGACACCCAGGCTGGTGTCTGTCTGGATTTCTCCTCTTCCCTGCCCCAGAACTCCCAGCCACAGTGTCCCCTGTGTGCAGACCCTGCTGGCCATGCTCCTGACAGGAGGTACTCTGTTCTCGGCTGTGGGCGCCCATGTGGCTGTCTCCAGGCATGTGACAGTCCCGCCTGCCCCCAAGTGTGTGGCTAGACAGTGATAATGTGGCCCTGTCTCTATCCTGGGCCCCGGCTCCTGCTTCTCCCCTCTGGCCCGCGTCTGGGGCCTGTCTGCGTTCCTAGTGGCGCAGCGGCCCTGGGTTTCTGTTTCTGGCCTCACTGTGTCGGGGCTGTGCCTTCCTGAGCTGGCCTGGAGTAGCTTCCTGCAAGGCCCTGCCCAGGCCTCGACCTCCTCACGCTGTTCACACCTCTGTGGCACCTCAAGGCCAGATCCTAGCCGAAGGCCCACAGGGCAGCGCCCACAGGTCAGCGAGCCGTGTCTGTACCCCATCCTGCCAGGGCGGCAGCACGGCCTCGCCCAAAGTGGCCCCAAACCTGGGAGAAACGACAGAAGCAGACGGGGGTCTTCACACCCAGCCCCAAGACCCACTTACCTCGGACTAAGACGAGCTGCTCGGCGCGGCCTGTGCCCACAGCATTGGTGACGGTGCAGATGAAGGTGGTATTGACCAGTCGGTCCACTGAGTGGACCAGCAGCTGGGGGCCCTGGACGACAGCCGAGGCTGGGAAGGTGCCTGAAATCCTGGGGGTGGAAGGTCAGGTAAGGGGCGCGGCAGGGTCCACCGGGAGCACAGGCCTGTCCTGAAGACCCAGGTTCCAGTGATCGGGCTTAACCCGGACCCCGACTGCCCAGCCTCCTCCCTCAGACCCAGGGTCCTGGCCCAGCCCTCCTCCCTCAAAGGAGTGGAGGCTCCAGTCCTCCTCCCCAGACAAACCCAGGAGCCCAAACTCTAGCCTCCTCAACCCTCAGACCGAGGAGTCAACTGCAGAGCCCTCCTCCCTCAGGCCCAGGGTCCCGGCCTCCCGCAGCCCAGTTCTAGGTCCTCTCACTCACGTGCTCCAGTCGTAGCCAGTGGGCTCTGGGTTGCTGCGGACATTGCACATCAGGGTGGCCTCACTACGGCCGAGGTACCAGTTGTCATCGTAGCCAGAGATGGAGACCTCGGGGGGGTCTGGAGGAAATGGGGCACTGGCTCAGAGACAGGCATGATCCCAGAGCGGTGGACAGATTAACTACTAGACAGGAATCCTAGAAAAGAAGTGGTAGCAAGGAGCCCACCAGGTGACACAGTGGGTGCCTGGGCTGTCTCCGCTAAGGCCACTGTAGGAAACTTTGAGGACATTATTATTCAGGGCTGCTGGCGACCAAGGAACCACTACGGATAACTTGTGTGTGGTATGTGCACTACCTCTCCCTGCCCCCCATTGGGCTACCATTGCCCCAGTCTCTATTTTAATTTTGAGACAGGGTCTTTCTAAGTTGCTGAGACTGGCCTCAATCTTGTGATCCTCCTGCCTCAGCCTCCCAAGTAGCTAGAATTACATACTGCACCCAGCTGTATGTGATGTTTTTTTTTTTTTTGTTGTTGTTGTTGTTTGTTTGTTTTTGTGGTGCTGGGGATTGAACCCAGGGCCTTGTGCATGCAAAGGCAAGCACTCAACCAACTGAGCTGTATCCCAGCCCAGGTATGTTATTTCTCACATGCCCAGAGTGGACAACATGGGAGGGAGATGGCAAACAGTGCCTGCCCGCCCGCGTAGACAGTGGGAAGACTGGTATAGACGAGGCTCGGGGAAGCCTGTGCCCATGTTGTGCAGATGACGGTGGCCCCAGGGAGCCAGTATAGACCAGGTTGGGGAGCCAGTGTAAATGCAGGCATGGCCTGGCCAGCTGGCATATCTAAAGTGAGCGGGGCATGGGGTGGATGTGGACAATGAGCAGACTCTTGGTATAGTTAGTATCTGCCAGGGTCTGTGAAGAGTGCTGAAGGTGCCTCTCTGGGTGACATTTTGGGGTATCATCGTGGGCAGTTTCTGGAGGAACCATCCTAGAACAAACACATTGGGAAGGGTCAGAACCAACAGCCCAAAGAGGGCAACGTAAACAATGCTGGGGAGCAGGAGTCTGCGTAGACATCCCTGCGAGTCACTCTAGACAGTGTCCCCTGGGAGACGACCTCAACAGTGTGGGAAACAGGGTAGACACTGTTGGGAGGACAGCGTAGACCATGGCCCAGGGCAAGGGAAGGACAGTCAGGGCACTGGGTGATGTTGGGAGTAGCTGAATGCTAAAAACCAGATCTCTGGGCAGGCATGGTGGCACACACCTGTGATCCCAGGACCTCAGAAGGCTGAAGTAGGAGGATACCAAGTTCAAGGCCAGTCTCAGCAATTTAGCAAGGCCCTACACAACTCAGTGGGACCCTGTCCCAAAATAAAAGACAAAATAGGGCTGGGGATGTGGCTCAGTGGTCGAGGGCCCCTGAGCTCAATCCCTGGTACCCCCCAAACAAATAAAAACCCCAGATCTCTGCAGTGGAGAAAGAAAAACCCCAACGTATTTGACAGCTTCCTTGTGTATAACCCCAAGGCTGATCTTACTACCAATCAGACGTCACTGGATGCAGAACTGGGAGGAAATTCCCCTCCACGCCCACCTCAGCTGACGATGGGGGCTACATGGCAAGAGCCCTGTGAAGTCAGTGTGGACACAAGAAGCTGCTTCCAGGAGCCAGTACAGACAGTGGGCAGGAGGGCAGCGCAGGACTAGGTCAAGGGAACCAACGCAAGCAGTGTAGACGGTGTTGGGGGGCAGGGTCCCCTCAGGTGCACTCACAGCGCACGGAGAGCTTCACGGGCAGCAGGTCTGGCTCCTCCAAGGTCTCATGCTCCACTTTACAAGTGATCGTGACCCCATCCACTTGGCCCAAGGGCACCGAAGTGTAGCGGCTGGTGACCGTGACTGTGCCTGGCAAGGGCCCCGGCTCCTGGCTGTCTCTGGCCTCCCCTTCCAGGGTGGAGATCCAGGTGATCCGGGCAGGTGGGCGGCCCCCCAAGGAGACGCAGCGGGCCACGGGCATGGGCTCCAGGCTGAACGTCACCTCCCGGGCTTCAGCGCGGTTCTGAGGCTCAGCTGGGGAGAGGAGCAGAGCGCGTCACTGCGGATGCTGGCCGTTCCAGTCCCAGCTCTGCCGCTCACAGGCGGGGGCTGGGGACAGGCACCTTGCTGTGTCTCAGTTTCCCATCAGGTCAGATGGGGATAACGGGAGTCCCCTCCCCGGTGGACTGTTGGTGGATCAGAGATCGACATGTCCAGGTTGAAGGAAGGAAGAAGGGAGGAGAGCCGCTGGCACCCACTGAGGGACCCCAGCAGCCCTGACTGTCCCATCAATTGGGTCCTCCTGCCGCCTCCCGACTGCCCTCCCACCCCAGTCTGTGGAGGGTCCCTGGGACCCTCGGGAGCCCAAAGCTTCCACCTCCCCCTGGGAGACTCGTGGCTCAGGGAGCCCAGCTGGGGCTGCCTCAGTTGAGGGTTCCAGGAACTCCCCACCCGCCACCCCTCGGTCCCCACACCTGCCCACTTCCAGGTGGTGGATACCAGCCCAGGCCTCCCTTCCTCGAGGGAACTTCTCTGATCTGTCTGCCTTTCCCTTCATAGTGGCTCATGTGTCACCTGCTTTTCCACGAGGGAGGGCCTGGCTGCTTCATTCTTTGTTCCCATATTGCCTTGTGCCTAGGGAGTGTCCCCCGGGCGCTCCTTCATCATTATTACCATTATTATTTTTAGTTGTAGATGGACACATACCTTTATTTATTTATTTTTATGTGGTGCTGAGGATGGAGCCCAGCATCTCGCATGTGCTAGGCGAGCGCTCTACCGCTGAGCCACAACCCCAGCGCCCCCTTTATTATTAATTAATTAACTAACTAATTAATTTTGCAGTGCTGGGATGAAACTGAGGGCCAAGTGCAAGCTAGGCAAGGCCCCTACTAGCTACCAGGCCCTTCGAATCTCTCTCTCTCTTTTTTTTGGTACCAGGGATTGCACTCAGGGGCCCTCGACCACTGAGCCCCATCCCCAGCCCTATTTTGCATTTTATTTAGAGACAGGGTCTCCCTGAGTTGCTTAGTGCCTCACTCTTGCTGAGGCTTGCTTTAAACTCGAGATCCTCCTGCCTCAGCCTCCTGAGCCTGGCTACTGCAGTATTTCTCGTGGACAGAACAAATGATTTCACAAGAAGAGGGACTTCCACCGGGGCGGGAGCAGAGCTGCCCGAATTATGGAAACAGTGATTTAGGGCTCCTTGCAGAGGGAAGCACTACCCAGGGAGGGGAGAGGGTGGCTTCCAATTCTCTGGGGCTGAGAAGGGGAAAATAAAGCATCCAGAGTGACGTGGCTTCAGAAAGTTGCTGAGGGAAGGTGGCATCCTGGGGGATTTCCAAGATTCAGTGAGAAAGAGCAGCCCTTGACCAGCCGCCTCCCCAGGTCCCTCCCGCTGGAGTCAGAGTCTGGGAGCGTTTTTTTTTTTTTGTACCAGGGATTGAACCCAGAGACACTTAACCACTGAGCCACATCCACAGCCCTTTTTATTTTTATTTTAATTTTTTTAATTTTGAGACAGGATCTCTCTAAGTTGCTTAGGGCCTTGGTGAGTTGCTGAGGCTGACTTTGAACCCACCATCCTCCTGTCTCAGCCTCCCAAACTGCTGGGATTACTGGCAGGTGCCACTGCCCAGGGCCTGACTTACTCTCTTAGTTTTGTTCTATGGTTTACTCGCTGGCGCCCCCGTCTGGAGTGGGAGCCCTTACAGCACAGGGATTCCTGTCTTAACTGCTTTCTCCCCAGAGCCCAGGAGGGTGCCTGGGCATAGTAGATGCTCACTAAGTGTTTGCTGGAAGAATGCCTTGTTGGCTGTGGTATCCTTGCCATGTGGAAAAGCATCGGGCACACAGTAGGTGCTCCTTGGGCATCTGTCGACTGACTGAGTATGGCAGGAAAGTTACCAGCTGAGACAGAGAGAAAATAGACAGGTGGGGGATTGCTCCAGTCGCACCCCGCGCAGCTCACCTATGACTTTCAGCCAGGTCACCCCCCGGCGCGTGCCGTTGGGGAAGGTGGCGAACTCGCAGGTGTAGTTGCCCTCGTCCTCCACCATCAGTCCCTGGAAGGCCAGCGTGGCATCCCACAGGTCTGCCTTTGTGCCTTGCCCAGCTCTGACGAAGGACAGTCGCTCCTTGCTGGACTGCGGGCTGGGGTAGTGGACGCCGTAGGAGGGGTGGAAGGCTGCCACGGCCGCTGCATCCAGGCGCTGCCAGGTCACCTGAGAGATGCGCACTTCCGAGGTGGGTGGCAGCAGGTGGCACGGCAGCTCCACGGTGCCTCCCAGGTGGCCCCGCACCTCTGGTAGCACCTGAACCCGCACATCCTGGGCTCCTGGGGAGAGGAGGGGGACAGGTCAGGTAGACGAGGGACCAGGACCTCCAGCCAGGCTTGGCCGGGGTACGCAGGGGGAGACTGGCCCCAGTGGGACGGAGGAGGCTCTTCCGCCAAAGAAGCCAGTTACTTTCTGAGGAAAGTTAGGGGAATTGGGGTCTGAACTAGTGAGCAGCAGACACACACTGTGACCAGTTTCTCCCACTACACACTCACGTTTGTCTTTTTTTTGGTACCAGGAATTCAACTCAGTTTTAGATTTTATTTAAAGACAGGGTCTTGCTGAGTTGCTTAGGGCCTTACTAAGTTACCGAGGCTGGCTTTGAACTCGCAATCCTCCTGCCTCAGCCTCCTAAACTGCTGGGATTACAGGCGTGTGCCACTGCGCCTGGCCACAACAGGCATGGATGGGTCCTTCCCCGTCCCCCTGCCACATCAAGCCACCATCAACTCTGCAGCAACAGACACCAGTAGGGAGCCCCCCACTCAGCTCTGACACTGTGGCCTGAACACAGCATGTGGTCCCACAGGTCCTGGGTTCATTCCCAAGATCCCTCTCTGTCGCCTTCAGATGCCAACCGTACGCCCTGCTGTTTCTTCTGTACCCCTGACTCATTTGCTGTAGATTGGGATCACCACAGTCCCCTTCTCAGGTTCCACTAAATTGTTTTTGCACAGGCATGGTGTACACACCTGCAGCCCCAGCACCTCAGGAGGCTGAGGCAGGAGGATCAAGTTCAAGGCCCGTCTCCATAATGTAGTGAGACCCTGTCTCAAACAAAAACAAAGGCAACTTTTTTTTTTTTTTTTTTTAAAGAGAGAGGAGAGAGAGAGAACTTTTAATATTTATTTTTTAGTTTTTCGGCAGACACAACATCTTTGTTTTGTATGTGGTGCTGGGGATCGAACCCGGGCCGCACGCATGTCAGGCGAGTGCGCTACTGCTTGAGCCACATCCCCAGCCCAAGGCAACTTTTTTTTTTGTACTGGGGACTAGACCCACATCCCCAGCCCTTTTTATTTTTCGTTTTGAGACGGGGTCTTGCTAAGTTTTTAGGGCTTCACTAAATTGCTGAGGCTGGCCTCAAAGCCATGATCCTCCTGTCTCAGCCTCCTCGGGAGTGGCTGGAGTTACAGGCAGGCATCGCTGCACCCAGATGACGAGCTGTGTTTCTTTTTCTTTTTTAAGTTTGTTTTGTTTTGTGGCTTCAGGAATTTAATTCAGGGGCTCTTTACCATTGAGCTGCATCTCTAGCCCTATTAATTTTTTTTTTTTTTTTCCCCAAGACAGGGTCTCACCAACAAACTAGCCATCCTCCTGCCTCTGCCTCAGCCTCTCCGGGATTACCTGTGCCCAGCTGGCTTTTTTAAAATGTTGAACCAGGAGCTCACTGGGACCACAGATGTGTGCCACTGTCCCTGGGCTCCGTTCATTTGTTCAACTGGCTCACAGAACTCAGAGAAAGGAGCGAGGTTGACTCTGACAGCGATCTCGAAGGATTCCAAGGATTCCGAAGAAGAGGAGCTTAGGGGGAGGCCTGGGGGATGGGTGTAGTCGCCACAGCTCTGGGGAAGCGCCACCCTCTGGGACCCTCCAAGTTCAGCAGTCAGGAAGCTCAGGTTTATGGGAGTCCCATTGCTTAGGCACAATGAATGACATCATTGACTGTTGTTTATCAGCTCTGCCCCTCCCGCATCCATGGAGGTGGGGGTGGGGCTGAAAGTCCCAACCTTCTAATCCTGCCTGGGTCTTTCTGGTGACCAGTCCCCAACCTGAAGCCTGGGGTCTACTGACCAACAACAGTCCTTTATTTCCTTTCTTTCTTTCAGTACGGGACACTCTACCACTGAGTCGCATCCCTGGCCCTTCTTTATTTTATTTCTTTATTTTTTAGTTGTTGATAGACCTTTATTTATTTTTACGTAGTGCTAAGAATTGAACCCAGTGCCTCATACATGCCAGGCAAGTGCACTACCGCTGAGCCACAACCCCAGACCCCCTTCTTTATTTTTATTTTGAGACAGGGTCTTGCTAAATTGATGAGACTGGCCTCTAATTTACAATCCTCCAGCCTCAGCCTCCTAAATTGCTGGGATCACAGGCCTGGGCCACCGTACCCAGCAAGTCGGCTCTTTCACATGGAATAAGACACTATGACGTGGGAAAGTCTGAGGATTTTAGGAATTGTTTGCCAGGAATCAGAGGAAGATCAAATAAATATTTCACAAGACACAACTAGATTATATATGATTATGGAAATTACTGTCAATACTCTTAGGTGTGAAAATCAAATTGTGGTTGTGTAGAAAATCTTTTCCTAGGGGCTAGGATTGTGGTCAGTGGTAGATTGCTGGCCTAGCACGCATGAGGCACTGGGTTCCATCCTCAGCACCACATAAAAAGTGAGGCTCTGGGTTCATCCCCAGCCCTGGGGGGGGGCGGGGGATATATCTTTATATCTATATATATCACCAAAGAAATTTTAAAGCATTTTAAATATGAGAATAGTCTTCACTTTCTCCCTTTACAGTGATACATTTTCCCTCCCTCAATGAGCCCTCCGGGCCTTGAGTGTGCCTGGTCCAGGACAGAACCAGGCAGGGCCTGTGCTGCTAGGAAGTGCTCTAACCAGGAGTGCCTAGAGCAGCGCCCCAGCCCTTTTTTCTCATTTTAATGAAAACAGGGACAGGAAGGATGGCCCTGCTATGCCAGGCAGCACACAGGAACATAGACCAGAGGGGTTCAAATCCTGACTCCGTGGTGTGTGACCTTGGGCAAGTCACTTAACCTCTCTGTGCCATTTCCCAGCTTTAAAACGAGGATAATAATGGTCCCCACCTTCCAGGTTGTTCTGAGGATCAAAGAGTGTTTGTAGAGCACCGAGCACAGGGACACAGGAAACTCAGATCAGAGCTTGGCAAATAAACACCGTGAGGTCTGTGTAATTACAGGAGGCCCTGACACCGGAGGTGAGGCAAGGCAAGGGCATGTGACCCACATCAAGGGGCAAGAGCTGCCTGGCTCCCTCTGCCTGTCCCCACCCAGGAACTAGGGAACACTGTCAGGTGACCCTGAGGAAGGGGTCCCCAGTGGAAGCAGTTTCTTGGACAGGGACAGTCCAGGGACTTCATGTAAGAAGCCATCAAGGAAGGCCTCCCACGACACGCGTGTCATCCCACACCAGCTCCACGCACGACTCCAGGTGGGAAATGGCCTTGCTGCTTCTCTGGGGAACCACAGAGCGTGGCGCCTGGGAACCACTCAACAGGGGCTTCCGGCCAGCTCTGTCCCTTGCCAGCTGGGGAAAGCTTCTTCCAGCCTAAATTCCTCCATCTGTAAAACTGGGGTGTTCAAGCCCCGCCCCCCAGGGTTCCCGTGAGAATCTGGGTGAGGATCTTCCTTCCTAAGCCCTCTGCAGGGCCTGGCGCCAAGACCCGCTCAACTGGCAGCTGCCTGCGGCTACAGGGCCTTGCAGGGTCTCCATGGTAGGTTCTGCCTTTTTGTTATGTTGGGAATTGACCCCGGGGCTCTGCCCCTGAGCTGCATGCCCAGCCCTTTTATTTTTTAATTTGAGACAAGGTCTCACAAAGTTGCTGCAGCTGGCCTCGAACTTGTGATCCTCCTGCCTCAGCCTCCTGAGTGGCTGGGATTGCAGGCATGGGCCACTGTGCCCAGCCTTGTCTGGATTTTTCTGATGGGCAATCTGGACCCTTCCATGAAGGTTGCTAATTCACGTTGGTTCACATTTAAGATAACTATTCCTCCACCAAAAACAAACAAAAAACAAATAAACACTCAAGAGTTATAACTGTGACATTTAGAATTTGGAAACTGAGAGGGAGGGCTCAGAGAGAGGGGAACAGAAGAGAATCAGCTTAAAAATAAAATAAACAGAAGTAAATGAAGGTAAAATAAGATGTTTAAAAAAAAAAAAAAAAGAAAATTGCTGTTCTTTCACAGGCAATCCAAGACACAAATAGTTGCTCAGCGAACAGGTCTTGGGGTCCAAGGCTTAGCCCCCCCCAAGGACAGGGAGTCATCTGTCTTACTCCCTGCCCTGTCCCCAACTCCGACATCTGGGCCTGGCACTCAACAGAGGCTCAATAAACACTGACCCAGTCCCTGTGCTTGGTCAGAAGCCACAGAAGTGACAGGACAAATCAGGTGCTGTTCTCAGGGCTGAGACTCCAGTGGAGATAAATATTGTGCAATAATTACCAACACGAAAGAACGTCATGGTGACTGAGGTGGCAGGTCTTGACCCGCCTGAGGAAGGGAAGTCAGAAGGTATCCTGGAGGAGACCACCCCCGGAAGCCGAAGTCCAGACTGACAGAGCCTACAGCCCTGCAGGTCCCCTTCTGGGACTTGAAACTCCTAAGAAATTGGTCCTTAAGAGGCAGGCCACATGAAGGCGGAAGAATGGCAGAAAACGTATCACTCACATGGATCCGTAAATGACTACGGGCTTCCATCCTCATATCAGATAAAATGGACGTCAAGCCAAAGAATCAGAAGGGACAGAAGGCCACTTCATGGCGCTTTAGGAAACCATCCATCAGCAAGACACAGCAATCGTAAATATCTATGCCCCCAAACAATGGAGCATCTACGTGCATCAGACCCTTCTCATTTTTAAGAATCAAATAGACTGCAACACAATAATTCTGGGTGACTTTAACATGCCTCTGTCACCACTGCATAGAGCCTCAAACAAAAACGAAATCAAGAAGATATAGAAGTAAAAAATACAATTGATGATTCAGACTTAACAGACATATATGGACTATTCCATCCATCAGTGCCTGAGTATTCTTTCTTCTCAGCAGCACACGGTCCTCCTCGGACACAGACCATGTCCCGTAGACAGACAACTGCAATGTTACTGAATATATTGGTAGCATATGTAGCCTTATTTGGATAGCTCCCTTCCCATTGCTATTGATTTTTGTGTTCTTGCTTTTTTCTTGATTAGACTTGATTTTTAGTCAACTTCTGGCTGTATTTTTTCTTCTCTATTTCATATATATCTGCTCCTACTTATTTTTTCCTTCCTGCTACCTAATTTGATTGTTAGTCTAGCTTCTTGCTGGTACAAGTACTTTAACTTATAAATGTTCTAATGTATAAATGTACTGTTTCATCCCAGAGATTCTGATTTTTGGGGGGGTGTGGGTGTTGCTCGGGATTGAACCCAGGACCTTGTGCAGAACCCAGGCCTCAAACTTGCAATCCTCCTGCCTCAGCCTCTTGAGTTGCTGGGATTATAGGGGTGTACCACCATGTCTGACCAAACAATCCATTTTTAAGGCATCTCTGCTTCAGTAGGGCTCAAGATGGCAGTCTTGGAGCAGGACTTCTCTTTCTCTGCCCCCACATGGATTCCATCAGGAAGTCCCGTCGGGTCTGTTTGAAATTGACCTCAATCAGTCCTCGTGTGATCCCCCCACCATCTCCCCAGGGACTAATCCACTAGCACCTCCCACCTGGCAGATCGCAGCTGCCCCTCAGATGTGCCCCCACACGTGGCCAGGAGGAGCCTGCCGAAGGTCTGCTCAGAGCCTGCCTGTGGCTCTCTCCTCACTAGAGCAAAGGGACCCACAAAGCGCTGCCCATCCTCAGCCATCGCCTCTCTCTCTCCCTTTTTTTCTTTTAATTGTAGACAGACACAATCTTTATATTTATTTGTTTATTTTTACGTGGTGCTGGGGACAGAACCCAGGGCCTCAAGCATGCGAGGCGAGCACTTTACCACTGAGCCCCAGCCCTCTTATTTTTTTTTTTTTGGTACCAGGATTGAACCCAGGGGCGCTTAACCACTGAGCCACATCCCCAGTTCTTTTTATCTTTATTTAGAGACAAGGTCTCCCTAAGTGGCTGAGGCTATCCTTGAACTTCTGATCCTCCAGCCTCAGCCTCCCGAGCCAATGGGATGACAGGCGCAGGCCTCCCCCTGCCTGACCTCATCTCCCACCTGGCTCCCCTGCAGCAGCCACACTGGTTTTTCCACTTTCTTCCAACAATGCGAGGCTCGTCCTGCCTGGGCTGTGCACTGTTTTCCTCCCTGGCCCCTGGCTCTTCCCTCACTTCCTTCTGCCATTTTGCGCAGGAGACATTCCCTGACCACAGTATCAACCATAACGAGGACTCCCTCCTGCATTCTTCTTCCTCTTGGTCCTGATCACCACGCTGTGCAGAACTCTCTTTCTCCCCGCAGAGCATCAATGCCATGCGCAGAGATCTCCGTCCATCTTGTTCACTACTATATCCCAGAGCCTAGAACAGTGCCTGCCCTACTGGAGGCGCTCCATAAACGAGCTGGATGAAGACGCAGAATAAGGAATCAAAGCGCTAGATCACACAGGCGGGGGTTGAGCTAAGGTTTGGACGTTTTTTCTGAGGGCACTGGGGAGCCATGGAGGGTTATAACCTGAGGGGAGGAACGGGGTTAGGCTGTGGTTTAGAAAGATCCCACAGAATGGAGTGGGGCAGGAACCAGAGGAGGAGCCCAACTGGCAACAGATTCAGACCCAGGACAGGAGTGCCACTGGGGTAGGAGGCAGGGAGTGCTCAGTTAGAATGCTTGGGACCTGAGGCTGACAGGCTGGGCGGGTGGGGGTGTGTCTGCGTGCTAGGTGGAGGCAGGCGACATGCCCGCAGGAGGAGGCTGGCCTGGAGTTAGGGTCCCAGCTGCCAGCACACTGCTGGGAGGGAGCCCATGTCCTGACCCTGATAGGGACAGGGCACCACAGCCAGGGAGGGGACAGAGTGCGGCTGTGGGAACACACCTCCTCTGCCTCCCTGGGCAAGCCAAGCTGATGATAGCTTTATAGAAGTGTCACTTGGGTCGCTACACACACTTCCTTTTTCTGTGAACGGGGCCCAGCAGAGTGGGGGCTGCCCAGGTCATTTGGGAAGCCCAGGGATGAACTTCAGGGAACAGAGATACAGAATCTGAGAACTTGAGACGCAGGGAGGGACTGACCAAGGCACAGAGGAAGGTCACAGTGACTCATGCAACCCTGGAGGAGGCTGGGGCCTGGACTTCTGGGTCTAAGGGAGGAAATTAGCTCTTGGAGTCCTCAGGGCTTGGCGTGCCCCCTACAAACCTATAAAACAGGGATAGGGTGTGGCCCAGCTCCAGCAGGCCCTCGAAAGCCATGTGCTCTAAGCAGTGGCCTCAGTGGCTGCCTCAGCCACTTGATTAATTAATTAGTTGCATTAATCACACTGGCCACCCCCACAGCGGAAGCCCAGAGCCCGACTGGGGGGTGAGCGCAGCAGCCAGGATGCAGGGCTGTGGGTCTGGCCTGGGTTCTCCGCTGGCCTCTGGTCTTTGTCCCTCATCACGCAGCGCTGGGGGCACTGGGGCTGGGCGGGATCCCTCCCGGCCCTCCCTCCTGAAGCTCAGCTCTGCAGGCCTGGGGACAGGAGGGAAGGGGAGGGAGCCACCCACCGTGGGATGAATCTCTAAGATGGCTCTTCCAGGAAGGGGTCCTGGGACAGATTCCTGCCACACACTCCGGCTCCATGGAGTTCACACCTCAGTGTCTGTCTCTCTGAGGCCCAGGCCCCCTAATTCTTGCAGATCCTGTGTCCTGATAGTCTTCTTATTCTCCCCTTGGACACTCAAGGTTTTCATCTGTCTCTCAGGATCTTTTCATCTCTGCCTCTGGTTCTTAGGGTCCCTGCTCCTGTGTCTCTAATCCCCAAGGTCTCTGGCCTCTGTTTCTCAAATTTGTGCTCTCTCTCTCTCTCTCTCTCTCTCTCTCTCTCTCTCAGGCCTCCTGATGCTAAGGAAGCACTCTCCCACTCAGCGATGTTCCCAGCCATCTCTTTTGAACAGTATTATTGATATAAAATTTCCATATAATCCACCCCCCCCACTTAGAGCATACAGTTTAATGCCTCTTGGTTTGTTCACAAAATCGTGCATCGATTGCCACAGTGATTTCAGAACATTCACACTGGTCAGCTAAGCAAAGTGGCGCATGCCTGTAATTCCAGTGACAGAGGTTGAGGCAGGAGGGTCACATGTTCAAGGCCAGCCTTAGTAATTTAGCAAGATCCTATCTCAAAATGAAGATAAAAAAGGGCTGGGGGTGTAGCTCAGTAGTAGAGGGCCCCTGAATTCAATCCCCAGTATCAAAATTTAAAAAAAGTGTCATTAGCCAGAAAGATTGCCGGGACCTCTTAGCTGTTCCCTTTCTTTGCTGGGCGCCTCTATCCTGGGGGGGTCTCTATCTGCTGGGTCTGGGTCTTCTTATCTCTGGAGTCTGGCTTTCTTATCAGATTCCTGGGAACTGTAATCTCTCTGTGTCTCTGTGTCTGGACCCTGGGACCTCCCTGCTCCTGGGTCTCCTACCCTGTCTCTCTGCATCTACTACACTTTCTCAATTGCTCGAGCCTTCTCGCTGGGGCCCCTCTTCTCCTCAGCCTCCTGCTCCATTTCTCTCAGCATTGCTGGGACATTAAAAATGTAACAGCGTCCCAGGCAGGGGCGGGGGAGCTGGTCCTCGTGCACTACTCCCTGTCCCTCTTATGTCCACCACTCCTTGGGGCCCCCACACGCTGCTGGCCTTGAGGCTTGCCTGTGCCCTGACCTTCCTGGGTCAAGGCATCTCCTCTCTCAGATGGAGTCTTCTGGGCTCCCTGCCTGTCACCAAACCTCTGTCCCTCTCCTTGGGCTGTTTCTGTCTTCATCCTGGTGTCTCTGACTGGCTTCCTGTCTGTCCATGTGGCTCCTCTCTCCATCTCTCTGTTCCTTTCCTATAAGTGTCCTTGACCCCATCCCTAGATCTGATTCTCACCCTCTTTCCTCTTTTGGCTTCGGTCCCCATCCCTGTATCTCTATCCTCTCTGTTTATCCCTGTCCCTGGCCCGGCTTCTCCTCTGCTCAGTCCCCCTTCCCTAACAAGAAGAGACAGCCAGGCCTGCAGTCCCTTCTCCTCCCATCCCCCTCCCTGCGTGGGGCTGCCTGGCTGACATGGATGAGCAGTGAGAGCTGAGGGTGGGAGGGGAGGCGCATCGAGGTCCAGGTGGTGCTCCCTGGTTCCCAGGAGGCCAAGGAGGGGGAAGGCAGAGCTGGGGCCAGGTCCAGGGGGGATAAAGGGAGAGAGTGCAGCATGGGGGAAGGAAAGCTCAGAGAGGAGTGGAGAGGGAGGAGATGGAGAGAAAGTGAGGGGAGAAGGGAAGAGAGGAGGAGGAGAGACACAGACAGACAGACAGACATTGGGGAGGACCCGAGTCAGCAAAGGCAGAAGGATGGAAGGTCAGGAAGGGGAAGGTCCCCTCTCCTGATTTCTTGGAGCATTGAGGGGACCTTTGAATCTTCCCAAAGGTCCTTCAGGGAAAGGACTGTCACCTCAGTTTTACAAAAGAGGCTCAGAGACACTTTGGGGAGACTACCCAGCCCAAGTGGTCTGAGAAGAGCCTCTGGATCAGGTCTCCCAGGAACTGGCTGTGGGACCCTGGGAAAGTAGCTTGTCCTTTCAACACCTGTTTCCTCATCTGTGAAATGGGAACAGGGAGAGGCCCCTGTTTCTAAGGGTGATCTGGAACCTTCTGTGAGATTAGGCACCATTCAACCTTGGTGCAAGTTGGAGAATTCTCCCAGAGATGAGAGGTTCGCATCCCATCTCCCTGTCGCTGACAGGGAAGGAAGAGGCGGCCAGTGCTCACAGCTAGGGGTCAAGGCTGGATGACAACTCAGGGACATCGGAGGCCAGGGGAGTGCCGGGGATTCCCCCTTAGCCCCTTTCTGGGCAAACCCATGGGAAACTCCAGCATCCCAGTGTTTCTATCTGGGAATAAACAGCCGGTCAACAGCAAAGGGCGGGGCCAGCGCCGCCTTCACCTGTCTCCTCTCAGCCTCTGCTCCTTTGGGGGCCGCACCCCTCCCCCAAAGAGGTGGGGAGGGGAGCGGGGATTAGCCAGCAGGCTCCACCCGTCCGCCTACCAAAGAGACTCCGATGACAAAGGCGCGACCAGAAGAAAGATAAGGTCCCGAAACCCGGGAGTTCGAAACTCGGGAGTCCGGAACCGGGAGCAGCAGAGCTCCTGCCCTGCCCCTCCCAGGCTCGGCGAAAGCGATACCCGGAAAACTTCCCCAGAGACGTCCCCACTGACCGCTCACTTGCAAAGGGCGGGGGCATCCAGGCTCCGGGGATTCTACCTGGGACCCAGCACCCTGAGCCTCCAGACGGAACCTCTGGCCCTTGATTACACCTGGAGGCCAAAGGACGGGTGCCCTGCCCGTCTCAGTATTTGGGGTTCAGAAGACATTCCTCTGCCCACAATTAAACCTGAAACCCACGAATTAAGCCTTCTGTCCCCAGTTCTACTTGGAATCCAGAAGACAGAGGCCCCGGCTCACAAAAGTTTGAGCCCCTCCTGCCCCCAGTTCTACCTAGACCTCGGTTAGTGACAGCCTCTGGCCTCCATTCTACCTGGGACCCGGGAGACGGAACCCCCCCAGCCCTTAATTTTTCTAGAACCAGTGTTTAGAGCCCGCAAACTCCTTGAGATCCAGGGTTGGAGGGCCCAGCACAGGCCCTTCCCCCCCAGGGCGCTGCAGGAACTCTCATCCTCCGCCCGCCACCGACCCCAAGGTCCGAGCTCCCAGTCCCTCCTCTAGCGGATCTCGACGTCTGGCCCCTTGCCCTTGACCCCCCAAGGCTCAGACGTCCGACCTGACAAGAAAGAAAAATGAGGGGTGGGGGGAGTCTTCCACACCACCACGACCGTCCTGCTGGGGGTGGGGGAACATTCTCCACATTCCTGAGGGGGGCACCGGAGACGGATACCCAGATCCCGAATCACTGATTAGCCCAGGATGGGGAGGGGGCGCGAGGCCTCCCACAGACCTCAGATTTCACCACTTCGGCGGCCCGAGGATCTGACCAAGGGGGGACGGGGACAGAGAAGTCCCGGGTAGCATGGGCGGTAGGGATTAAGGAGGGTGTGAAGAGAGGGACATAGAGGGATTTTCAGGACTCAGACAAAATAGGGTGTGTAGGGGAAGGCGTCGGAGTCGGAAGGGACATTCTGGAAGGGGCACGAGAGAGGGGCCTCGGTGAACCAGGGGGAGTGGGGGAAGGTACTCGGGGTTCCTCCACTCAGAAGGGAGGGAAGGGCGTCCGCGGTTCCTCTCACCTGTTTCCCGAAGCAGCAGCAGCAGCAGCAGCAGCGGCAGCGGCAGTGTCGGCGACAATCTTGACGGCGGGAGGACGGCGACCCGGGCCATGGGGGGCCCGGGAGCGGACTGGGCCGGGGCGGGGGCCTGCGGGCCACTGTGCGTGCGCCAATCGGCTGAACGGTCGAGCAGGTGCCTGAGTGATTCGGCTGCGGCCGACTCCGGTCGCGCACGGTTCTCCCCGCTCTGCTCTGGTTCAGCTTTCCCGATCCCGCTCTTAGGATCCACGCCCGGGCCCCTAGCTTAGCTCCGGCCGTTCGGACTCGCTGACGTCACAGGACCCACCCCTTCCCTTCCCCCGACCGAGTCGAACCCGGGCTCTGGCCCCTCCCCGTCCTGGTGTTCGGACCACACCCCCCCGAATTCCACACCTGTCCCTCCCCGGTGTTCTAGGATCGCCTTTTCCAGTGTTCTCCACCCGTCCTCTCCCGGGATTTTATACCCGCTCCTCCAAGGAGTCTACGATCGCTCCGCCCCCAGAGCTAGTCTCCGCCCTCTCCTGGTGTTAAACACCGCCCCTTTGGAATCCTAACAACGCTCCCTGGCCCCAAAGCGTTCCTCCCGCGCCCTTTCCACGTTTCCACGCCGCCCACTAGGGTTCTGTCACGCCCCCTTTGGAACTTCCGGCCGTCTCCGCCCCCGCGAAGCCACGCCTCCTCTCCGGCCCCGCCCTCCTCCCTCCGAATAGCCTATCCTCCCCTCCCCAGGAGCTGGGTCGGGCCAGGTCTCAGCCCGCCCACAGCTCTAATCCCGCCCTCTTTTGCAAAACCCTGGACCTTTACCGCACCTGCGTGATCACGTGGGCTCTCATAGACACGCCCCCTCTGGAACCCCGCCCCCACCCATCCGGGCCGAGCGATTTCCCGAGACCTAGCCCCTGGCTCCGCGTCTGTGTAGCATCGTGGGCACCTCTCAGAATACGCTCGTGTCTTCCTCTGCCTCGGATTCTGGGTGTCACCACGTTTCTTTCTCCTAGATTTCTCTCTTAATGTCTTTGTGTGTGTCAGTATTTTTGCGCGTCGGTCTCCGTCACCGTGTTTCTCTGTCGCTGGGTCTTTCGGTCTCGGTGTCGTTCTGCTTCTGGTCTGTCTTTGTCTATCAATGTTTCTGTGTCACTTGTTCCCCATGTTTCTTTCCATCCCTTTGATTCTGTGTGTGTCTCTGTCTCTGCCTCTTTTTCTCTTCGCGTCTCAATGTGTCTTTGTCGATGTGTCGCTCTCTTCATGTCTCTGTCCCTGCTTCTGTGTTCTATGTCCCCTCTCTGGAGTCCTCGTATCCACCTTTCATACAGGGTCCTCGTCATAGTCTTATCGCCGGCTCCCGCCAGGGGGCAGCCCAGACCCGCCCCGGTGCTTCGCTGGCCGGGCCGGTAGTAGGAGGCTGGGCTAGGGTCCGGCCTCCGGACCTGCCAGTCCCTCCCCGTGTCCTTGTCCCACTTCCCCTATCTCCCCAGCCTCCTCACGTCTTTGTGTTACGCTCTGACTCGGCCCTTTTGTCTCCCAGGCGGCTCTGCTCCTCCCCACCCCCACCTCTTAACATTCCTCGGGCTGCCGGGGGAGCTGGTGAGGGCAGTGAGCCGGAGGCCGAGGGAGGGGATACCTCTGAGGGCTTGAGAGCTGAGATCCTCCTGGGCGAGGAGGTGCCAAGCTAGTCGGCTTGGGCAAGCGCTTGGGGACTTCTTGCTAGCAAGAGGACCACCTGCGAAGGCTAGACCCTCCCTTTCCACCTGCACCAGACCTGGCTTTCCTTCCCATAGGGGCCACAATCCCAAGTATCGGAAGCTCTTACTGACCCCTCTTGTTGGTGATAATATTAATTCATGTATAGCACCCTGTGCCCGGCACTGCTCATTGCAAGTGTTAACCCACTCAGCACCCTACGTGAGTGCGGCACAGAGATGAAGTGACTTCACCTAAAGTCATAGTTGTGAAAAGACAATCTGGGACTGACGCTGCGCTAAGTATCTGTTTGTCTTAGTTAATTCCTCACAAGAACCCCACGAAGGGGGGGTTGAAAAAAAGGTTCCCCATTTCATTGAAAAGTAAACTGAGGCACAGACTGGCTGTTAATCCCCAAGCCATCAGCAAGGAAGTAGCAAGGCTGAGATTTGAACCTGGACAGTGTGATTCTTAGCATCTACCTCAGGCTGGACACAAGCCTGGTGTGAGGCCAGCTGGACAAGCCGGTACATAATGCCCTTCAGATCTCGCTGATCTTCTCTCCCAAGTCCCGGGCCAGGTTAGAGGGCCAGGGTCTGGCTCTTAGACTAGCCCTGCTCAATTTCTTTGCAAACCTGCCTTGCTCCCCATTTTTCCCTTAAGCAAAAGAACCCATGCCCAGGGAAGCTTCTTCCAGGAAGGCCCCCAGCACCTGCTCTTCCAGGGTCCAGGGCTTGGCTTAGTCCTTGCTGGTCTTTGTGGGTGAGCCCAGAAGGAAGGCCCAGGAGTATCGGCTGGAGTTTCACACCACCAGGCCACATGCACATGGGGGCATGCGTAAGGCTGAGCACCACCACCTTTATTGACAAATGACTGGGTGGGTCCCATGCCTCAGGAGTCAACTTCCAGTGTCAAGGAGTCCCAGAGGTGGCACTTCACTGAAGAGCCATAACCAAGAGGAAGGGACATGGGGCCAAAGGCCTCCTGATGGAGTCTTGAAGTTGATGTCAAGTACTTTATCTGCCCGGAACTGCTCTCTCTTCTCCCAGCAGCAACGGCTCCCACTGCCACCACCCCAGGTTTCCTCATTACTCAGTCCTTATTACTTGGTTCAGAGTAAGGCCAACCTAGACCTGGCCAATCAGAATATTTGATCCTCCTGGCCACTGGCATTGTTTCAAGAATGGGAATCAATTTGAGCTCCTAGATCCAGCTTTGCCTGAAGGCCATCAACACTTTCACTTCTCAAATATTTGAATGAAACATTTTCCCCTTTTCCCTTACATGAATTTTTCACTTTGCTGCCTGCTTTTTTCCCTCCCTACCTTCCTTCCTACCTTCCTTCTTTCTCCTCCTCCTTTTTTTCTTTTGCAGTACTAGGAATTGAACTCAGGGGCATTCTACTCCAGATCTATATCCCTACCCCTTTTTATTTTTTATTTTAAGACAGAGTTTCACCAAGTTGCCCAGACTGGTCTCCAACTTGCGATCCTCCTACTGCAGCCTCCTGAGTTGCTGGGACCACACCCATCAGCTCTGCTGCCTTTTTTTTTGGTCATTTACAACCCAACACAGCCTTACTAATACAATCTCTCCAAGTTCAGAAGATGTGTAGATTCCTGGGACATTCCAGGAACAGGAATCACTTTTCAGAATCCCAGATGTCCAGGTTTGGAAAGATAGTCAAGTTTTTTTTTTTTTTTTTAAATATCTTTAGTTGTAGATATTAAGATACTAAAATATAGGACACAATACCTTTATTTTATTTATTTTTATGGGTGTCGGGGATCGAACCTCACGCATGCTAGGCCAGCGCTGTACCAATAATCAAGTCTTGTTACAGTGGGGGACACGGGGGAAAGGCTTTCCAGGGAAGTGTCATGTCACCAAGCATGGTGGGGACAGGGAGAGAGGAACTCTTCGTGTGAGGAGCTGCACCTGAGGAGGCCCTGAAGGCCAGGTGGAGGGTGGCCGTGCTCCTGGGAACAGGAAGCCCCGAGATTGGGAGCCCGGATCCTTCGGCTCTGCCTTCCCTCTCTCCTCCACCCAGCCCTTGGCCAAGATGGGAGCGAGGGTAGTTCTGGGGTGGGACAGACTGCCATCTGTATGCAAATTATCTGGGATGCCATGTAGATGAGGGACCTTATGCAAATGTGTCTTTCTGGGGGACAGGCTGAAGCACTACCTCATTAACTTGGGGACCAGGTGCTGAGTGGAGAACTCTGTCCTCCCTGGGGTCCCCTTTCCCCTCCTCTGCCCATCTGTTCACTCCCAGACTCCCTTTACCAGTGTCTGTCCTTAGAGTGGCCTCTTTCCACACCTGGTCCTATCCTGAGAATAAAGGAAACTTTTTGGCTTTTCTCTGCGTCCCTCCATTCTTCCTTGCATTGGAGTAATAGCTAACATTACTGCACAAGTATCCTGTGCCCAGCTTTGTCCTCAACACTTTCCTTGTTCAGTTCACTAAATTCTCCTCTCCACCCTCTGATCCTCTGGGTGTTTGCTGTTTTTTGGGGGGAGGCGGGCGGGTACTAGATAAACCTGCGATCCTCCTGCCTCAGCCTCCTCAGTGACTGGGATTACAGGTGTGTGCCACTGCACCCGAGCACCTTTGTTTCAAATGAATTCAATAAATCCTCTGAGATAGGAGTGCCTTTATCTGAGCTCTTCCGCTCTGGGTCTCTGCAGACTGCCTGGTCACCTACAGGAGACTACTGTCACCAATTTCCCTTGGTGCCAGATCTCACTTGGTGGAAGAAGCAAACTGTGGGAAGAGAGTGAGACCAGGAAGGCTTGTGGGGCATCTGGGAGGAGAGGCACCCTCATCCCTCACCTCGGGCTGATCTAGCACAGTCGCTGGTTTGCATGGGGCTGACTCCTCACGGCTGCCCTCTAGGGGCCAAAGTGGGACTTGTCTCCGTGTGATGCCCAAGAATCAAGGCTCAGAGGATTCACCCAGCCAAGGTCACTGGTGCCTGCCTCCCAAATGCTTCTAAAGCTGCTTCTTTCAACATTTTCTCTTTCCCTTTCTGGCTGTAACCCTCTCTCTGAACCCAGGTTTTCTTTTTCACTTTTTCTGTCTCTGACTCTGTCTCCCCCCAAATCTGCCTCCTCTCTCTTAATCTCTTGAGCCCTGCCCACCCCTCCCTCCTACCCACCCTGAGTCTTTCCATCCTTCCTCACATCCCTCTTCCTGGGCCTCAGAGTCTGTCCTGGCCAGCCCAGGCCGGTCATCCACATCAGAGCCCGGCCTCCCTTCTTCCCCAGGGAATCCTGCTGCAGGAGCCAGGACCGCCCCCCCCCCCCAGGAGGCGGCTCCATCCCTAATTCCATCAACTCTACTTCTGGGAGAGCTCTTGTCCCCTCCCGGCCTTAATTCCCTGGGGGGCTCTGGCCAGAGACTGGAATTTTTCCTTAAGGGGACAGCACCCCATTCCCGAGCAGGCACTGGTCACTCCCTGACCTTGGGGGAGGACCCCAGACTCTCTCTTCCACCTTCCCCGGCTGAGCCACCTCCGGGAGCCCTCTCTCTCCTCTCTCTCCATGACATCAGACTCTCCTGAGGTCTCAAGAGGAAGTGGACAGGGCAAGGCAGCTGGGAGGGGGTCACCTGCACTCTGCTTCCCTTCCCTGACCGCCAGAGGAAGATCTGGCCACAGGATGGTGTCGCCATGTCAGATAGCCTTTATTCCAGACTCCAGTGTCCACAGATGGTGGGCTGGGGGTGAGGGCGGGCAGGGGCTCCAGTGTCAGACTATGCAGCAGGACGTCAGGTGGGGGGAACCAGCAAGAGAGGCAGGAGGTAAAAATAGCCCCGGCCGGAGACCCTCGGTGCCTTGTCCCAGGCAGGGCCCTGGGCTTGGGTCCAGGAGCTATTCTGGGGCCTGGGAGAGTCACCATCCCTGGAGGAAGGCCCCCTCCCAGCCACCCCCGGCCCCCC
>NW_026000205.1:5276169-5283615 GCF_001458135.2 Marmota marmota marmota
TGTATAAGAGACAGCCCTCCCCCAGGGCTGCTCACCTGTGCCGAAGTGGAAGACGTGGCTGACCCTCCCGTGGGGGTTGGAGGCCTCACAGGTGACGCCCTCGCGTCCCAGGGCACTGGTCACCTTCAGGGTCAGGGAGCTGCTCACCCAGCCCTGCCCTCCGAGGACTGGCTCTGCAGGCTGTGGAGGCTGGGGTCAGGCCGGCCCAGGGACCAAGGGCAGGGCTGAGGGCAGAGGTGAAGGTGTCCAACCCCCCAGAGTCTGGGGACGGGAGCGGATCCGTGAAGGTCAGGGTCTCCCGCGGGGCTTAGTGAGGGAGGTGCAGGTGCAGAGGACAGTCCCTTACACGGCCACCCAGCTGACTCCAGGTGAGTTCAGGCTCCGGGTGGCCCCGGGCCGAGCAGGTCAGCCTGACTTCGTCCCCCTCCGTCCAGCCGCCCTCTGCCTTGGGCTCCATCTCCTCTGCCCTTAGCTCGGGGGACCCTGTGGGTGGGTGGCGACCAGAAAAAAGACAGTGGGAGGCACACGTGGGAAGGGAGAGGAAGGGGAGAGGGGACAGGGGCCAGACCACCCCGCCGGTCCCCCTGGCCGTCTTCCCCACCCGAGCTGACTCCCGCCCCGAACCTTGGACCAGCAGCTTGAAGCTCCGGACGCGGCTGAGGAAGGGGACGGTGGACATGGAGGCCTCGCACACGTAGGTGCCAGCAGAGTCGAAGGTGACGGGGCTGAGAGAGAGTGTGGGGCCGTCCCCCAGGGGCACTGAGTCCTGGGAGGGGAGGAGAAAGCCAGGCAGAGCCATGAGGAAGGGCGGGTGGAGGCCGGAGGCCCCTTTCCTTCCCACCTTGGTCCAGCGCAGGGTGGGGGCGGGCAGGCCTCGCGCGGAGCAGTTCACTGCGGTTCGGCTGCTGTTGAGGAGCACGGAGAGCTCCTCCCCGGTGCTGAGCTCCAGGGGGTCTAGGTCTGGAGAAGGGGACAGCATGTCACCTTCCCCAGCCCTCACCCACTCTAGGGCTCTCCAGGGCTGCCCGGGTGGACACTGATGGACAATCGTCAGCAGAGAAGACCTGATTCAGTTCCAGGCCCTTGGGCCACACTTAGGAATATATGCCAAGCTCGGCCACTTTCCTCCAGAGGGGACATCTGAGCCCAAGGTTAATGGACCACCTTGGGAGAGAGGTGCTCCTGGGACTTTCCAACCTTTTTTTTTTTTTTTTTACTGAAGATACTTTACCACTGAGTCACATTCCCGTCCCTTTTTATTTTGGGGGAGGTCTCAGTGAGTTGTCCACTCTGGCCTTGAACTTGTGATCCTCCTGCCTCAGCCTCCCAAGTGGCTGGGATTACAGGCCTGTGCCATGGCGCCTGGCCACCCAGACCACCCCTGAGCGACACCCAGCCCTCCATCCTCCCTCTCTCCCAACACCCATCATTTCTTTAAGACTCTATTTGTTCTGCCCCCTCCCCCACGAATCCTCCTGCTTCCTTCCAGCGCTAATCCTTGGGTGCACCTGTCTTGGGTACCCAACCCTGACCCTCCCTGCTACCCTTGGCGTTATGGCCAAACTCCTTGATGCTGCCCAGGAGTTCCTGCCTGGTCTGGCCCTGTCCCACCTTGTTGCCCATCCCCCACTGTCCTCTCTTGCCTGCTAAGTTCCAGCCACCCTGCCTCTTACTGGCTTTCTCGAGGACACCAAGTCCTGCCCTGCCTCAGGGCCTTTGCACCCACTCACTCTGCCCACAGTGTATCTCATCTAGATCTTTGTGTGTCTGCTTTCACTCTTCAGTTTCTTACTCGCGTGTCCCCTTCTCACAGAGGCCTCCCGGCCCCCTGTTGAGGACACACAGATTTCCTCACAGCACTGAAGGATCTGTTCTCCCAGCTGCTGAGGATAGCAGCTGCCAGCCCTCAGCTGTCAGCCCTCTTTGGGAACTGCCTCAGCTGCAGGGAGCCCCTGGTCCAAGGTCATGCCCCCTTCCCCGGGCAGCACACTGGAAAGGTCCAGCCCACTTATTCCAACTAGGGACAACTGTGAGGGACCGCCCTGACATCCCAGGTTCCTGTGGGTTCAACCAAGGCCTTCTTTAGACAAGGGCCACATCTTGTCCCCTGCCCAATCTTGCTTCCTCTAGCTCCTGACTCCTAACAGAGGTGGGTCCCCAGGGACTCCCTGGAACTTTCTGCCCCTGGACCCCCATGTCACTATCAGGTGACAAATGGCAAACTTTCCCATCTAAAAGAGTCCCCGCTCCTCCGGGCCAGTTCTTGGATCTTATCAGTGTCATGGCACATAGATAACACCGGTGCTAGTGGAAGGGTCTCATTTAGCATTTAACGTCCCTCTTCCCTACCAGGGTGGCTGGAGACTGGTTGGTCTGGCTCACAGACGTGTCCCCAGTACCTACTGCAGAGTAGACTCCAGGGAGGGATGCTAAGGAAAGCTGAGCTTTGCCTTGTAAAGTTAACTGCGCAGGCGTCTTAGAGACCCAGATGTAAGAGACCGGTTGGAAGTCCACGGGAGACAGGATGGGGACTCGCTCAGGTGGGGTGGGGAGAGAGCCTTGAAGGGGAGAAGGGTCAGCGGATAGCGAAGCTGGCCAGGTGGGCCTTGAAAGCTGAGCTTTCTCCCCTGGGCCCTGGGGAGCCGTGACGGGTGCTAAGTGTGTGTGGGGGGATCAGGTGTGTGCTCTGGAAGGAGCTCTCCGGCAGCTGGTGCAGGTACACTGGAGGAGGCAGGCAGGGGCCCCGGGGAGAGGAACAGAGCAGACACCCCAGCAAGACAGCAAGCAGAGGGGAGATGGAACCAGTATGCACTTGGTCTGTGGAGGGTTCACTGAACAGGGCAGGGAGGGTTAGGGTTGGGTTCCCTGACTGTTCAGACAAGTCAGGATGAGCAGAGTAAATGCCGGGCTGTGGACGCAGGGCCCCCTCCCACTCTCCCGGGCTCCCTCCTGCTCCCCGGGGCCCCCTCCTGCTCTCCGTGGCCCCCTCCCGCTCCCCGGGGCGCTCTCTCACAGGCCACACGCAGCTCCAGGGTCTTGGTGAGCTGGACCTCCTCAGCGGCATCGTAATCTTCTACTCTGCAGCCGTAGGTCCCGCTTTGGCTCCGGTTCACCCCCACCAGGGTCAAGTTGCCCTCCAGGTTTATGGTCAGCACTTTCTCCTGCTTGTCCTGGGTGGCCAGAGAGAGGAACCGGGCTCAGGGGCCACCCTGGTCCAGTGGGGTCAGGGGTCACCGTCTCAGGAGCTTTGCAAAGCCCAGAGGCACTCAAGTCCCAATGACAGGTTGGGGTCTGGGGTGTGGCTCAGCAGAGCGCTTATCTAGCATGCACAGGCCCTGGGCGCCAGCCCCAGGGTCGCAAAAAAAAAAAAAAAGAAAAAAGAAAGAAATAAAGAAAGAGTAAAAGAAAAAAGGGAGAAAGAAAAAGAAAAGAAAGTTAGTGCAGGTTAGTAATTGCAGAGATCGGGGCCACGAATCCAAAGGGACTGTGGGATGGGTCACCTGAAGGCGGAAGAACGTGTACTCCGGGCTGGGGCTGCCGTCCCCCTGGCAGAGCAGCTGGATAGAGTCGCCCTCACGTACCCAGCCCTCTGTGGTAGACGGGCTGCCCACCCAGAACCGCACATGTTCCGTGGGATCTGGGGGCAGGGCAGGGAAGACAGGAGTCATGATCAGGGTCAATGTCAGACGAAGAGAGACGTCAGCCTTGGCCCAAGGTTAGGGATCGTTTGTTTCAAGGGTCAGTTCATCTTCTGAGAGTGGGCACCAGAGGTCAGAGGTTGATAAGCTGAGGGTACAGGTGAAGAATCAGAGGTGGATGTGGGTGACATGTCAGTGGGACATTTGGGGCCAGATGTCATGTGGGGACCCTGTTCAGTGTGAGAGGGTGGAGCAGTCCACGGGGTTTGAGGAGCCAGCAGAGGTCAGGATGGGGCCTGAGTTACCATCTGAGGTCAGAGGCCAGAGGTCAGCAGCCAACACCTCTCATGTTTCAGCAGGAGGTGGGGTGAGCAGAGGGGAGCGTGGAGGGTTGGGCCTCCGTGTGGTGTGGATCCCAGGTCAGGGCTTGGGGGACCATGGGGACTCACAGTGCAGGGTGAGGTGGAAGGGGCTGCTGTCCAGGCGGCCCTGGTTACCCAAGGGCAGGCTGTAGTGCGCAGCGCAGTGGAAGCTGGCCTCCCGGTCCAACTTGCGGGGCCGCAGGTAGAGGGTGCTGGTGAGGGACTGCAGGCCCGAGGCCTCGCGGACTGTCCGGCTGGTCATGTAGCCCTCTAGGAATGAGGGAGGGGGCGCTCAGCCAGCCTCCTGGCCTGGCCACTCCCACCTGGGGCTCTCTGGGTCCCTGTGCTGCTCACCAGAATTCACCTCCATGGGCACGTCCAGGAGCTGCCCGTTTCTATACCACGTGATCCGGGGGGCTGGGTTCCCATTCCGGCTACTGCAGGTGGCAATCTGAGGCAGACATGGGCGTGGCCCTGGGCTTTGGGCCAGGACCCTGAAGTCTGGGTCCCCTCTTCCCTCCATCTCTCCCCATTAAATGCAGGAGTCCGGGCTCCCTCTCCCCAGAGCCCTGTCCCCTGCTGCTCAGACTAAGCAGCCCAGAGCCCTCCCCCCCCAGGACCCTGGCATCAGGGTTGTCCCGAGGTACCTCTTGGGCCAACTCTTCCATCACGGACAGCGTCCCTCGGTTGGGGATCACCTCAGTGGTCTCTGGTATTGCTGTGGGGAACACGTTCATGTCAGGAGGCCTTCCCCGGATCCTCGCCTGCCTGGCCCCTCTTGGGGTGCCTGGGGACACTCACCGAACACGCGGAGCTTTGCGGTGGCCTCAGTGGTGCCCGCAGCCCCAGCTCTCAGCACGCACACATAGTCCCGCTCGTCGCCCACCTGGGCCTGGGGCAGCACCAGGCGCCCCTGGGAGTCCAGCTGGTACGGGGGGCTGCGGCCCCGGAAGTCATGCACTGTGCCTTGGAGCTGGGAGCCCTGCTGCTCAACAGAGGCCAGGCGGTGGCGCGTGCCGGAGCGGTCGGTCTGTGTGTGGGGGATGTCTCAGCTCTGGCCACCGAATCTCACTCTGTCACCCTCCCTGTCCTCCTGCCACCTCATGGGTCTGTCTCGTCCTCCTGCTGCCATCCTGGCCTCTCCCCTCCCTTCCTCTGTGTCCCTCTCCCCCATCTCTGTGCCCGTCTCTCCTCCCCGTCTCCACTCTGCTGCCCTCCGTTCTCAATTCCTCTCCTCCTCTCCAGGCTCCGGCTTTCTCAGTGTCTGTCCCCATGTGGTCCCTCTCCCGAAAGCCAGCATTCTGAAGGACTCCCTCTATCCTCAGCCCTGTCCAGGACCTCGCAGAGGCCTTTCCC
This sequence comes from Marmota marmota marmota, assembly GCF_001458135.2. Classification (NCBI taxonomy): domain Eukaryota; kingdom Metazoa; phylum Chordata; class Mammalia; order Rodentia; family Sciuridae; genus Marmota; species Marmota marmota. The sequence goes on from NW_026000205.1 coordinate 5,281,526, forward strand.
CTCTCCCCTGGCCAAGCCCCAAGTTCCCATCTGTAAAGTGGAAACACAGATGGACGGCCCTTTCAAAGCCCTCTGGATTCTGAAGAGGACATCCCTGGTGTGTCCTGATTCCCTGTCCCTCCTGCTCCCCAGCCTGGTCCCCAGACCCCCAGCCAAACACTCACAAGGAACCATTCCAGCACAAAATGGTCAGGGTTCTCCAAGGGGGTACAGTCCAGGGTGACCGGCTTTCCTCGCATCACCTCCACCAGTGGAGGCACAGACACATGCACCTTGGCCTGGGAACCTGCAGGACAGCAGTCAAGCTCTCCCATGGCCACCTACAGAGCCCCTTCCAGACAGGACCCAGGGTCCAGGCCCAGCCTCCTCCCTCAGACCCAGCCTCCTCCCTCAGGGTCTGTGTCTCCCAGCCCCATGAGCATTTCTTGCCCTGTCTCCCTTCACCTGCAGAACTAAAGCCAGTGTCCCTGGGATTACACTTCATCTGTCCTGGCTTCTTCACTAGAGCAAACGCCCCTCAAGGGCAGGGCTAGGCCTGGCTCCTCCCCTGCCTCCAGCACCCTGGGCAGGGACGGTGCAGCGACACACCGACACACCGTAGATGTCTCTCTCCACAGGCACCTCTCACCCCGGGTCTCCTGCTCAGCCCCTGGCCCCGCCTTTCCCTGCTCTCCCCCAGACTCCATCTCTGAGCTCCTGGGCCCTTCTGTTCTCTCATGCGTGGGGGGCTGGGGTGTGGGCTGCTGCTGAGGGCCGGAACTGAGGGCTGAGGCAGGGATGGGTGTGTGGGGGTGGTGAGGGGGGACAGGGCTGGGCAGGTTTCAGGAATGTGGGAGGGATAGGCTGGCTGAGACCTGCCCAGCCTGGCGCCAGAGCCCCCTACCCGCCCCTTGGCCCCCCTGTCTCTTTAATAGAGCAGTGAAGAGGGTAAGGTGAGTCACCTCAGCACAGGAGAGGGGCAGGCCAGGATTTGGGGTCCAGAGGGAGAAGGCAGATGGGGACCTGGACTCAGGTCCTAGGGAGAGGGGCTGGGGGCCTGGACTCCCAGGGCCTGGAGGCGTAGGAGGCTGGGTCCCAACTCCCATCAGGTCCTGGCAGATAGAACAGTTCCTGCGGGAACTCCATGCGCTCCTTACCCTCTGGGCTGGCATCCTGGCACCGCCCTCAGTTCTTAGAACTTGTCTACCGCTCCCCGCCCAGCCTGGCCCAGGCCTACCCCTGGGGACCCACTATTTACCATGCTTGTACCAATCCAGGCCCCAACTTCTGGCCCCAGTTTCCCCCAGGGGAGTGAACAGGGGCCAGGCTGGTGCCCGGGGATGGGTCTGAACAGCAGACAGCCAGGGTAGGCAGAGATGCCCTCTCTCTCTTCTCGATCTCTTTCATATGCCTGTTCCCTTGTCCCCAGCCTCAGGGTCCTCTCCCCTCCCTCCACCTTGCAGGTGCATGGATTTATCTGGGGCCCCAGGAAGGGGATCTGTCACTCGGAAACACTTTGTTCCACCGTTGACTGCCCAGGGCTGGTACTCTGGCCCTTTCCAAGGGAGGCCCATTCTTTATTGAACTGCGACTCTGAATTTAGGCTGGGGACATCCTCAAATTGTATGAATCACTGGTTTAGGCATAGGGTCCCTACCTTTTCATAGGGGTGCCTATATCTCTCGAAACTTGAGAATCTTTGAGGGGACAGCTCTGGGGTTTTGGTCTTCTGTGTCATGGGGAAAGCCACCTTGGCCACCAGGCGCTTGGACTCTTGGGTCTGAGGGAACAGGAGCCGAAGGGCTCAGATTCTAGGGGACACAGCCCAGATTCCAGGGTCCCGGACTTGGGAAGGGTCTCACTTCTCAGGTGGTCTCTTCCCCAACTTTCCTGCCTGACTGTCCCAGTCTCTCGCTAGGAGGGGCACTTCCCCACGCCACCTTGTCCCTCCTCCGGGGGATCCCCAGATTTTGCTTCCTGGGGCGAGCGAGGGGCCCTTCCCCTCGCCTTCCCGCGTCCCCGGGGGCCGCCCCCAGTGCCGCCCTGCTCTCCGCGGGAGCCGTACCTGGGTGCGCCGCCAGCAGCAGCGCGAACCACAGCAGGCGCGGGGC
>NW_026000205.1:5284121-5300682 GCF_001458135.2 Marmota marmota marmota
CTGCGGAGCAGCGCCTGCGGCGGGGGACCCTGACCAACCAGTCTGGCCAGTGGATGTCCCGAACTGGCATCTCAGCGGACAATCGCGGACCCGCTCCCCTTCATTCTACCCGGGGCCTTGAGACTCATTTCCACTATGGCAAGTAGCCTGGGCTTGCGTCGTGGATTTTACACCGAGTGGCCAGCAGTGGCCTCTCCCAGTTTAGCTAGTGGCCCCCAGCATTACCAGTGTCCCAGAGCAACTGCTCCCAGTCTGCCCTGTGATGTCCTTCCCTGTGGCGGCGCCACTCACGTGACCGGTCAGTGGCTTGGAACTGACCAGTTCAATCTCTTATCTCGAATGGTCTTCAATCTCAGTTCCGCCTAGGCCTCTGTAAGGATGCGACGGAGGGGCCCGGGGCTCGCTCCCTCTCTCTGCCCTGGAAGGCCCGCCCTCTCTTCTCCCCATCCAGGGAATCCCAGGAATGTCACCCCCCTTCCTGCTTCTTCTCTCCCCTTCATTCCCTCCCCACCTTGGGGGAGGGGAGGAGAATCCTGCTGGCGGGGCAGGTGAGTGGAGGAGGGGAGGAGGCTAGGGCACCTGGGGAGGGCGGAAGAGCCCAGCCTTGGTTGCAAGGGAGCGTTAAAGTCTGACTGAGGGAGGTCACAGATCAGACCCTCAGGACTTCTCACCGCCCAAATCGGACTGGAACAAAACCCCTAGGGTGCTGGTTGGGGCTAGGGGAAGGCGGGTGGCACTGGGTGTCTGGGAGAAGCTAGTCTAGGACCTTAGGCAGAATGTGGGGTCACTGGTCATGTTGGGAGAGGTTCCTCAGGTGTCTCAGATCATTCACTGGTAAGAATGGAGCTTTCTGCCCCTGGACCTCCATGTCACAATCAGGTGACACAGACTGTAAACCTCCCCCCTGGGTCCCTGGCTTTGCCTATTTGACCAGAGGGAGGGCTCAGTAACAGGTCAGCCTGGGAATTATTGGCCAGACTGGTCAAAGCTACTTTTTTTTAATCCATTAGTCATACAGGAGAGCCATTGTTACACTGGGAAAGGTGACCTTTGGGTATTAGCATCACTATCCCCTCCTCCAGGAAGTCCTCCTTCAGGCTCCCCCATCCTCCTCAGTCCCCTGGGACCCCCACCTCAGCCCTGTGCACTCTGGGTAGTCCCTGTCTGTTGGAATAACTTTCAGTTGCAGCTAGCAAGCTAGCATCTAGGAGCAGCTCAGAAGTGCTTGAAATGTCCACGTTTGCTCAGGCCTGACAGGAGGGCCTGCAGGGTGGGGTGGAACCACATACTCAGCACTTGTGGTCAGCGTTGCCAAACTACTGGGCAAAGGGGCTTCAGGGCATGAAACCCCTGACTCAGTAAGGGCCAAAGACCCTTCCAGATTGCTTTCCACCACGACAGCAATATTTAGAGTTTCCTCACCATGCAGTTACTTTAGGCAGAAGATGACTGGCCTATGGATATTGTCTTGCTTATGTATGATTGACGGGCACGCCCCACTCGAACCCTGTAACAGTTGTGTGCATTCCAAAAAGAAACTGAGATACTGGACGACGCCTTGAGGGGGGTCTCCAGCCAGTTCTCTCACCAGCTCCCAGAGTCTGGGTGTTGATTCCGCGTTTCTACCCCCCACGACAAGGTAGCCGAGTGACCATCAACCATGAAGGGACTTAGGAACACATACACCTGTCTGCATTGGGTCTGTCTCCCCCACGGGACCATGAACCCTGTGAGGGTCGGGGCTCTCTGGGTTACCGTTGTGTCCCCCACCCAGACCCAAAGCAGGTACTCAGGGAAGGTTTGCAAGGTGCAAACTCAGAGGTCCACAGGCTTACATGCAAATTCCACCCAGACTGGTCATCGCAGGACACACTACATGGACACAGTCACCTTCCAAGACAGCCCCAAGGGCTCCCTAGGACAAGCTTACACCCTGGGACCCCAGACAGCAACTCCCTGGCTCTTCTGTCCCTGGCTTGTGGGCCTGCTTACCTGGGCAGGACTTGGGTAGGTGCCCTCGTCAGCCACCTGCTCTCCACCTTCAAGAACCCAGCCTGGGCTGGGGATGTGGCTCAAGAGGTAGCGCGCTCGCCTGGCATGCGTGCGGCCCGGGTTCCATCCTCAGCACCACATACAAAGATGTTGTGTCCGCCGAAAACTAAAAAATAAATATTAAAAAATTCTCTCTCTCTCTCTCTCTCTCTCTCTCTCTCTAAAAGAAAAAAAAAGAACCCAGCCTGTTAAGGTGCCGGGTGAGGCCAGATGTGTAAGAAAGAGAGAAGTCAGACACCCCAGCTTTGGCTGCGCACAGACTTGCAGGAACTGCTATTGTTAACGTCAACTGCCTGTCATCTACAATTTAGTCTCACTAGACAGCCACAGGGATCTTGTTAAAAATCTGCTTGTGTCAACCTTGGCTTCTGTCTCACAGTAAAAACTAACGTTCTATCTGTGGCTTACAAGACCCTGGCACCTCCCTGATCCCACCTACCACCCACATGGGTCCCTGCTGCCATGCCGTTCCTCCGACACACCAGCTTCAGCCCCAGCATCTGCTCTCCCCTCTGCTGGGCCAGTCCTGGCTTGAGCAGCTTCCGCCTGGCTTCCAATCTCCTGTGACCCCCCCCCCCCCAGTCATCATCGTTAAGGTTCTGCTTGGCCATCCCATCTCGCGGCCCCTCCTGATCTCCCTTCTCTTACCACGCTTTTTCCTCCATAACGTTTATTGCTGCCAGATCCAGTATGTTTATTTTTTTATTGCTTGGCACAGACTCTAAACTCCAAGAGCAAAGGGACTGCTCTGCTTCGCCGCAGTGCCTAGGACAGTGCTTGGCATGGGATGAATAAACATTGTGCACTGAATTAAATCATTTTCCAATTCCGTCCTCGCGAGCTCATGTGTATAGACACAGGCGTGCGTCACTTAACAACCGGGGTATGTTCCGAGAAAGGCGTTGTCAGGCAATTTTGCCACCGGCTGAACATCACAGTGGCCTCGCACAGCCCAAGACGGCTATGACGTCACTGGGCCATGTGATCTTATGGGACCACTGTTGCAGTTGTGGTCCATTGTCGACTGACAGATACTTAGGTGATGTGCCACGTGACTGTATACAGCAGTCCTTGGCTATCCATGGGAGATTGTTTCCGGGAGACCCCTCCCCAGGATGCTCAAGTCCCTTACATATAATGGCACTGTATTTGCATATAACCTATGCACACACCCCCGTATACTCTAAATCATCTCTCAATGCCTTATAATGCCTAATACAATGTAAGTGTGATATAATCAATATACTCTATTGTTTAGAAAATAATGACAAAAAGTCTGCACGTGTTCCATATAGATGTATTTTTTTCCTGAATATTTTAGATCCAAGTTTGGTTGGATCCTTGCAGATCTGGAAGGCTGACTCTTCTCATAGACAAGTCTTATCTTTTTCTCATTTGTTTTATATATGGTGTAGCCTAATTAGCTTTCAGAGGAGTCCACAGCTTGCAGAAGATGCTCGTCATGGTGTGTGGAGGGGAATGGTTCTTCCCCATGGTTCCAGACTTGGATCTGGAAAATGGAACTGTTGATATTTGGTGTCATATGAATGCATTTTTTTTTTTGGTTGAGCAAAAAGAGTTACTTGTACAGCGAGAGTTTAAAGAAGAGCTACTGCCTAAAGATGGCTGCACCCAATTTGTCATTTTTGCATGGTCACCTGTCTCGAGCCATCCATGGGCTGCGTGTGTGAGCTCTGTGCATTTGAGCAGTATGAGGGGACTGGTGTGGCCTTGCACACTGATTGGGCTCGTGACGCAAATGTGCCTTTCCTCTCCCTCTGCCTGTGATCCCCCACAGCACCTGAAATGGGTGTGACTTGCCAAGATGTCAATCAATCTGCTGACCACAAGACATCACAAAGCAAGACTCCACCTTCCAAACCCCATTCTCTGCCTTATTTGGTGAAGAACATTCCATCCAACCTCCCTATAGATGCAATTTTTTTCCTGAATATTTTAGATCCAAGTTTGGTTGAATCCTTAGATCTGGAAGGCTGTGTGTGTCCCCCCTCTAAAATAAAAAGAATCCGGTACATGCTCTCTTTCTAGCACTGCCCAGCGAGAAGCTGACCCTTGGGGTCACTGAACAGTCCCGCCCTTGACCTTAGAAACTCATGTTCCTGTGCTGCATGGTTTCTTCGCCGTTTTCTTAATTACTGATATAGTCAGCTCCTTTGAATACAGCTCATCTCGCCAGCCTGGCCAGCTGGCGACAGTCACCTACAGAGCTGGACCTCCCATCAAGAGGTCAGACTTGCCAGGTGTGGTGGTGCACATCTGTCATCCCAGAGGCTTGGGAGGCGGAGGCAGGAGGATTGCAAGTTCAAAGCCAGGCTCAGCAGTTTAGCGATGCTCTGAGCAACTTAATGAGACCCTGTCTCAAAATGAAAAAAGACTGGGAATGTGGCTCAGTGGTAAAATGCCTCTGGGTTCAATCCCCAGTACCAAAAGTCACGTCTGTGTTGGATGCACAGTTGGTTGAATCCTGGGTGCAGAGGGATGGAGGTGGAGGCCGGCCTTCCTCACAGGAAACCCACCAAGCACTCCCTGGAGCAGCTGTGCTGGGGGGGCCCACGCCAGCAGGTCCAGAGCCCACTCTTGGAAGTGTGGAGACTTCAGAGACCCTGGCCAGCCTCCAACCACTCTGCGCAGGGCAGCCTGGAACCATGGACGGCTCCATTTGATGGCACCCACTCCCAGGGTGGAACCACTCAGCCGAGCCCCACCCTGGATCCGCCCAGCACCCTCAGCACTAAGGCAACCGTTGCCATCCTGCGCCGCTAAGTTGGAGAGGATTTGTGATGAGCGCAGCTAATGAATGGGGCAGCCCGTCCTGCTTCTAGGGCGGCTCGGGCAGTGGGGTGACTGCAGTGTCCGGTGCTCATCGGGCACCAGCGTGTCCTCATCAGACTGGTTCTGTGGGGTGACTGTGGCTGGTGGCCGGTGCTGGCTGGCTGCCAGTCTTCTTGCTCCTTTTCCAATCCTGGCTCTCCTGTTTACTCCCGGTTTCTGTGAGTGACCCAGAATCCTCTCAATAGGTTCCCTTTCTGTCCCAAGAGGCGGCTTCTGTTGCTTGGAACTCAGTCTGTGATACATTTCAAGCCCCTTCCCATGGCCGTCTGGGCTCAGAGTCTCCTCCTGGAAGCCTTCCTGGCTTTTCCAGGCTGGGTCAGGCGTCCCTGTGCGCTCCTGCAGCCCTGGGGTCCCCCACCCCAGCCGTGCCCACCCTGGGCTCCAGGTCTCTCTCCCCCACTGGACTCTGAGCTGCAGGGGGGGCAGTGGCCGCTGCTCAGCCCAGGGCCTGGAACAGGGCCTGCCCTCAGGGTGGGGGCTGGGTTAGCCTGATGGGAGGGAGCTGGGTCCCTTGGGATTAGTGAGGCCATGGGAGATGCTTTCCCGGTGCATGGGAGATGCTTTCCCGGTGCCACATCGCCTGGCAGAAGGACCCACGGGGAATGGAGAACGAGCGATAAGAGCAGGTCGTGGCGAGCCTGGGAGCCCAACTAGCTCCCAAGGAATCGCGGGCTCTGAGTCCGGGGTGATTTTGCGGTGACAGGGGAGGCAGGGGTCTGGTTTGCCGACAGCTTGGGAGGCAGGACTCCTGGAACTGGCGGAAGAGGCTGGGGACCCCATTCCCCGTGAAGCTCTGAGGGTAGATGGGGCCAGGGCCCAGCCTCTGGAGTGGACCAGGAGGGCATCAGGCCCCGGGAACGCCCTTTCCCAGTGCCAAGCTGCCCCCTGGTGGCCGCTGCCCTGCTCCTTACACACGGGAGGACCCACCAGGCTTGACAGTTTATTTCTGCCTCACAAGCCCCGTCCGCCCCTGCGGCTCCTTCTGCAGCTCATCTGGGCACCCTGCGATGCAGAGAGACGCGGGCGTGAGATCACTCCCCTGGGCAGAGCGGGCGGAGGGCATGGGGCTAGCTGGGGAGGGAGCCTGGAGAGTCTGGGGCTCACCTGGCCTCCAGCGTGGGGTGTGATCGCGGGTCCCACAGGGGCGGCTGGGGGCAGGAGCTTCCCTTTAGAAATTTCTGCAGGGGAGGGAGTTGGGGGCCGTGAGCTTCCTGAGTCCGGGGTGTTTCTCCCCCCCCCTTCTTCACCCCCGAGTCTCGGGCCAGCTGTCTTTCCACTTACTCTGTGGCCCCCTCGGTGGTCTGGGGGCAGGAGGTGACATCCCAAGGGGCTGAGGCCACATTCCTGATTCTCGGCAAGGGAAGGGGAGGCCTGAGCCTGGGCAGAGGCAGAGGGGCCTGCAGGGGAAGAGATTCAGAAATGTCCCAGGTGAGGGGCGGCCTAGGGACTGGCAGTGCCAATTCACAGGGTGACACCGTGGTGGGCGAGGGGCCCTGTGACAGAGTCTTATCCCTAATCCATGCCGTCTCTTCCCCGCATGCTTCTGCCTTGAGTGGGAAAACGTTCTGTCTTGTCTGTCCGTCCGTCTGTTCATGCCTCCATCCCCTTGTCCATGTATCCCACAAACATTCCCTGAGCATCTGAGTTCAGAAATGTGGATAAGACAGAAAAAAATAAATAAAAGCTTCCCGTGCCGGAGGAACCAAGGTCTGCTGAGCCAGAGGCTGGACGTGAGCAATCAGCTCACAAACCAGGAAGCATCCTGTGTTCCAGGTCTTTCTGAGTGCGTGGGAGGGGGCAGGGGAGGGCGGGGTGACCAAGACAGGAGGGCGACCAGGGAGGCCTCCAGGAGCCGGGACTGATTGGGCCGAAGCCTGAGCACAAAAAGGCGGCAGGGAAGTGGGGGGTCTGCGGGCTCCTTGGAAGGTCAGCGAGGGGCTCACGGGAGCAGGGGCTGGATCTTCAGGCCCTATGGAGGAAGCAGAGGGCTTCCCTGGAGTCCCGGAGGCCTGGGGAGCTGGCAGAGGGTGCTGAGAAGTGACGGGGGATCTGATTTGGGTTCTGGTCGCCAGATCTCTCCGGCTTCACAAGCCTGAGGGTTCAGTGACCCGTGGTGTGCCAGGGTCTTGCTCAGTGACGGGGTCATCCCGTAGAGGTGGGTTTCTAAGACGGAGAACAGCGGTGTGCAGGGAGGTGCCTGATGACAGAGCCCCATGTGCAGATCATGACCGCAGTGACAGGCCACGGACACAGCCCACCGCATCCAGAGCCCATGGTGGACTCCGTGGCAGAGACGACCATCCCGCCCACTGTACAGACCAGAGGGTCCAGGCCCACAGAGGGGTGGAACATGAGTCCTGGCAGGTAGAGCCAGAGACCTGGGTCCTCATTCTGACTCCATCACCCGTGGGCTGTGTGACATTCAGCTCCTGAGCCTCACTGTCCCCCTCTGTAATCATAACAGGGCTGTCGTGACTTTATCTATTTATTAATTTGTTGTACTAGAGATTGAAGTCAGGGGCACTTTCCCACTGAGCCACATCCCCAGCTCTTTCTATTTTTTATTTAGAGCCAGGGTCTGGCTGAGTTCCTGAGGCTGACCTTGAACTTGCCATCCTCCCACCTTGGCCTCCAGGGTCACTGGGATCACAGGTGTGTGCCTGCTCCTGACCTGTGGTGACAACTGAATAGGTTCAAAAACAGTGCCAGGGCTGGGGTGTAGCTCAGGGGTAGAGGGCTTGCCTGGCAGGTGGGAGGCCCTGTGCCAAGCCCTTAGCAAAAGTCACACATTAACTGTTGTCATGATGACAGTCACCTTGCTGAGAAGTAGCAAGCCCAGGGCTTTGTCTTTTGCTGTGCTTTGAAAAATGAAAGAGCAGGCATAGCTGGGTGGGCACGGTGGTGCACGCCCATAATTCCAGCCACTTGGGAGGCTGAGGCGGGAGGATTGTAAGTTTGAGGTCAGCCTCAGCAACTTAGCAAGGAGGCCCAGTCTCAAAATTAAAAACAAGGGGGGTAAGGGGGTACTGGGGATGTGACTCAGTGGTTAAGTGCCCCGGGGTTCAGTCTCCAGTAGGAGAGAGAGAGAGAGAGAGAGAGAGAGAGAGAGAGAGAGAGAGGCAGCAGCTGTTGCCTGGAATTTGAACCAGGAAGGCCTGGGGAGGAGGAAGAGGAAGGGGTTTGCCAGGAGGGAGGGCACTGGCAGGTGAACGCATGCCCATCCGACCGGAGGTGCCCCTCAGCCCTGTTCCCGGCTGGCAGTGTCCCCTGGCTGTCCCCAGGGAGCCGCTGAGTGCCTCCTAATGTTTCCATTTGCTGTTGGCTGCAGGTCCAGGTCTGTTTTTAGCCTCCCCGCCGCACCCCCAGGCCCGCCGCCCCCTTCCTGCCGGCTCCTTGTTTGCTGTGGTCGCTAATGTTCCCGGACTTCCTGCCGTTCGTTGGAGGTCGGCGCAGTATTGATCCAGGCGGGGCCTGCTCCCGCGCACCGCCCCTCCCCGCCAGGCCAGGGCCTCTGAAACTCCAGGGGTGGGAGTGGGGGAGACAGCAAGGCCCGACGCCCTTAAAAAAATCAGCCCATGGGGGCTGGGCTGGGGCTCGGTGGGCAGAGCATTTCCCTGGAAGCTCAAGGCCCTGGGTTCCATCCCCAGCACGGAAAAAAAAAAAAAGCAGATGGTTTTGGGGGGTGCTTAAAGACCCCAATGCTGGCTTATCCTTTTTCAGGCTGTGTGGCTTCGGGCCATCTCAGCCACCTCTCTGAGTGTTTTTCTTGTAGAAAATGAGGAGAGAAACATTTTCAGCTTTATAGGGCTATTGGGAAGACTGGGCTCTGTTTATTCAACCCCTATTTATTGAGCACCTGTCAAGTATCAGTGTCAGGCACTGTTCTAGACTCTGGAGATAGACGAGAGAATAAGGGGCTGGGGCTGTAGCTCAGTGGTGAAGCGCTTGCTTTGCTTGTGTGAGGCACTGGGTTCGATCCTCAGCACCACATAAAAATAAATAAAGACATTGTGTGTCCATCTACAACTAAAAAATTAAAAAAAAAAAAAAAGGAGAAGAGAGAATAAGACAAAATCTAGACCTAAAAAGGGGTTTGGCTTAGGAAACGACACCTCCCACCCTGCCAGGTGGGGAAAATCACCAAGAGAGCATCACAGGGTGGGGTTGGAGGGTCAGGGAAGGCCTCCCGGAGAAGAAGTGGGAAACTGAGCCTGGGGAAAGGCAAGCTAGGCCAAGGGGACAGCTGGTGCAAAGGCCCTGAGGTAGGACATGTCCTGGACACGGAAGGAGAGCAAGAAACCAGTGAGAGGGATGAGTCAAGAGGAAGGCAGAGGAGAGGCCACGGAGGTGGCAGATGCCAGACCACAGCAGGGACTCACCATGGGTGCTGAGGAGGAGCACCAAGCCTGAGCCTCAGAGCCCTCAGCACCACCACCACAGGACCCTGGGGCTGAGCGAGAGACCACCCTGCCCACGCCCCCACCCCAGCCCAGAACAGCAACACTCACCACCTTCAACTGGCCTTCACTTCTGGGTCTCCCTGAGGACAGATCTAGCCGAGGGGGCAGTGGGGGAGCAGAGGGGGCCACCTAGAGGAGACAGCGGAGAGGGGTTGTGAGCGGCCATTTTCTTCACGCCCACAGACGCTTCTGCCTGGAGGCAGGACCGGGCACAGCTCTAGACTCCAGATATAACAGAAAGCAAGACAGAGTCCCAACCCTCAGGGGACAGCATGAGAAAGCCACAGCCCCAGGCCCTGGGGGAAGCAAACACCCAGGCCTCTAGCACCCAAGGTCCAGGCCCAGCCCCCTCCCTCAGACCCAGGGTCCAGGCCCAGCTTCCTCTCTTAGCCCCAGGGTCCAGGCCCAGCCTATCATCCATCAGGCCCCGGGGCCCTGTTTCTGGTCCTGCCCATCCTGCTTACCTGCTCCAACTCCCCGTCTTCCTGGTCACTGCTGTCCTCTGGGTTCTCAATGGTGGCCTCTGCTGCTGGCCTCCCTTGGAACTGATAGATGCTCACAGCCTCTCGGCCCTTGATCTCCCGTCGGCAGAAGGGGCAGGTCTGACTCTCTGCGTGCTGGTGGGGCGGAGGACAGGTCAGTGTCTCCCTGTTCTGCACCACGTCCCTCGTCCTTGGGGACTGGGAGGACCTCTACCTCCAACCCAGCGATAGGAGGAGAGCCAGGGACAGGGAGGGAGGGGGCGGGAGCCGGGAGGGGTGGGAGGCAGGGAAGAGCCTGGGAGCCAAGGAGCGCCCAAGCTGGCCCAGGGGCCAGCGGGACCTGGGCAGCAGCCTCAGGCCGGGCCTTTGCCAGGGGCATTGTGGGTCGGGCCGCTACTCTGGCCTGTGGGGGTCCCTGTCAATAGCCCTGTGCTCCCAGGCTAAGGCCCAGAGAGGCAGAGCTACTGGCTCTGGATTGCCCAGCCCTTTTCACTGATAACTGGTCTGAGAAGGAGAGCCGGGTCGCGGGTCGCGTGCAGGCCGAGGTGACACAGACCAGCTGCAGACACTGGCCCCCGAGGGAGCCCGGGCAGGGCTCTGTCCCCGGCCTCAGTTTCCCCATCTGAAAACGAGGCGCATGGGAAATGCTGTCGGGGCTTTTGCTGTAGAGGGGAGACCGGGCGAGCCGGCAGGAGAGGGTCAGCCCCACCTGCCACGCAGCCAGGCAGTGGCTGCAGAGCAGGTGGCCGCACGGCTCGATCCTCACATCCTTGTCCCTCTCTGCGCAGATCTTGCAGAGCTCGAAGGTGGAGTTCATGGCCCAGTACAGCTGCAGCTGCTCCTGACAGGTGAGGCGACAGGGAGGACAGAACAGGTGGGCGAGACCCTGGGAGGACAGGAAGCAAGTCCGCACCCCTGTGTCCACCCTGAAGCCTCCCCCAAGTTCAAGGTCGCGGGTGTGCAGGGCCTCCCATGCCTCCTCTCTGGGGTTATCTACCCCGGGGTTGTCAGAACAACGTAGGATGCCCCGGGAAATGGGAAGTTCAGGTGAGCAGAGAACAGAATCCGAGCATAAGTTTATCCCAAATATTGCATGGGATATACTTACACTAGATTTGTTTTTCTTTTTTAATTCTTGGTTTCTCTTCCCCCTGGAGTGGCTAAGCACTGGTGCAGGGCTGTCACTGGTAGGCACTCCAGTGCATTAGCTGTTCTGATGACCTAACCAGATCTTATTTCCTTGTTTAATCCCCATGAGAACCCCCGGGAAGGAGGCAGGAGGAGCTGTAGTTTCCACAGGATGGACTGAGCCTCAGAGAGGCCAAGTAATTTACCCAAGGTCACAGAGCCATGAGGCCAGCACTCCGACCCAAGGCCAAGGTGTCCGAGCCAAGGCCGGGTGGGGATGGCAGGGGCAGTGAGGGGACCGGGGCCCTCACCTCCGACACATGGATGCGCTGGTGGGGTTCTGCGCGGCAGAGCTCTGTCAGGTCTGGGTTGTGCTTCTTCCCATCGGGGTAGAGGTAGCTGGGGAAGGGGACAGGGGGACCCTGAGGGGGTTCCCAGGGCCCACCCCACACTGACCAGGACCCGCTCCCACAGCCTGGGGATATCTCCCTTCTTTATCCTGGGATTTCCAGAGCAGGTGTGTCCCTTGGATCCCCAGGGCAGGGCTGTGTCCCTTGGCTCTAGGAGCAGGGTCACAGCCCAGAGGCTGAGTGAATCCACAGGCCTAGGCCCCTGGGACCCCCTGCCGCCTCCAGGCCCGGCCATGACAGATTTTAGAGTTGGGGCGACCAAATCCTAGGATCTTCCAATCTGAGGACTACGAGATGGCCTCGGGGGCCATCGGCACCGCTTCTCACCTTACACAGTGCCCCGAGGCTCACACAGCAAGACCCAGAGCTGGACTGGCCGGCTCTCAGGACGGGCCTCCCGGGCAGCTGAGAAGGCTCTGGACCCTCTGGGGTCCCATCTGGTCATTACTGCAGTCTCAGGCCAGCCGCAGAGTCACAGGACTGCTGACTGGACCCTACTGTGGCCCTTCCTAGGCTGGGCAATGCTACCTCCCTGGCCTCAGTTTTCCCATCTGTACAATGGACAGGATCCAACCAGGGGCAAAGGTGGATGGCAGAGACTAAGACAAGGCCCATAGGAGGGGGCAGCTAGGGTGACTTCAGACCCGGAAGGCCACCATGCTGGGACACACAGCTTGGTGTCCCTCCCCTCTCTCAGGCCTTGGTTTTCTCATCTGCAAAATGTTGGGAGCAGGCGACACACACCGGGTGCTGGGCAAGGGCAAGATCCTCCTGCCTCAGGCTCTCAGCCACGCCATTGGGATGACAGTGTGCCCCTGGCCCCTCTCATCTGTTTGTTTGTTTGTGTAGTTGGACAGCATGTCTTTGTGTGTTTATTTTTATGTGGTGCCAAGGATGGAACCCAGTACCTCACACATACCAGGCAAGTGCTCTGCACTGAGCCACAGCCCCCGCCTCTCATTTGTTCTTAACCCTGGGATCCTCTTCTCCAAGAACTCTGACCTGGAGCCGGCAGATGACTCAGGATTCGGTGGGTTCTGTGAGCCAGGGCTGCTCTGAGCCTGGCTGCCCGACTTCAAACCCCAGCTCAGTACTCTGTAGCTGTGCGACCTGGACAAATGTCTCTGCCTCTCTGTGCCTGTTTCCTGAGCTGTCAAGTAGGGAGGTAATAAACGTACATGTGGGGGCTGGGGCGGTGGCTCAGTGGTAGAGCGCTTGCCTCTCATGTGCGAGGCACTGGGTTCGATTCTCAGCACTGAGTATAAATAAATAAAGTCCATTGACAACTAAAAACAGGTCCATGAGCGTGTCCATACAAGAGGTCGTTATTTGCGGATTGCGGATTTGCCTGTCTCTAACATCGATGTGAAACCCTCAATCAATACTCTTGTGGCCATTGACGGACATGCGCAGAGTCGTGATGGCTCTGAGCCCTCTGGTGCTCCTGGTCGGCTGGGGCGGGACAAGCAGCTGTGCCTGCCAGGGCTTGGCTCCTGGACTGTAACCCAGTGTCTTTGTCACAGTCTGTTCAGTGCCACATTCCTCCCATTTTCATGCTTTTTGTTGATTTGCTGATTTAAAGGGCCCCAAGAGTGGAACTAAAGTGCCATCTATTTGCCTAAGGGAGAGGGGGCTGGGACGGGACTTAGCCAGAGAATGTGCTGGGCAACTCTGTTCCCGCCTGAGCTGCAGGGCTACCGGAGGCCAGGGGTTCCGTGCGAATGAGTCAACAATGTGTCTTAAGTTGACTTTAACAAAAACACATAAGGGTTATTATGCAGTGATTGATTGGCCAAATGTGGCCCAATACTTGTTTTTCTGAAGGTGCTGGGGCTGCAACCAGGGACTCACCCCTGCCAGGCAATCGCTGTGCCACCGAGCCTCATCCCCAGCCCTTTTTTCATTCTTATTTTGAGACAAAATCTTGCTAAATTGCCCAGGCTGGCCTTGAACTTGTGATCCTCCTGCCTCAGCCTCCTGAGTTACTGGGGCTCTAGGCGTGTGCCTCAGTGCCTGGCCCAATACATTTTTTGTTTAATTTTTGGTACCAGGGGTTGAACTCAGGGGCACTTAAACCACAGAGCTACATCCCCAGCCCTTTTTATGTTTTTAATTTTGAGACAAGGTCTCCCTGAGTTGTTTAGGGCCTCCCTAAATTGCTGAGGCTGGCCTCAAACATGGTATCCTCCTGCCTCAGCCTCAGAGTCCCTGGGATTACAGACACATGCCACAGCACATTAAAAACAAACAAACAAAAAGAACTGCAAAACAAACAAGAATAAGAATCCCTCAAAACAACAACAAAGAAAACCCAAGCATCCAATAAAAAAGTAAATAAAATAAAATAAATAATAAAACAGAAAAGGTTGGGACCTACAGGCCCTGTATGTCCCCTAGGAGCAGTGGCTCAGAATTTGAAAATTCAGACACTGAACAATTTTATAGAATATAACTAATGTGAATAATGAGAGTCAACAGCATGTCTGCTGGACGCGGTGGCCCACGCCTGTAATCCCAGCAACTCAGAAGGCTGAGGCAGGAGGATTGCAAGATGGAGGACAGCCTCAGCAATTTAGCAAGGCCTGAAGCAATTTAGTGAGACCCTGTTTCGAAATTAAAAAACAGAAACAAAAAAATGGGCTGTGGCTGTGGCTCAGTAGTTAGAGCACTTGCTTACCAGGTGTGAGGCCCCGGGTTCAGGGGAAAAGAAATAACATTTCAAATCAAAATAAACAAAAGGACTGGGGATAGAGCTCAGAGGTGGGGCGCTTCTGGGTTCAACCCCCAGCACCCAAACAAACCAGGAGAAAGCAGCCTCCTTCCTAAATGTCACCCATCTCCTGTCACCGATCACACAGTGTGACTGATAAGCAAGCCCCAGCGGGTGGAGGCCGGTGGGGGCACCTGCTCACCATTTGCCTGACGCCCTGGTTCCCTCCACAGCAGCGCCAAACCAGGAAAACCCTGGTCAGCGGCGGAACTCCGGAGCCAACCTGCCCCCTCCCTCCTCACCCAGAGCAGCTTCCCTGCAGGAAAAGGGGCAGCCACACCCTGGCAGCTTCCCAGCTCTGTTTCCGCCCTACCAGCCTAGATCCTAGGGCAGGACATGGGATCTAGAAGCAAAGCTCTAGAGTCCAAGTTCAAGGTGTGGCACCCAGGGCGGCCGCCTGCTGGCCCGCCTGCAGCCTGGGTGGACAGCAGAGGTGCCCCTTCCTCGAGACCCTTGACTGCCACCTGCTGGGGAACCGCAGCATTGCAGGTTGGTGATTGGGCCAGTGCACGTCCCCCAGGATTCTACCCACCCCAATCCTTCCAGGTCGCAAACTCACATGCCACCTTTTTGTCCTTCCAGGAGCACCTGGAACAGGGGTCTATTGGAAGGGATGGTCTGCAGGATGCTGCCATCTGAGCTCACGTACCCGATGGCCCACTGCCCCAGGCGAGTACAGCTGGGCCTGAAGATGTAGCTGGAGGGAGAGGTGGGTAGGATGGGGTGAGGGACTGGTCACTGCTGTCCCTTCGGGGAAGTCCCAGTCCCCCACCCTGTTGGGGATCCAGGTGTCTAAGTCCTTATGTCAACTTCCCATGCATGCACGGAGGGGCTAGATCCCTGTCTGGCTCTTCTTGGGATAATAATATCCCTGACGCTATTTAGAGACTCTGTCCCTCCTTCATTGAAGTTGGGACAAGCCTGACTGTGGCTTGGCCAATCAGGGTATTCTAGGATCCCTGGCCTCAGTAATCGGAGTCAGGGACCTTTGCTACAAGTATCGAACAAGGTGCCCCAGCTTCACAAAGGTTGCTAAACTGGTGGGGTGTATAACAGTGACCCCTAGAAGCCATTTGACACCAGGCAGGGAGACCACATCTAAGAAGGACGCTAACATGGACGAAAGCAGAGACAGGGTATGAGCAGAAGCTGAGTCTCAGATTAGGACTGGAACACCTGGGTCCAGCTGAACCTGAAAGCCAAACTCTAGTCTTTTCAGTTATAGGAATTAATCAATTCCTGTTGCTTTTCCTTTAAACCAGTTTGGAGTATAATCGGAAGAACTGGAAGAGTGCAGATATATACTTGTCTTTTTTGGGCTTCTGCACTTGAGCCCTGCAAGGCTCGCAAACCTGACCTCCTATTCTCTCAACTCCTTGATGTTCCAGGGGGCTCAGTTCCCCAGTTTCTAGCCCTTTGGGGAGACCCAGCAGCTAAAAAATCCTGACTTGAAATAATTTAAAGATTCAGATGTCTGGGCGCAGTAGTGCATGCCTGTAGTCCCAGCAGCTCTGGAGGCTGAGACAGGAGAATTGTGAGTTCAAAGCCAGCCTCAGCGTTGGCGAGGTGCTAAGTTGGGCTTAGCAACTCAGTGACCCTGTCTCTAAATAAAATACAAAATAGGGCTGGGGGTGTCGTTCAGTGGTCGAATGCCCCTGAGTTCAAACCCCAGTAGTCCCCAAAAAAAGAAAAAGAAAGAAAAGATTCAGATGTCTCCTTTCCCAGTGTCTTGCTGCAACAGGTATGTGCGGTCATAGTCAAAATATTTTACCCAGGGCCCAACATCACTCTGACCAATCAGAAAGGGACCCAACCCATGCCTGTAATTCCAGCAGCTGAGGCAGGAAGATTGCAGATTGGAAGCCGACCTCAATCGAGGCTGTAAGCAATCTAGTGAGACCTTGTCTCAAAATTAAAGAAGAAAAAGGGCTGGGGGTGTGGCTCAGTTGTTAAGTGCCCCGGGTTCAATCCCTGGTACCAATAAAAAGACCTAATGTGGGCAGGGTCTTCAGCACCCCGTTCCCCCACCAGATGAGGTACTGTGTGTTTAGCTGCTGGACGGGGGGAAGGCGCAGGGGGTCCTGGGAGAAAAGACAGGTGACCAAGGACACTCAACTGTCTACCTCGGAGCTCTTTTATTTGGTTGTTTTGGGCGGTACTAGGAATTGAACCCAGGGCGGGGGTCTGTCACTCAGCTACACCCCCGGCACGTTATTTTTTAAATTTTGAGACAGGGGGTCTGGCTCAGAATCTTCGATCTTCCTGCCTCATCCTCCTGAACCGGCTGGGATTCAAGTGTGCACCCCCCCACACACACCAGGCGACCTCCAGAGTTCTTAATTCTCTGGGTCCCAGGAACCTGAGCCCTGGCCTCGTCCTGCTGAGGCAGGTAATGGTCCCTGCCTC
>NW_026000205.1:5300695-5317062 GCF_001458135.2 Marmota marmota marmota
GGGTCCAGGCCCAGTCTCCTCCCTCAGACCCAGGGTCCAGGCCCAGCCCCCTCCCTCAGACCCAGGGAGCCAGGCCCAGCCTCCTCCCTCAGACCCAGGGGTTGTGGCCTCCGCCTTGGCCTTCTCTGACCTGGAAGAGCCTGGTGAAGATGTCAAACTCAAAGACAGACACGTGGCCACTGCAGGTGAGGTCCATGGTGGAGCGCAAGGCCTGGGCCATGGGGCCTGGTTCCACAGGGTGGCAGGAGCACAAGAGCGACTGGAACTCTGCCCAGGGCAGCACACACCTGGGCGGGGGGTGGGGTGGGAGGTTCCATTGAGGACTGAAGGATCTGTAGGTGGGGCCCCCGACTCCTGGGGCCTGGGCCGGGCAGGATGGGGCTTGGGGCAGACAGTGCCCACTCACCGGGCCCCGCAGCGCTCCCTCCAGAAGGTGTGGGCCTGGGCTTTGGTGGGCTGGTACACGTGCCCGCAGTACTTCCCCCCAGGGAACAGCGCGCTCAGCTCTGCATGCATGTGGCTGAAGATGAGGGCCAGCTTGGCCAGCTGTCGCCTGCAGGAATGAACCCTGAGGATGGGCTGGACCTTGGGGATCTCCACAGAGCCAAGCCCCCGGCTCTTCCTAACGTACAGGCTGAGCGTCCGTCCCATGGCAGCTCAGTCCCGAGGCCTCCGCTCTCTGGGCCCCGGTTTCCTCATCTGTTAAGGAAGTGTAGAAGCTGCCCAATGTCCAATCAGCCTCCAGCCACCAGTGCCCAGCCTGGCCAGAGCCCGCCTGGCTGGAGGGGTGGGCTAGCTTAGTAGGGGATCCCGGCCCTGGGCAGCCTGTCCACAGAGCATGCTCAGAGCCTTTCTCCACCTGAGTGGGATGGGAGCGGGTGGAGCCTCCTTGAGTTCCTGATCAGGATGGGTGGCCCTTGCCCTTCTCATCTGAGCGACTCTTGGCAATTTTCTTCTCTTTTTCCTATGTCCCAGTTTCTCAACTGGAAAATGGGGGTAAATACAGGTAAGCACTGCCCCTGACTCATCGGGGAAGGAGGATTTTTCCATCCTGAACACGTAAAATACACAGCAGAGTGGGCACAGCGTTGGCACTCAGTGTTGATCTTATTGCTTTCTTAATCTCTATTAATAGCTTGGGGGTGGGGTCTGCAGGGCTCCTGACGGTGTCTAAGTAGCCTCCCTTTGCAGAATCTGAGCTGTGTGGTCCATATGGGAACCACTGTCCACACACATACCGCTGATCTGGAGTGAGAGGTGTGCTTTAAATGTGGAATGCACCGCAGATTTCAGAAACTTAGCACAATTTTTTTTAAAACCCACGAGCAAGCACATGAATAATTGCTTTATATTGATTTCAAATCGATATAATATTTTTTATATAGTGAGCCAATAAAAATGTTATTAAAACTCATTTCACCTGTTTTTGTTTATTTGTTTAGAAACAGTGTCTCATTAAGTTGCTTAGGGCCTCACTAAGTTGCTGAGGCTGGCGTTGAACTTTTGATCTTCCTGCCTCAGCCTCTGCAGCCACTAGGATTACAAGTGTGCCCCGCGTGCCTGGATCACAGCTTTTTTTTTTTTTTCCAAAGATCTTTTTGGAATTTGTCTAATGGAAAATTAAAAAGGACCTACATGGCTAGCATTAGGTTTTAAAGGACAGTACTGGTCTAGAACCTTCCTCAAAAACTTCGTAGGACCCCTGTGACTCTAAGCATACCCCCCAGATGCTCACTAAGCCCCTAGACTTCCTAGTTACTAGAACCCTCTAACCTAGAATGGAGAACCCGAGAACAGAGTTCTCACTGGAGGCTCTCACTGCAGTTATAGCACCTTTCCAACGGGTTTCTAGAAATTTGCTTGACATAGAGATTAGGATGGGACTCTTAGATTGTGGGGATAATCCCCTCCAGCAAGATCTGTCCTCATTTCACTTGGCTTGCAAACTTTTGTATCCAAGCCTTGAACCCAGTTGTGTTTTGCATGAGCATATTTTGCACATTTTAAATTGATAATGAGATTTCAGAAACCCAAGTCTCCTAAATATAAAGACTTTTTCCCCCCTAGTATTGGAGATTGAACCCAGAGACCCTCTACCACTGAATTATATCCACATCCCCAGCCACGCACCCCCCCCCCACTATTTTTTTTTTTAAACAAGGTTGCACTATGTTGTTGAGGCTGGCCTCAAACTTGGATCCTCCTGCATCAGCCTCCCCAGTCAAGGGGATGACAGTGTGTGCCGTTGTACCTGGCTAAGGGAAGACTATTTGATTCTGCCTCATGGTGGTTCTTGTGTCTGACTAGTGGATTCTTCCTTCCAGAATAACAGTGCCTTTGCATTTTCATGCAGAAGAAATATATATTGTAAAGAACATACCTTTGATCACTGTTCTATTATATGTCTTGGGCATAACACTAATTTTTTTTTGACACTTGGGTTGGGCATAACACTAATTTTTAAATACAGGGAAGCAGGTTGCTGAACCTGTGTGTTTCATTTCCAGCTGAATTAGGGAGCTGAAGAAGGGGCTTGGAGCCTGCAGAGGCAGGAAAAGCTGGTTTAGAGCTTGTTCTTGCTCCAGGCTCCCGCGGTCTGCCCCTGCCCCTCGGTAGCCCTTCCCCTAGAGTTCAGAACAGAGCGCAGTGGGCAGGCCAGTCCAAGGTCCTCAGCTGGCCCTTGCAAGGAAGAGAAGCAAGAGGGTGGAGCTCAGGCTCCCAGGGTGCATCCACTTGCCCTCAGTGGAAGTCCATTGGGCCCCCAATTTCCCTCCCTTCCTGGGAGATCAGGGCATTGGGATTCTGGTTTTAAGGGGATCCAGGAAAGGGGGAGATGGGGGGGCTGGGTGTCCAAGGAAGTGACTCAGTTTCCCGGGTGGGACGAAGGGGCCAGGGAGGAGAGCCTGGGTGGAGGACTCCAGGGTCTGAGGGAGGGAGGCTGGGGTCTGGACCCCGGGGTCTGAGGGAGAGGCTGGCTGGGAGCATGACCTGGGCCTCGCTCGTGAGACTTTGTTCCGGGACAAGGACATCTGCTCACCTGAGTCTGGAGCCCTCCCGGAAGAGCTCGTCGTTGGCACCCCTCTTGCCCCGGGGCGGCAGCAGCTCTGCCACCTGTCTGCTCTTGGATTCCAGGTTGGCCAAGTAGATGATGAGGAAGTCCCCGGCGCCACCGGGACCCTCTGGGCCGTCCCCACCGGCCGCCCGCCGGGCGCTGGCCACCTCCCGCAGGAGCTGTGCGGTGCGGGGCAGCAGGTCCCGCAGCGAGGGGGGCCCCAGGGCCAGCCGGGGGTCCCCGCATTGCTCTTCCAGGCGCTGCAGCAGCCTCACCGCCCGGCCAAGCGCTCGTGGCTCCCCCCAGTGCCACCCGCGCGGGACCGCCGAGGCAGCCATGGGTCCCTGGGTGCCTCGGGACTGATGGGTGCGGCGGGGAGAGGCGCGGCTGCCAGGTGGGGGCGGGGCACGTCAGGAGGAGGGGGCGGGGCTGGGGGATCGGGCACCTGAGTCCCCTGGAGGTGGGGCTTGGAAATCTGAATTCCATAAGGGAGCCTGGGGCCGAGGAGGGGACCCCGGAGCGGTGGGAATCGCAGGTGGGAGACCTGGGTCCCTTTAGGGAGAGACGGGCGCTGGGGGAGGGCTTAGGGGACCCCTGGGGCCTTTGTTGGGTACAGGATCGACAAGGGTGGGAAGTTAGCTCTCCAAAGTAGAACCTTGAGTCGTGGCCGAAGGTCTGAGTCTTTGGTGGCGGCGTGGGGTTAGAGGTCGGAGAACTGAGTTTCCTAGTAGGGTCAGATCCAGGAACAAGTGCTATCTATCCCTTTGTCCCCCAGAACGAAGGCACAGGGCGTTCAGATGCCTGGGTCTCCATGGCGGGGTCCCTGCGGGAAATTGGGCTGGAATTTAGAGACCCAGGTTTCCAAAGGAATTCGACCTCTGGGTCCCCAAAGGGCGAGGCGCGAGTGGATTTCAAGAATGCACAGGGCGGGCGTGGCGCCGCTGTCCTCTCGACCTGCAGAACCTGTAGCATCAGCTGAGCCCGGCAGCGCCAGAGAGGGCCACCAGAGGGCGCTGTAGGCCGCCTTGTTCCCCGCCCCCCGCAGCCAGGCCTGCCCCGCCCACCTCGCGTGCGGGCCACGCCCCCGGGAGGCCAGGCCAAGTTCGGATCGCAAGTATCCTCTGCACGCACCTGGGGAGTTAGGATTCCCTGATTCTCTCTCCAAGTAGAGAATAATAATAAACAATAACCAGAAACGTGTGGAACACTCGCCCTCCGTCAGGCCCTGGGTGTCAGAATCTCTAAATCTTTGCCCCCTGAATTCTCAAAATCCCTTTGAGGTGGGACGGCAGAAGGTTTAGGATGAAAGGTGAGGGTCCTGGCGCCCCTCCTCAGCTTCTCCCCAGACGCATAGAACCCGAGAAGCTTTAATTTCTGGAATCTTCCATGTTGCATGTCATCCTAAGCAGAGACCCACCCGTCTTTGCAGTGGGAATGGCAGGGTCGGCCTCCCGACCTGAGCCTCCTTTCCTCTTCCAGAAAACAGGATAAAAACCCTGGCCTGGCAAAAGTTCAAACTTTCGGTTTAAGCCAAAGGTTGGCAAGGAATTCTATTGGAGGGCAATTTGGCAGTGTACATGGAACCTCTGGACAAATGGACAGGCAGGTTCACGGTCACTACCTCCTTCAGAGCTGTGGTTGGTACACTTGCTGGCACTAAGGCATGGAGACAGGAGCGGAGGCTTGAAGCAAAAAGTTCACCACGTGGCCCTTCCCTGACTTGTGCACATAATTTAATATCTTCCGTTCTATTTAATGTCCTTTCATTATCAGAAAGATTGTGTTTTCAACCCACCAAATTGATCTCACAACCCACTAATGGATCAGGTTCAGCAGTTTGAAAACTCCAAGAGACACATTCAGGGATATTAATTGTCATCTTGTCGGAAATGGAGAGACCAGGAAGGTAAATGTCCCTCCCCAGGAGAAGGGATGAATGTATTGTGGTCCACTCTCCCAGGGGCTCCTGAGGCAGGTGAGATGAATGAACTGGACTCATAGCATGAGTCATAAAAATAAATATATAATAATATAAAAATATAATTCGGTGGCGTACCCCTGTAATTCCAGCAGCTCGGGAGGCTGAGGCAGGAGGATCTGTGTTCAAAGTCAACCTCAACAATGGCCAGTTGCTTAGCAACTCAGTAAGACCCTGTCTCTAAATAAAATACAAATAGGGCTGGGGATGGGGCTCAGTGGTCAAGTGTCCCTGAGTTCAATCCCCAGTAGCCTCCCCCCCAAAAAAAATCCCACTCGACACCAAGATGACTACTATGAAAAAGATAGACAATAACAAATTTTGGAAGGAGGTGCGGAGATTGGAGGCCTCCAACCCAGCTGGTGGAAATGTGAATGCAGCTGCTTCGGGAAACAAAGTTCCTCCAAATGTTAAACTTGGAGTAATCATATGAGCACTCCAACATCTATGTGTCCCAGAGAATGGACCACAGCCAAAGAATTGTGAAAACAACCTATATATCCATCAACTGGTGAAT
Organism: Marmota marmota marmota; assembly: GCF_001458135.2. Taxonomy (NCBI): domain Eukaryota; kingdom Metazoa; phylum Chordata; class Mammalia; order Rodentia; family Sciuridae; genus Marmota; species Marmota marmota. The sequence continues at coordinate 5,306,243 of NW_026000205.1, forward strand.
GGATAATAAAAAGTGGTTTCCTAGCACTACAATAAATAAACAAATCATTAAAAATTAAAATAGGGCTGTGGCTGTGGCTCAGGGGCAAGGTGCTTGCCTAGCATGTGTGAGGCACTGGGTTCAATTCTCAGCACCACATAGAATAAATAAAATAAAGATCCACTGGCAATTAAAAAAAAAAAAAAAGCCTGGTGTGCTGGCGCACGCCTGTAATCCCAGTGGCTTGGGAGGCTGAGGCAGAAGGATCACAAGTTCAAGGCCAGCCTCAGCAATTTAGTGAATGCTTAAGCAACTTACTGAAAGCCTGTCTGAAAATAAAAAATAAAAAGGACTGGGGATGTGGCTCAGTGGCAAAGCGCCCCTGGGGTGAGTCCCCAGAACTCAAAACAAAACAAATCAACCCTAATCCACGCCACAACATTGATGAACCTTGAACACATGATGCTAAGAAGTCATTCCTAAAATACTACACATGATATTATTCCATTTGTATGAAATGCCAGAATAAGCAAATATGTAGATAAAAAGTACAGTAAACTGGGTATGGTGGCATATGTCATGTAGTCCCAGCTACTTGGGAGGCTGAAGCTGGAGGTTCCCAAATTTGAGGCCAACCTGAGCAATTTAGACCATCTCAAGATGAAATAAGAAGGACTGGGGGTGTAGCTCAGTAGCAGAGTGCTCGCCTAGCATGTGCAAGGCTCTGCATTTGAGCCCCAGTACACCCCCAACCCAAAATATAAACAAACAAACAAATAAATAAAAAGAATACATTAAGGGATGCCTGGGGTGGGGGGGTTTGGGGAGAAATAGAGTGACTACTAGTGGAAGGTTTCTTTTAGGGGTTAAATGTTTTAAAATGCCTTCTGGTGATGATGGCTCAGTTCTGGGATTACACTGAAACCATTGTACACTTCAGGTAAGTTGAGCGCTGCCTGCATTCTCTCGCAATGAATCAGTCAAGTCAAAAGTGGAGGGCACACCTGGGAGCTCACCACCAGAGGGCGCGCTGAGAACAGGGTAACCTTCTCCCTTGGGAACACTTTCTCTGGCCACACGCCCAGGCCTTGGCCACGCCTCTGAGACCCTGGCCCCACCCCAGACCTTAATCACAGGTGAAAGCCGTGGGTCACACCCGCAAGGCAGCGTCTGAAGCAGCAAATTCACCTCCCCGACTCCCCAGACTTTGACCACAGATGCATGCACAGACGGCAGCGTTTAGAAACACAACCTTAAAAACCCTAGACTTTGTCCCCAGCAAAACAAAACAAAACAACCACCCCAAAGAAAACAAACCAACCCCGAAGACTTTTAAACTATGAGTTTTGATTTGAAATCACTTAAAAAAAAAAATTTTTAAACTTGCAGAAAATTTGCAAGGATAGAGTCCTCTTGTATACCTTTCCCCCAGATTCACAACTGTGAACAGTTTGTGGAGTAACTTTACCATGGATGCTGTCTCGCTGCAGCCACTGTCTGAGAGTAAGTTCCACATTTTGTCCACTTACCTCTAAATACTTCAGTTGCATTTCCAAGTTTTTTTTTTTTTTTTTTTTTTGCACCGGGGATTTAGCTTAACTACTAAACCACATCCACAGCCCATTTTAATTATTTAATTTAGAGACAGAGTCTCACTGAGTTGCTTAGGGCCTTGGTAAGTTGCTGAGGCTGGCTTTGAACTTTCCATCCTCCTGCCTCAGTCTCCTAAGTCTCTGGGATTACAGGTGGGAGTCACCGTTGGTGCATGGCTAAGGGCCTCTTCTTCCACAGTCATAGTACAGTTGAGCAGCAGCCACTTACTCGTGATGCGTCCTGGTATCTAACAGTGCAGGCTATATTCAAATGGCTAATCATCCCCAAACATTTCCTTATGACAAAAATTTTCGACTAGTCCAGTATCCATTCTTGTTCTTCTTTAGTTTTCTCAGGTTTTCTTTGTTTCACAAAATTGACTTTTTTTTTCCCCTGTATTGGAAATTGAACCCAGGGTTGCTCTACCACTGATTACATCCCGGAACTTTTAAAATTTTGTTTTAAATTTTTTAGTTGTGGTTGGACACAATGCCTTTATTTTATTTATTTTTTATTTGTTCATGTGGGCCTCTCATGTGCTAGGCGAGCGCTCTATAGCTGAGCCACAACCCCAGCCCAATCTCAGAACTTTTTACATTAGTTTATTTTGATACAGGATCTCCCTAAGTTGCTGAGGCTGGCCTTAAACTTGTGATCCTCCTGCCTCAGCCTCCCAGTTAGCTGGGATAATAGGCTTGGGCCACCGAGCTCCGCACAAAAATGACATTTTTTTTTCTTTTGAAGATTTTTGAAGATGGCAGATGGTTCTTTTTAGGATATTCCCCTTCACTAGGGTTTATCTGGTGTTTCCTTGCGATCAGATCCTGGTGGTGTCAACAGGACAGCGGTGGCACAGGGTCCTAGCACATTGGGTGGGAAGGCTCGACCGGCCTCCTTGGTGCGGGGCTGAGGGTGGGGGTGGCCAATCAAGGAGTCTGTGCCTGGGACTCACCAGCAGGTTGTCTCTCTCTCCCGGGCCTCACCTTCCTTCCTGTAAATGGAGGTCGGCTCACGAGGGCGTCTGTAAACCCACCTGAAGGGCAGAGGCCTCCTGTTAGTGCTCGCCATCTTAAAATAGTTTTGGCATGTCGCCAACAGTTAGGACTTGGCAGATGTCACTCTCAGTCTGGAAGAGAGGTCCTCTAACTCTCTGGGCTCACCCAGGGTGGGGAGCTCAAGAGCAGCTGTGCAAAAGGAGCTGGCCCAACGTGCACTGAAGGTGTGACATCGGGTCCTGCCCTGTCCCAGGACGCTGGGTTGTCACCTGGGAGTCTTGCTGGGTGGGGTGAGGGCTGCATTCTGTGAGGTGTGGGGCCCGGGAGACCGGCAGAGGGTCCTCTCCCACCCCTTGTGTTTGCCTTGCTCTGGGGCAGGGGAGGGGTGTGGAAGGACACTCTGGTCCCAGGGCCTGGGAGGCCCCGGGGGATTTCCAAGTGTTGAGAAGCTGGATCCTTTGTTTTAGAGAAGTGACTTCCCCGGGCCAGGCCTCCATTCAGCCCTTGAGCCTGGGGACAGTTCCTCACACACAAAGAGGCACTTCACCACCCCGGCACCCGGCACCCACAGACACAAGCAGCCCTCCACATACACAGAGCCAGGGCCATGCTAAGCACCTGACACTCAGGCTCTCGTGAAATCCTCCCCAACCCACTCACATGGAAGATGTGGGTTGTGCCCGTTGTTCAGATGAGGAAACCGAGGCTCAGCCTGCTGAAGTCACTTTGCCTCAGGCCATGGAGTTATTCGGTGGCAGAGTGCTGGTGTGACGGATATACTTGTTGTCCTCAATGACCATTCTTTTCTCTTTCTTTGGAGACAGAAATTCTGAATTTTACCTGGGTACCTTCTGCCCAGATGAAACTACCTTTTCCAGGCTCCCTTGTGATAGGTGTGACTTTGTGACTTAATTCTGGCCAATAGGATATGATATGTACTTCTGGGTTGTAACTTTAAAGGTCCTCTAACTCTCTGGGCTCACCCAGGGTGGGGTATGCAACTTGACTGACTTTTGTTTTTTTTCTTCCATTGTATTATTTTCGAGGGTGGTTGGAATGTGGATGTGATAATGGGAGCTGGAGCAGCCCTTTTGGGGTTGTGATATGAGTGCAGCAAAATAATATAGTATATTATAATAATATAGTGGGACCCTGGGTCTCTGGAATCCTCAAGTTACTATTGTAGCTGGGATGTTAACTGGAACCTTTACATTAGTGAAAAATAGACCTCCATCTTATTTAATCTCCTATAGTTTAAACTTTTTTTTTTTCTACAGCAGAACTAAAGCATTTAGGATCTCATCTCATTTTCCCATCAGGATCAAGAGTGGATCCCATCAACTCCATGGTTTTATTTTGTCCCCACCTGTCCTCAAAGCCAATTCTCACATAATGACAGCAATTCCCATTTATTGAGTTCTTGGTCAGCACGGTGGCCTGTAATAAGCACTGTGCATAATTCACATAACCCACCCATGTTTAATACTCAGGCCAGCCCTTCAAGCTGGATGTGACAAATGTTCTCTCTTTTTTATCTTTTTGGGACCTGGGATTGAATTCAGGGGTGTTCAACCACTGAGCCAATCCCCAGCCCTTTTATTTTTCATTTTAAGGCAGGGCCTTGCTAAGTTGCTGAGGCTGGCTTTGGACTCGGGATCCTCCTGCCTCAGCCTCCTGAGCTGCTGGGATTACAGGCGTGGGCTACTGTGCCCGGCCCTGATCCCTCTTTTTGCAGATGAGGAAACTGGAGTCCATGAGGGCCGTGAAGTCACTTGACCAAGGCTACACCACAGGAAGTGGAAGGGCAGGACTTGAACTCGGTTCTGCCTCCAGGGCCTGTGCTCCTAAGACAGCGGCGCCTGTTTTCTCCTTTCCAGGCGTCACGTAGGCGCAGTTGTGCACTGTCACAGGCATGCTTAGAAACGGGCACAGCCACGCCCGGCTCACTCACAAGGCAGAGGCCCGGAGAGGGCCAGCAGGAGCTCTCCAGGTGGCAGGTCCGAGTTAAGAGGCCACCTGCTGTCTCTGAGCCTCAGTTTTTCTCCTCTGGATTATGGGACCATCATGGTCCATAAATGGCTGCTAATATTTTCGTGTCTGTTCACACCCCCCAAGTTGCTCACACAGTGTGACATGGGACCAGACCTTGCTACAAAGAATCGCCAACACCACAGGCAGGGGGCAGTGGGCACAGGCTCAGTCATTCTGCCATCTCTGCCCGAGAGTCTGTTCTGTGCCAGGTGGCGTGGTGGCCTCTGTGGGAAGGAGCCAAGAGCTTGCAGATCACACATCACATGCGCGTGGCAGGTTCTCACACAAGGTGCTGTGCCCCGCCCAGCAGTCACCCTGGCAGTGGGCTGGATGGTGACTCCCTCCCCAAATGTCGCCCACATTCCAATCCTGGGAACCTGGGAACACGTTGACTTTATTTGGAAAAAACATCTTTGCAGACTAGTGAGGCTGGGATCTGGAAATGAGCTCATCCTGGATTATGGGGGAGGGGTCCTGAATCCTATAACAAGTGTCCTCAGAGGAGACAGAGGAGAGGACACAGGCCCACGGGGCAGAAAGCCATGCGAAGGAGACACCAGAGGCTGCAGTGAGGTGGTCATGAGCAAGAAGCCAGGAGCCACCAGAGGCTGGACCAGACCAGGAGGGGTCATCCTGGAGAGCTTTGGAGGGGACACAGCTCCGACGGACTCCTTGATTTCCGACTTCCAGCCTCCAGGAAGGGGAAAGAGTGAATATCTGCTGGGACTGATCTCAGGGGGGCTCGACCACTGAGCCCATCGCAGCCTTCTCTGCATGTTACTTAGACACAGGGTCTTGTTAAGTTGCTGAGGGCCACAGTAAGTGGCTGAGGCTGGCTTTGAACTTGTGATCTTCCCGCCTCAGCCTCCTGAGCCATGGAATGACAGGCGTGCGCCACCACGCCCAACTAAATATCTGTTGTGTTCAGTCACCCAGTTTGTGGCAGTTGGTCCTAGTAGTCACAGGAATCTAAGGTACCCTCCAAGCTAGGCAGCTGCCTGGGCAACACAGGCCAGAGGCAGGGTCAGAAGCCCAGGCGCGTGGTCCCAAACAGACCCAGACCCCGTGCCTGTGTTTACGCTCACACCTGTGATCCCAGAAACTCTGGAGGTTAAGGTAGGAGGATCGAAAATTTGAGGCCAGAAACTTAGTGAGAACTTGTCTCAAAATAAAAAATAAAAGGGCTGGAAGTGTAGCGGAGGGTGGAGTGCCCAGCAAGCAGGAGCCCTGGGCTCCATTTCCAGAACCGAGGGGAGGAAAAAACAAAACCAAACACACCGTCCTCGACCCTGCAACCTGGGAGTACCCCCAGATTCACTCAAAAGGGACCTCACAGACGGGATGCAGCCCGAGGATGTTAAGCTGGGGAGACTGGGCCACCCAGTGGGACCAACGTCCTCTTAAGAGTCCTTCTGGGAGGGAGGCAGAACAGGAGGACATATGACAAGGGACCATGAGGCAGGAGTGGTCCAAGGAAAGGCCTGAGCCAAGGCCACGGCCTGGCCTCGAGCAGAGGAGCAGCAAGGCCAGTCACATTCCTCCTAGAGCTGACCCCAAGGAACCACCTGCTCCCACCTTGACTCCGCCCTGTGAGACAGATGTGGACTTCTGACCCGAGAACACGTTCCTGTCCTTTTAAGCCACTGAATGTGTGGTGACGTGCTACAGAGGCCACAGGAAACAGGTGGGATCCCTGAGGAGCATGAAGAGACCCACTGAGGGTCAGAGCAGACATCGTCTGTGGGGGAGGGGGCTCCAGAGTCACAGCTCCTGAGGCAGTCAGGTGCATGACGCCGCAGGCCTCAGTGATGGGGACACTTACACCACCCTCACACCCAGGAAGGGAACTGCAGAGTCCTTCAGAAACAGACACCCAGGCAACCAAGGAGTCTGGCAGGGTCCCCTAGGAAGATGTGGAGACAAAGGCACAGTAACATGATTCATGATCAAACGTAGCAAGGTCGCGGTGTCACACAAACGTCAGTCTGAAACTCCTGACGTCACTCAGAGCATCCAGAGGTGCACACACAAACGCATTTTCCCTAGATCTCCTAGTGACAGCTATCTGGCCAAGCAAGGATTATGATACAAAAATAGTTTATTACAAAAGAAACCAAACGCCTAATAATTTACATTGTCGTCAGTGCCGCCTGAGAGCCCTCTCCCTCCCCCTAGCATCTGGATGGAAGTGGGGTGGGGAGCTGCTGTCCCTGGTTCCACCAGCCTCTGGGAGGGGCAAGGAAATGAACATTTGGGTGGAATTCGGACAGGGGGCTAGTGCCTGAGAATAATGGGGGTGAGAATCCTGGGGGTGTCCCACGGGGAAATATCTATGCACAGAAGAGGGAACTCAAGGGTAGGTGCATGTGCCTTGGTGCAAATCCTGGTCCCGAGGATTGGGGGGAGCAGAGTGAGATCTTCACAGTTTCCAGAAGGGTTGACCCCCCAGGACAGGGAGGCCCCTCCTCATAAGAGTCCGACACCTGCCCCCCCATCCCTCTCAGCTGCCTCCTGGGGCTGGGGAGGGAGGCACTGGCCGGCCAGGGCCTCGGAGGACCCCGGGAAAGGGCATTAAGGCTGGGGGAGAGAGGGGAGGAAGGAAGAAATTGGGGGGAGCCAGGGTGAATCCAGGGGCGTCCTTGGGAGGAGAACGGGCAGGCGAGGAGCATGGCGACGCGGACAGAAGGCCTGTGGAAGGGGCAGGGAGAGGAGGGGAAGGCGGTGAGCTGGGCCCAGGAAAGAAGGGGGCTGACAACCCCTGGGCCCCTGGGGCTGCGGGTGGGGAGCAGGGCTCTCACCGTTGGAGCTGAGGCGGCTGCCGCTCTCTGGGGAGGTGGTGGCACTTCGGTCCGGGGAGGGCTCAGGCTGCGATGCGGAGGCAGCCCGGCTGGCCTTCCCCCTCAGGATGTCGATGACCTGTGGGGAGACGGGGGTCATTACAAGGCCTCACTGCCTGCCCTCCAGCTGCCCGCCTGCTCCTGGGTCTGCCAATGGGCACTGTCCCACGTGATCACCTCTGTCCCCAGCAGAAGGCGGGCTGGCACTTCCTTTCTTGGTGCCTCAGTTTTTCATCTAGAGAACCCTCCCCCCCACGCGCCCTGGCACCCTCACGGGTCAAGAGTTCGGGACACGCCCCTCCCCAGGACGGCGCAGCCACACGCGATTCAGGTCCAGACGCTCCCCACGCCTGCGCGCACTCACCCGGCGGCTGCGCGCCACCATGAGCGGCGTGTCGTTGTGGCAGTTCTTGAGGCCGCTGTCTGCGCCGCTGCGGACCAGAGTGCGCACCAGAGGCAGGAGCCCGCGGCCGGACGCCGAGTGCAGCGCGGAGCTGCCCGAGTACATCTGCGCGTTCACGTTGGCGCCGTGCTGGGGGCGGGACAGTGGGTCGGGTCAGCACCCTCGGGGACAGCCCAGGCCAGGGCGAGGCCAGGGCGAGGGGCGGGTTGGATCCGGGATCGGGGCCGAGTCGGGAGCCAGAACCTGGCGCGGGACTAGATCGCGGCTGGGGTCATAGAAGGGTGCGAACTAGAACCAAGGACCGGCCACGGGGGCAGGCGGCGCGGCATCCATCCGCGCTAGACGCCGCGGCCTGGCGGACGTAGGAGCAGACTCAGAGAAGGGAAGGGTCGCCCGTCTGGGCCGGATTGTGGATGGAGTCGTCGTGGAAGGACAGCGCGAGGACAGAGCCAAAGCCGGAAGGCCGTGTCAGCAAGGCGATCGCAGCCATCGCAGCCAGGGCCCAGGCGGCGGAGGAGCAGGAGGAGGGCGAGACGCCGGGTCAAGCTGTCAGGCAGGGCAATGAGGTCGGAGGGTTAGGACAAGGCCTAGAAGGAAGGTCAGGCTGGAAACGGAGCAAGAGCCCAGAGCCAGAGTTGGGTCAGCGCCGGAGCAAGAGCGACATCCAGCTGGGGTCCGAGAGCGGGTGGAGGGTGGGTGGAGAAGCCAAGCCCGGGGCTCTGCCCACCTGCAGCAGCAGCTGGACCATGCTCAGGCTGTTGTTCTCCACCGCGTGGATGAGCGGCGAGCGGCCGCTCTTAATGTCCTGCGAAGGGGCGGGAAGGTCTTAGTCTTCAAGTTCTGCACAGGAGCCCCCGGCCCCGGCCCCGGCCCAGCAGCTGGGTCCCGCCTCCCTACCCGGTTACATCCTCTAAACTCCACCCACCCGGGCTCGCCCGCCGCAGCCCCGCCCCTTGCCCCTCCCCTCCAAGGCNCGCGCCCCGCTCCAGCAAGAGCAGCACGGCCTCGTGGCACTGGGTGTTCACGGCCACGTGCAGGGCGGTGAGCCCTGAGGGAAGGGGAGGCTCAGTCAAACCCGGGCCTGGAGTTTTGAAGCCTCAGATGGCTCCAGGTAGACAGCACAGTCCCACCCTGCCCCGCTGTAGGGACTCACCGTCGTAGTTGCGGGCCTCTAGGTCCACAGTGCCCGGGGCTGCGCTGTCCAACAGGGCCCGGAGGCAGGTGGGGCTGCGGTGTTCACACGCCAGGTGGGCTGCGGTCTGGCCATGACGGTCCAGCGCCATGGGGCTGGCACCAGCTGTCACCAGGAGCCGGACCACAGACGGTAATGTGGTAATCACAGCCAGGTGGAGGGGTGTCTGGGGAACAGTGACTATGAGGGACCCGCATCCTGCCCTGGATTCCAGTCCTGACTACAGTCTTACCCAGAACGAAACCTGGGGCATCTATTCCCTCAGATTCAAGAGGTAGGGCCCCTCGGTCCCAGAGGTCTGGGCCTCCAACCTCCCCTTTCCCCAGGACTTGGGTTCTGAGCTGCTAGCCACTCCTCCCTCACTGAGGAATCCAGGTCCTTCGGTCCCCTCCTTCCTCAGAACAAACCTCTATGACCCTAGGTCCTTCTCAGGAACCAGGAGTCTGGAGTACCTCCTCCACCCTTGACCCCCAGACCCTCCTCCCCCAGCCGGGGCCTCACCTGCCGCAGGTTGTTGTAGATGTCCAGCTCTCGGCCCCCATGCTGGAAAAGGCTGACCAGCTGATGCACTGCCGGTAGATTAGCCTGCACCACGGCAATATGCAGAGGCCTGAGGGGTGAGGCAGGAGGCAACCACAGACATTAGGGGTCACCGCACCCCACTGTTGGAAGTGCTAATTCCAGTATGTATTAGACACTTTGGGAGTATCCCTGGATCCCAGCACGCCTCCCCCTCCCCCTGGTTCCAGGGCCTTATGGACTATTAGTCCCCTCCTGCTTGCCTCCCTGGTCCGCTGTTTGTCCCAGCCAAAGGAATCCTTTCTCCTCCTTTTTCCTTTCTGCAGATTGAAGGACTAATTGAGAGAACTCAGGGTCTCACACATGCCAGGCAAGTGCTCTACCACAGAGCCACATCCCAGCCCTTTTAAAATTTTATTCTGAGATAGAGTCTTGCTAAGTTGCACAGGGCCTCGCTAAATTGCTGAGGCTGGCTCTGAACTTGCGATCCTCCCGTCTCAGCCTCCAGAGTTGCTGGAATTATGGGCATGCGCCACCACGCCTGGCTCATTTGATTTTTCTGTTTGCATCTGTTGCACTCTCCTCGCTTTGCCCTGTGCACACGGGCCTCCACGCTGTGCTCCTCAGACATATCAAGATGCTGGCCTCTGGGCCTTTGCACTGGCTCTTTCCTTTGGAACAGCTTTCTCCAGATACCTGCAGGGCTCACTCCCCTTGGGGCCTCTGCTAAAGTGGTTCAGCAGCTATTCACTCGCCTCCCTTGCCTTATTTTCCCCCACATACCGGCCTAGCCCACTGAAGTCTACAGTACTTGTTTCCTGTCTGAATCACCATGCTAGAATGTCAGCTCCACCAGGGCAGGGCATCTGCATGCTCGTCCATTGTCCAGGGCTTAGGAAACACCTAACTTGAACGGGAGCTCTGTGAACATGCACTGGGACACGAATCCACGTCAGTGATCACCCTGACCTTCCTGAACCTTCCTATCCCTCTCCGGTCTCTGTGAAATGAGAAGGGGTGACCTTGATGCTATAAAGCTCTCTGCCCAAGTTCAACCTCCACAAGAGACTCAGGGGTGGGCTGTGTGGAGCACAGGATTTGACTAAAGGGGGAGAAGCAGGTGGGATGGGGTCATGGCTTTGGAGCTGGGCTCTGAAGTCCAGAATCTTTCCAGGTTGAAGGACTAATTGCCCCAGTTTGGGGGAAGTTTTTGGCTTTCAGATAACCTGGGAACTACCCTCACTCATCTCAAGAGGGCTGCTTGCCCAAGG
>NW_026000205.1:5317139-5322272 GCF_001458135.2 Marmota marmota marmota
GACTTCCAGTAACAGGTCTGCTGGGCGGGGCTCGGCTTCCTGCTCCCGGGGGAGGGAAGCCGGTCCCTCCGGGGATCTACCCTGCCACCCCAACTTCCATCCTCGAATGGGGCGGGGGAGGGGAGAGTCCAAGCCAAGGGGAGTGAGCTCTTCTAGGGAACAGATCCCTGAATCCTCCAGCCTGGGGACCCCTCCGGAACTCCACCCTACCGGGCTCAGATTCCAGTTGGCTCCCTGTCCCCCATATCCTGGCATCCACCCCCAAGAGCTCTCGGAGCAAGGAAAACAGTGCTGTCATGACTCTCCTTTAAGAATAAGGGCTCCGACTGAGCGCTAAGTCCCCAAGTTGCCCCTCCTTTCCATGCCCCCTTGGGGACCTAGGAATACCACTGCCAACCTTTGCTTCTCGGGCTTCCAGGCCCCTAGGCACGACCCGTTTCACTGGCGCCTGTGCGACTGTGCAGCTGCACAGGGTCTGGCACTGAGTGGAACATTCTGCTGTCGCTGTCATGAAATTCTTAATTTTCGAACAATGAGCCCGGTAAATGAAGGTAGCCGTCCTGCCCCTAAGACCTCTCTGAGCTCCAGATCCCCAAGCTGTCCCTCATCTGGTTCCCTACCCCCTTGATGATCAAGGAATACAAGATCCCAACTTCTGTCCTCCAAGACACAGAGCATGTCCCTCCCCGCCCCGCCCTGGACTTCTAGCTCCCCATCCCCACCCTGGTGGGGGGTCCAGATGCTGTTGGTCCCTCTCTAGGAGCCAAAAGCCCAGCCTCCAGCTTTGCTTCTTTGGGGACTCAGTCTTAGCATCCTCAGCCCGCTTTGCCCCCACCGCCCTCCCCCGCCTGTGTGAGGTGGGGTTGGTGGCGCAGGCTGGGGCCGCTCCAGCTGCCCGTTCCGGTAAAGTCTCAGCCCCAGCGGAAGGGGTTAAGGTTGGAGGGAGCGCCAGGAGGGGGGAGGCTGCGAGCGAGTGAAGGGTGCTGACGTGGGGGAGGCAGAGCAGCTGGGCTGCGGTCAAGTTCTGCGGGAAGGGATTTCCCCCTGCAGGCAGCTGAGGCAGAAGTGTTTGCGTTGGGGGAGAGGGAGGGGGGAGGGGAGGGGTGCAGGGCTGGGGCTGGAGACTGCTGGGCCCTGTGGCCTCTTGCCTGCTCTCTGCCACCAGGCCACAAACAGCTCACCCCTGGGGACAGAGACAAATGAAACCTGCTTCACAGTGACCCCCCGCGGGTTCCCAGAGTTGGAGGGAGCTGGGTTGGATGGAGTCCTTTATATATCTCTGGCACCTTCTCCTGCTTGGGCCCACTTGGATGGCCTACAGCATGCCGGGATCCTGTTCCAAACTACCCACTCCTAAATATGGAACGCGGACTCCTTGGCCAGCCCTGTTCTGCGAGCTGTGTGTGTGAACCGTGTTGTACTGAATCCTAACTGTGCTAGGTGTAACAGGGAGGGCTGGTTTCCAAGCTGGGAAACGGAGGCTTGGCAATGTAAGTCACCAGTGGGCCCTTCCCTGCAGATACAGGCTTCTGGTCCCCAAACCAATTTCCACATAAGTACTTTAAATAAATCATCTCATGTCTTCTTCTCAAAGAACCTTCCACATTTCTGACACCTGATCTTACAGAGGGGGAGACTGAGGCACCATGGGATGAGAAAGCACTCAACTGAAGTTCAAGCTCAATTGACTGAGTAACGATGATCATGATGGTCAATGGCCCTGAGTGCTCAGTATGTGTTAGGCACAGGACTAAAATCTCCCATGCAGGATCCTCAGTAGCCTCAGGAGCACTGCTTCAAGCTGCAGGTGACAAGCCAGGGGACTTTGAAATCACCTTAGGGGACTGCCAAGTTAATGTAGTAGGTCATGATCATGGGACAATGAAGCAGAGAAGAACAGAAAAGATCAAAGTGGGTCCTGTGCAGTGGGGGGAGGGGAGATTGTTTCATTTTGTGCAATTTTTATTGCAAATTTATGTCCATTTATGTCCGTTTATGTGTGTGTGTGTGTGTATGTGTATGTGTGTATGCACACACACGCTGGGCAAGTGCTCTACCATTGAGTTACATCCCCAGCCCTTTTTTTTTTTTTTTATACCAGGAATTAAACTCAAGGGCACTGGACCACTGAGCCACATCCTCAGCCCTGTTTTGTATTTTATTTAGAGACAGGGTCTTGCTAAGTTCCGGAGATCCTCCTGCCTCAGCCTCCTCTGCAGCTGGGGCGGCAGGCATGTGCCTCCGTATGACAATAACATTGAACACGTAGTGTATCAGGCCCAGGGCTAGAGCTTTCTTCACATGTAACATTGATGTAGGAAGCCAATCAAATATATTTCTCATTTTTGGATTGTGATAAAGTTTTGGGGGGCCAGAAGTATACCTCAGTGGTAGAGTGCGGGTTTGGCATGCATGAGGCCCTGGCTTCAGTCCCCAGCTTTGGTGGCGGGGAATCAAGACCACTGCTCCGACAGCACAGGGAGGTGCTCTTCGTGTACCCAGTGTTTTCAGAGGTAGCTAAAGCTCAGAGTGGGAAGGGCTTGCTCAAGGTCACACAGCCAACAGAGGATGCGGGATCCAGCTGAGGTCCAAACCTAAGTGCCCGCCATTTGAGGAAGGCTGACTTCCCCACTCTCCTCCCATCCACAGGGACTGTCACTCACGTGTCTCCATCCTCATCTGCACGGGTGGCCATGGCAATGTCGGCTGACAGGGGGTGTTCCATGGAGCACATCATGGGGTACAGGGGTGTAGGCAGATTCAGTAGAGGAAAAGAGGGGCTCATAGGTGGGGTGGAGTACAAAGGCAGTAGAGGTCCTGGACAAGGGGGACAAAGGAAGGACGGGTGAGGCTAAGCCCACAGACCCTCAGCCGGCTCCTGCCCCAGGCCTTCCCCTCTGCAGTGCTTTGCCCTCCTTCCACAACCCTGTGCACCGCAAACTGGGTCTGCCAGCCCCAAGCCCCACCTCTCTTCCCCACTCCTCTTATGGGCTCCTGCAGCCTGCCCCCTCCCCAGTCCTGATCACCTACATTGCCACTCATTTTTAGTGTTCCTGACCTCTATCTCCTAGCAGAATCCCTTAAGGGCTGATGAAGCCCTGGTCATCACCCAGCAGGGGACCCTAGGGCCTGTTCCCTGAGTGACTTTGTGGCCAAGAGAGGTTAAACAATGGATGAAGGTTTGGAATTGGGAAGAAAGGAGGGTCTGAGGGGGGCAGCACCATGTTGAAAGGGACCAGGGCAGCAGGCAAATCCACATCTACCCATGTCACCAATGGGGAAAACTGAGGCCTGGGTGCTCACCCAGGGAATGGGAAAAGCCCGGAGGCAGAGACCGGTCTCCCAATGAATTGCTGAAGTCCTGCTGCACTGATCAGATGGAAGGTTTGGAAACTGGGTAAGAATCTGGGGCCCTAGAGATAGGTTCTCAGCAGCTTTGCGGGGGTCCCCTGGGCATGGTAAGGTGGCTATGGCAGGAGACACCCCTTCCTGGAGATGTGGGATGAAAAGAATGGTGTATGATTTTCTCTGCCTTCTGTTGATGCTTGGGTCCCCTTCCTGAATCCAAAGTTTCCAGGTTCCCCCATCTCCACAACCAGGTCTTGGGGCCCTAAGTCCTCCATTCAGAGACCCTTGAATCCCTCTTCTCAGGCCTAAATCCCGAGTCCCAGAATTCCCTAGTACATACCACCCATCCCTAGACTCCTCAGTCACTGACACCCCGCTCTCTCCACCACCTGACCTCGCGACCTCCAACAGAGCCCTGAGCACTAGTGGTTGCATACAACCAGGTGCCCAGAACCCTGGATCTCCATCCCTTGGTTCCTGGTATCTGGGACCCTGAAACTCCAGTTTTTTCCCTTGGAACCTTGTGGTCCCAGACATTGGTGTGCTTGGACCCCAGCTCAGTTTTTCCCAGTTCCCAGGCCGCTGCTATGTTGTTCATTTGGGATTTTAACATCCTAGGGTCCCTAATACCAGTCTTCTTCAAAACCAAGTCTCGGTTCCCTTGAGTCCCTTTGACTTCACATATCTAGACGCCTAGTTTCTCAGGCCCGAGTAGGGGATGCTATAGCCCTAGATATCTGCTTTATTTTGTTTTGATTTGCTCACAGTGCCAGGGATCAAACCCAGGGCTTCCTGCGTGCTAGGTAAAACCTCTACCACCACCCTCCATCCTCAGTTCTTTTGAATTTGAGACAGGGTCTCCCTAACTTGCCCAGATTGACCTGGAACTTGCCATCCTTGGCCTAAGCCTGCAGGAGCTGGGATTGCAGGGCAGCGGCTGTGCCGGCATATATGTAGTTCTTAAAGAGTTTGATAATTCGTGTCTCTGGGAAGCAGGCTCTGTCCCATGATTCCCTGACACCCCATATCTGCACCTCTGGACGCTGTCTCCTGGCTTCCCATTATCTGTGCCACTTGGCCCCTGGGCTCTGTTCTCAGGGCCCCCTGACCTTCAGCTCCCTGGGAAACTTCATATCTTGGTCCCCAGGCGCTGCTGTCCCCTGATGATCTCATGTCTGTGTTCCTGGGTCCTCAGGTTCCCGTCTCCCAGCTACCCGGAACCCCATGTATTCGAGTCCCGGGCTCTTTCTCCTGGATCTATGAGTCTATGCTCTGGGTGGCCCCGACCTGGCCCTGACCCGCGGGGGAGCCACTCACCCGGGTAGTAAAGCGCCTCTGGCCTGGGCAGGCCGTGGGGGGGCCCAGGGAGGGCCGGCGCGCTGCAGCCGCCGCGCAGGGGGTCCGGGGGGACCGCGGGGCCGGCGGTGGCGCGGGGGGGCAGCGGGCTCCGGGGAGGGATCGCGCAGGGGGCGCTTGCGGAGCGGCAGCGCGGCGCCGGCGGGCACGGTGGCCTTGGGTCGGGTGCGAAGGTCCACGGGCCCCTCGTCCATGGCCCCCGCGGGGCATCGGGGCATGGGGCCGCCGGAGCGGGCGGCGGGAGCGCGGCTGGCTGGGCTCGGCTGCACGGGAGGGTGGTTTCGCCGGGCGCCGGGACTTCCCCTGCCGCCGGCTGAACTGAAGGGACTTTTGTCGGCCGGGGCGGTGCCGGGCGCCCGCCTCCCCGCCCCCGGCCCCCCCGGGGCCACCCGTCCGCCCCAGGGGTTTCCTGGACCCGCGCCGCTCCCG
>NW_026000205.1:5326295-5334396 GCF_001458135.2 Marmota marmota marmota
CAGCCAAAGGCCCTAAGCCAATCAAGGGAGCCCTGTCTCCTAAAAAAAAAAAAAAAAAAAAACCAAAACACAAAAACCCCACAAAAAAACAGAGGCTCCAAGCCCAGCTGGGGAGGGACCTGTCCGGGCCATGCAGTCTCCTCTCTGGGATCTGGGCTGGATGTCCACCTTGGGTCCAGCCGCCGAGGCCTGCCCACCCCACCCCAGCAGCGAGGGCAGGCCAGCTTCCTGGAGCACGGCCGCACCTCCTGCTTCCTCCCTGCCCTGGGGCCTTGGCAGCTGCTGGGCCCTGGCACCCGTGGAATCGGCCCGTCTGGGGCTCAGCCAAGTCTTAATCTTCCCCTTTCTCCCTTCCACTGGGCCGGCACGCACAACGCTGAGTCAGAAGATTGCGACACCCAGCGTGGAGGGCCTGGGACACACAGGACACCCCTGGGCCCCCTCCCCCAGTGGCCGTGATCAGACGGGGAAGATGGAGTAGGGGGTGTGGGACTGGAACCTGCCCTGAGTGGGTGACTGGGAGTCTAGCAGGGTTGGGTGTCAGAAAGGACAGAAGAGTCCCAGGAAGATGGGGAGAGACAGCCAGGCTGTGTGGTGCTAGGGGCCTCAGCACCCTCGGCTCTGAACGGGACACTCTGAAATGGTCTGAGTTCCAATTCCAGCTCTTCCACTTATCAGCTGTGTGACCCTGGGCAAATGACTTGCCCTCTCTGAGCTGCAGTTTCCTCACCTAAAAATGGGGACCAAAGCAGTGCAGGCCTCCTGGGGTGATCAGGAAGGTCAAAATGAGCTGACACCTGTCAGCACAGGCTTGTGCTCTGAGGGCCCAGTGGATGGGAGATATTTTTAAATGATCGCCATGGTGAGTATACGGTACGGGAGTGGCAGTGGCTCAGCTGTCCCTTCAAGAAGGGGCTTGTGGCCGGGCTGCCAGGCGGGAGATCAGCCTCCATCAGGGGCTCCTTCAAGGTCTGCCTTGACTTGCCAGTTGGGGACACAGTGTCCTGCACAGCCTCTGGCCATGACAACAGGGACAGAAGGGTCTGGCCATCTGCCTAGTCAGGGACACTGCAGAAGGAGGTCCCCAGCCTGACGGTCCCCTGCCCATCACGCCCCCTTTCTTCCTGGGTGCTGCTCCTCGTGCATCTTGGGTCTCCCTGACGCCAGGTGAGCGTCCGTCTGCTTCCCAGGGGGCCAACCCTGCCGCCACGGCCCGGATATCAGCTCATCTGACCTGTGCCTCAGTGTCCCCTCTGAGTCACCTGAGCAGGCCGTGGCTGCCGAGGCACAGTGAGTCAGCCCGCCGGCTGCCGAGGCTCCAGGCTTGCGTCTGGCTCACTGCGTCTGGGAGACAGGGCCCGGTGTCACCCCCACTGGGTCTGTCCTCCGCTCTGCCAGGTCCCAGCAGCGTGGCCTTGGACATGTGCCCTCTGAGCCCGTCTGTACGGTGGGGATGGACCTGTCCTTCCCGGGGCAGGGCCCTGGGGAGGGCAGATGTGGAAAGCCCCCAGGAGCCTGGCACGCACCTGGGACGCCCGGTGGCCACGTGGCGTCCTGGGCTGGAGCGACAGGTGAGCCTGGTTCTGCAGGGCGGCCCCCGCCAGGCTCTGGTCTCAGGCTGACAAGTAAAGGGAAGTCCCGGGGCGGGGACCTGTGTGTGTCCTGAAGAAGTTCCCTGCTTCTAGGATTCAGCACAGAGGTGGGCAGGGGGAGGCCTGAGTGCTCGGCCTTGATTAGAGCCCCCAAGGGAGGAGGAAGCCTCCACCATTAGCCTCAGAGGCCCGAGGGAGGGGCGTGTTCCGGGTGGATCCCCTGCGCTCTTCCTCCTCCATCAGATCGTTATTATTGGTACCGAGGATTGAACCCGGGGTGCTCTACCACTGAGCCACATCCCCAGTCTCCCTAAGTTGCTTAGGATATTGCTAAGTGGCTGAGGCTGGTCTCCAACTTAAAATCCTCCTGCCTCAGCCTCCCGAGTTGCTGGGATCACAGGCATGTGCCCCTGCGCCCGGCAGATTCCTCCTTACTCTTGAGCCTTGAGCGGGGAAAGCAGGCCTCTGCCGTCAGCCTAGCTCTTCCCTGAGTGGGGCAGGCCTCCCCCTTGAACTAGGAACCCTGTTTCCAAGCCCACCCTCCCTCGGAGCAGAGCTCAGGGCCCTTCCAGGAGACAAGGACAGTCCCTTCCCGTGCCTCCTGCTGTGTCCCCTGCAAGTCTGGGCTTCCCTGGTGGAAGGTCACAGTCTCCTTTTTGGCGATGGGGCCTAAGAATAGACACAAAAGTCCCTCAGGCTTCTGGGAAAGCCAGGGTCACCAGAAGCCCTGCCTCCTTTGAGCCAGGACCACTGCAGACTTAGCCACCCACCCTCCACTGCCATCCCGCCGCCCCCCAGCGCGTTCTTGGAGTATTGGGGGATCTGTCCTGTGTGTCCACTGCCTTGTCCCCATGGTCCCCCCGAGCAGGCTTCTTTCTGTGTGGCCCTGGCCCGTCCCGGAGCTTGTGATCCGCACACACCTAGCAGCCACCCGAGGCCTGGCTGGGGCTGGCCGGGAGCCACCGACTGATGGAGCTTCTCTTGCCTTGTTCTGCAGGAGGTGGGGAAGGTTGGCCTCGCTGTCTGTCACCCATCCCTGAACTTGCCACTTCAGCCCTTGTGGTCACACAGAGCCACAGTGACGGGCTCACTTCTGGGAAAGTGGCATCGGCGTGTTACAGGTTTCAGACCCTGAAGCCTCTTCCTGTGGGTTCCCACGGCCCCCACGCCTGCCCGGGGACATGTGGCCCCCCCGTGGAGCAGAATCTTCCGAGGAGAGAGAGCTGGAGTCTGGATCGTGGGATTAAAAAGAAAGGTCTTGCCCGGTGGTGGCGGCCCCTGGAGTCCCAGCAGCTGGGGAGGCTGAGGCAGGAGGGTCACAGAGTCAAAGCCAGACGCAGGCGCTAAGCAACTCAGTGAGCCCCGTCTCTAAATCAAATGCAAACCAGGGCTGGGGAGGGGGCTCAGGGGTCGAGTGTCCCTGAGTTCAATCCCTGGTACCCTGCCCCCCCCAAAAAAGACCCTGGGGCTGGGAGGAGGCCGCGTGCTCACCCAGCACACAGAAGCGCAGGATTCCTTCCCCAGCACCGCGGGTAAGACGGAGTCTTAAAATCAAATATAATCCAGAGACCTGCAGGGAGTTGAAGTATAATGTTCCATTTCACAGACTCTTGCAGGAAAACCACAGGAGCTCAAAAGCCCCTTCAGGTCTTTTCCAACTTGAATGAAGGTTCTCTTTTCTTTCTTTCTTGTATTGGGGACAGACCCATGCTAGGCAAGCACTCTACTACTGAGCCACATCCCCAGCTCCTTTTAGAATTTTATTTTGAGACTGAGTCCCACTAAGTTGCTGAGGCTGGCCTTGAACTTAAGATCCTCCTGCCTCAGCCTCCCTGGAGTTACAGGCGGCCTCAGTTTCTGACTCCTTCGACCAAGGCCATGTTCATCTCCTGGTGCCCTTGAGCACACATTTTTCTGCACTATCCGGGAGAAGGGTTTGGGGGTTCTAAGGTGCCCAGCAGGAGAAGAGGTGACTAGATCAATCTCCCACACGGCTGTGCCAGTTTCATTCCCATCACCCGTGTCTGCTGTGACTGCTGCTTGTCTCATATCCTTGGTGGCCCCGGGTCTTCCACATTTTCAACTGTGAGTCATCCTGCTGTGTGTGGGGAGGAGGCCGCTCAGGGATCCAATTTGCATTTTCTGAATCAGTAATGAGCAGAAGCACCTTTTCCAAGATCCACAGTCCACTTGAATCCAGGCTGAGGAGGATCTTAAGAATAGAGAATCCTAGGGGGCTGGGGACACGGCTCAGCTGGTGGAGCGCTTGCCTCGCACGCACAAGGCCCTGGGTTCAGTCCCCAGCACCACAAAAGAAAAAGAAAGAAAAAAAGAGAGAGAGAGAGAGAGAATTCTAGAACCCTAGAATCTCAGGGACAAAGATTTCTGGAATCCTAGACTTTTAGGAACAAGGGATTCCAGAATCCAAGCTGGGCGTGCTGGTGTGCACCTATGATCCCAGTGGCTTGGGAGGCTGAGGCAGGAGGTTCACAAGTTCAAAGCCAGCCTCACAATTTGGTGAGGCCCTGAGCAACTTAGCAAGACCCTGAAAATAAAAAATAAAAAGGGCTGGGGATGTGGCTCAGTGGTTAAGCCCCCTGGGTTCAATCCTTGGTACCAAAAAAAAAAAAAAAAAAAAAAAGGGACTCCGGATTCCTGGCCTCAGTCTTCTCACTGGTATGGTGGGGATAATAGAGGCTTCCAGCACTCAGTGATGTTATGTGTGTACGTACACCTAGAGGAGCCTGGTGCATAGAAAGCCTCCATGACTGTGGTTTTCCTGAAGGCAAGGACTTAACTATTTGTCCTTCCCTGTGTCTGGCACCTAGAACAGAAGAAGGCCTCACAGAGTCCGCAATGACTGTATGAACCTTAGCATCAAGTGATCAAAGAAATGAGCCATTATGGATTTTTTTTTTTTTTTTGTACTGGGGTCTGAACCCAGGGATGCTTTACCCCAGAGCCACGTCCCCAGCCCTTTATATTTTTTTTATTTTGACCTGTCGGGTCTGGTGGCTAGGTTTCTTAGGGCCTCACCAAGTTGTGAGGCTGGACTTGAACTTGGGATCCTCCAGCCTCAGCCTCCAAATCACTGGAATCACAGATGTGTGCCTGGCTCAGTCATAGATCTTAGGGAGCAAAGAAGAATCAGAATTAAGAAAATCAGAATCATTTTATTTTGCCCAAAGTAGCTATGTTGTGTCTTTGCTCTGGGAAAATTCAGTGGTATTCTTCCTCGTGTCAAACTCAAGCTAAAATATGTCATTTCATCCACGACACTTGTTTCACTGATCCTCTGTTTATTCCAACTCTCAAACATATTAGAGCTTTTCTGATTCTAATAAAGAAAAACGAGAACTTTGAAACGTGAAATTAAGGACGGTCAGACAAGACTCTTGTAAGAGGGCAGGGGTGACTCTTGGGAGCAGCCTGCGCTTGCTTCCTGGGCAAACCTCAGACTCACTGCCTTAGAAACTCTTTTTCTTTGTGCGGGGGCAACAGCCAGGGCCTCTCACATGCTAGGCAACGGCTCCCCCCCAAGCAGCACCCCAGCCCCTGGCTCCCCTCTCAACTCTGTGAACGAGGAAGCTCCCTGACGGAGGTCGGTGGCTGTGGGAACCGAGAAGAGAGAAGAGGCTGCTCCTCAGCCTACCTGGTCTCTGCCCCCGGCCGGCCCTTGTTGTGGCTTCTCCTTCCTGTGGCCTCCCTGCACCCTCCTGGCCTCTCCCTGGCCTCCCCGGCCTGGGCCTCCCTGCACACAAGGTCCTGAGGAAGCTGCTGCAGCCTGGGGCCTTAGCAGGAGAAGGCCCAGCTCCTGCCACAGACGGGCGCGGCCTCGCCTCTGCCTTATCTCCCACCAGGCCCTCCCCACCCCTGGCCAAGGCCTCTGCCACCTGCCTGCACTCCCTTCACTGTGGCCTGGAGATGGGCCTCCTCCTCTGAGATGCACCCAGGGGCACCCAGTAGGTGCTCAATAAACGCAGGGGGCCTCCGCGCCTGCAGCCCTTCCTCCAGGGAGCCCTCCCTGATCTCTCTTCCCAAGCCAAACCAGGAGCTCCCTCGAGGCTCCCTAACCCAGTCCTAGCCATTCTGGGACGTCACTCTCTGGGGACAGGCCAGTGTCCCCCGTGTGAGAGCCTGTGAGGGCCACCCTGGGGCTCCTTTCTGTGTGTACCCAGCACCGTCCCAAGCAGCAGACACCTTGGGGGCTGGTCTGTGGAACCCCTGAACTGACATTTCCTTGCAATGTGCTGAATTGTGTGGCCCTGTGTCATCCTCCTGGGACCCGGAGATGGCCTTACTGGCTTTTCCAGGTGATAAAGGAGTGCCCAGGGGTTCAAAGGGACACGGGGAGGGCCCTGTCACTCAGTCCAGGACCTGCCCTCCTGAGAGAGGAGCGGTCGGCAGCCACTCAGGGCTGTGCCCAGAGGCTCAGAACACCCTGAGGTTTTACTGTCACCGCGTCTTGAGTGCCCTTAGGAGACCCGAGTCCCCAGCGCCGCTACTTAAAAACCCAGCTTCAGGGCTGGGGGGGAACTCAGGGTGGAGTGCGTGCCTGAGACCCTGGGTTGGATTCCTGAGCACTAGAAAAACAAATTAAAAAAAGATCAACCTCAGTCCAGGTGCCGTGGGGCAACCTGCAATCCCAGTGATTTAGGAGGCTGGGTGTGACTTGGCGGTAAAGTGCCCCTGGGCTCAGTCCCTGGTCCCCTCCCAGATCAACTTTAGGAGGTGTAATTTATATGCAATAAAATATACGTTTCCCCCTGGTACTGGGGATTGGATCCAGGGGCACTTTACCACGGAGCCAGCCCTATTTATTTAGACGCAGGGTCTCGCTAAGTTGCTTAAGGCCTCCCTAAATTGCTGAGGCTGGCCTCGAACTTGTGATTCTCCTGCCTCGGCCTCCTGAGCTGCTGGGATTACAGGTGTGCGCCACCACAGCAGGTTGGGACTTCGGCTTTCATAGTGGTCCCCTGGCATCTGTTGGGGACTGGTTCCATAGATACCAAAATCCACAGGTGCTCAAGTCCTTTATGTGAAACGGTGTCATATTTGGGTAGGACCCACGCACATCCCCTGGGACGCGCCAGGTGACAGCCACCTCCTCAGCATCAGTGCCGTGTCCGTAGTTGCTGGACGGTATGGACAGGGAATGGTGATGGGGAGAGGTCTGTGCATGGCAAGAGACACAATTTTTCCTCCAAACATTTTCCTTCTGAGGTTGGTTGAGTCCTGAACACGGCACCCAGATGTGGGCAGACCCATTCAGGGGAGGTGGGAGCCATGGGGAGCCCTGCACGGGGAGGAACGGGCTCCTCTTGTTGCAGGTAGAAAATAGATGGCGAGGATCAGGTCCCAGCAGGAGGCCCGGTGATGTGGCAATGCATAGCCCCGGCTATAGGGGACAGTGGCTGGACTACGGTGGGGACCGGACACAGGGAGAAGTTGCTGGATTCAGAGGACGTTTGGAAGGCAGACCCTTCAAATAAGTCAGATAAATAAGATGAAAATAGGAGCAACCATTTGTTGTTTCTGGACTCCAGTGACAAAAGGGTGACAGGGCAGCCTGGCCCTGCCCTCCCTGGACTCAAAATCCCATCGTGGAGATTCGCCTTTGCTTCCTTCCATGGTAGGGGACTGTGGAGAGGTCCAGGCACCCAGAGGGGGGTCCACAGAGGACCTGGTCGGATGAGATCAGGGAGGTCTGATCCTGGGGTGGGTAGGTGTTTGAAGGAGGGGACAAGAGGACCTCTGAGGAGTCCAGGATGGAGGCCGGGTCATGCAGGGGTCAGGAGAGGCAGCACCCCCAGGCCTGCAGCTATGGTGCCTCACTGGGGTTTTCTCTGGGGAGCTCTAGGGAGCCACAGCAGGCTCTGGGCGGGGGCAGGGTTGGGTTTTGGAAAGACCCCTCTGGTTGTGGTGGGGGAAGAGTCGCAAGGCCAGGAGTCCCGCTGTGATTATAGGGGGACAGGTGACCCAGGCTAGAGCTGAGTCTGGGCGGGAGAGGGTGGGGTCCATGCCGGCTCCCCAGTGCCACATTCACCCCAAGGGCTTCTGACGCAGGAGTTCCCAGTCCTCCCAGCCACCTGCCAGGTGTCCCCTTTCACAGCTGGAGGAACCCAGACCGGGAGAGGAGCCCGCTGGCCCCGGGGCCCACCGCAGGTCGAGGGGCCCAGCCTCGGGGCGTGTGGCGTCTGACTCTGGAGCCTTTGCGCCTTGGGATGGGGAGACCGAGGCGGCCAAGTCCAGGTTCAAGGCCAACAGCCCGGAACTGGGGACAGTCCCGCGCGGGCGGAGGCCTCCCTCTGACCCGCCGCCGGCCCCGGGCTCCTCTGGACTTCAGCCCCGCGGGCGGCGGCGCCGGGGCCGGGCGGGGGCAGAATTCCCCTGGTCCTGGTGCCAGGGGGCCACGGGGCGCGGCGGGGACCGAGGGAGGGGCGCAGGGGCGGCCGCTGCCGGCGACAGAACGGGGTCTGCTCCGCGGGCCTCAGCGCCTTCTCGGGAAA
>NW_026000205.1:5335657-5347409 GCF_001458135.2 Marmota marmota marmota
CGGGAGAGGAGCGGCCCCATGGGATGGGTGAAAACCACAGTCCGCAGCTTGTCACCAACTTCCCTCCCGGAGCCCATGTGCCCCGGGACAAGGCAGGACGGGCTGCTCCCTGACCTCTGAACAGACTTTGTTCCCCCTCCGGTCCTGCCTGCGGTCTCCCCAGCTTGTCTGGGAGCTGCTCAGGACCAGAGCTTGAGATCGGATTCCTCTCTTAGCACGTCTGCTCCCGGCGGGCGGCCAGAGGGATCCTTGAACCGGAGCCCAGGGCCCTCCTGGCTTCACTTCCCTCCACCTCTGTCCGAGGCCCATTCCCTGGCCTTGAACCTCCCTTCCTGCCTCTGGGCCTTTGCACCTGCTTTGTCCTCAGTCTGGAAACTTCCCTGCCACCTTCCCACCCTTTGGTCCTACAGCCCTAACCTTGTTCTTATGCTGAAAAACCTCCTCCTCTCCCCTAAGGCATCCAAGTTGGGACCCTGCAGCCAGGAATGAGACCTGAAATGGCAAAAGAGACTGCAGAGGTGATGAAGTTCAGGATGGCGAGAGAGGGTCACCCTGCCTTCTCCACGCCCCATCACGGGGCCCCCTGGGAAGGAAGCAGAGGGAGGCTTCACAGCAGGAGAGAAGGTGCCGGTGAGAGGACGGCAGAGAGGCCCTAGAAGCTGGGTGGGGAGGGCCGGCTCTCGCTGGGTTGCTGAGGCTGGCCTCCAGCTTGCCGTCCTCCTGCCTCAGCCTCCTGAGCCTCGGCCACTGCAGGGCCGTGCCATCCTGAGCTTGTCAGCCACTTCCCTCCCGGGGCCCATGTGCCCGGGGACAAGGCAGGACGGGCTGCTCCCTGACCTCTGAACAGATGGCGGTCCCTGAGTGTGGGTGTGTGGAGGGAGCCCAGGGCCTCGTGCTTGCTGAGCTGGCGTCTCACTGAGCTGTGCCCCGGCCTCTGTCAGCCCTGCCGCTGGCCGCCCACTGCTCCCCTCACACTGGCGGTGGGGGCTTTAATAGGTCCCCAACCTCTTCGATGGCCCTCTGTCAAAAAGTGGACATGAATTCTCCTCGGGCACGCAGAGCACGGCAGAAGTGACCGCGTGTGACTTGGAGACAGACTCCCGCGGGGAGCTGTGGCGCCCTCCTTTCTCACTGGCCATTGGCTCTGCCGGTCACCTGTCACATGGACACTTGGGTGGCTCTGTGGAGAGGTCCATGTGGCGAGGACCTGGGCGTCCCTGCAGAGCCGTGTGAGCCAGCCAAGAAGGGCCCCCGGAGGCCAGCAGCCCAGGTGCCACCTCGACTGTGACCTCAGGGCAGTTGTGGAGCCGCAGCCCCCCGCCCAGCCACCCCCAGACCCTCAGGAAGTGCTGAGGTTTGCCGTGACGTGTGACACACCAGTGGGTAACTAACAGAGTCACTTGATGTAGGTTCTGTTCCCGGGTAGGGCAGGCCTCATCCCTATGACCACCAGTGTTTATTGAGCACCTACTGTGCGCCAGGAGCACTGAGGGACACACAAGAGGGAAGAGAAGAGACTAAACTCCTGTCTTGTGGGGTTCACGGGCCGGTGAGGAAGAGGGACGATGAACAAGAAAGAAATCCGGATGTCACCTTGAGGGGTGTGTGAAACAAATGCTGTGAAGAACAAAGCCAGACATCTCTGGGGGTTCGGTGGCCCCTCCAGGGTGATGTTGGAGCAGAGGCCTGAACGCAGTGTTGCAGGAATCTGGGGGAACAGCCTTCCAGGCAGAGGGAATGGCCAGTGCAAAGGCCCTGAGGCAGGAGTTGGGTTTATTCAAACAAGAGCCAGGAGGCCCGTGTGGGCGCAGTGACCCAGACCAGACAGGGTGGCAGGCCTTTAGCATCTGGACTGGAGGTGATCAGGNAAAAAAAAAAAAAAAAGAACAAAACCAGTCGCTCGAGTCGGCCTCCGCCCTCGCATCCTCTGCCTCAGCCTCCCGGTGGCTGGGTGGACACAGCAGGTCTTCTGGGGAAGACGTCGAGAGCCAGCAGAGCTTCTGCTGTGATCCCCTCTCCTGAACCTGTGGGGGCTCCCAGCGACACCAGAAGCCGGGACGTGTCACTTCTTATCACTTGCCAATTCCTCTGTCCCAGGGCAAAGGGCCCAACTCCCACAGCTTAGGGCCTCACTAAGTGGCTGAGTCTGGCCTTGAACTCGCGATCCTCCTGCCTCAGCCTTCCGAGTCGCTGGGGTTATGGGTGTGTGCCCCTGCTCCCAGTTATTTTGTGGTGCTTGCTGCTCTTTCCTGGACTGTAAGGAGGGGTTGGACTGCTGGGAGGATTCAGTAGAAGGAGCCCAGAGATACCCGAGGGACGGGAGACTGGGTCCTGGGGACATCTGAGCCTCTGCCCCTGAGGATATGGAATCTGCTTGACCTAGAAACATAAGCAGCACCCCCCCCCGCCCCTCCTGCTGACGTCCTTCTGCAGGGATCACACACAACCCCCTGGGAGCGCCCGGTTCCTGATGAAGCTTTGGCTCCCACCCTTGGGATGTAACAGAGAAAGGCCATTTGTCCATCTGGGGAGGCAGGAGCTCTAAGGCCGGCAGGACAGAGCTTGCCAAGGGCCCACCTGGGGCTCACCTGGGGCTCACCTGGGGCTCGCGGGCTCTGCCATCCTTAAAACCAGAACCCTGAGGTTCCTCGGGGCAGCAACAGGACTGTCCTTCCCAGGCTCCCTTGCAGTAGGGCCATCGTGTGACTAAGAGCTGACCAATGAGACATAGGTCACAGGTGGTCCGTGGGACTTTGGAGAAAGTGCCTTAGAAGGGCGTCTCCCATAAAGGAGCTTGAGGCTGATTTTCCCCTTTGTGCCCTTCTTTCTATTTCTTGCCTGGAACACAGTGAGACCTCTGCAGCTCCTGCAGCCATTTTGGACCATGAGGTGATTGAGCGAATAGAAGCCTCAAGCTAAGGAAGATGGAGCAGGTAGAACTCTCTGGGGACTCCATTCCAGCTCTGAATAATCTCTTTCTGGACATTTTTTATGCACGAGAAAAATGACATTTTAGAGACAGGGTCTCACTAAGTTATGCAGGGCCTCTCTAAGTTGCTGAGCCTGGCTTGTGATCCTCCTGCCTCAGCCTCCCGAGCTGTTGGGATGCTTTTATCTTTTTTTTTTTTTTAAACTCTTCCCTCTTTTCTTCCCCTGATTTATTTTATGAACTTTTATTTATGAACTTTTCCACTTTCTTCAGTGGAAAACTTGTTTTGTCATTTCCAAGCTTCCCCACCCCCCCACCTCAGTACTCTTGGTGCCTTAAAGCAGTTAAGCTATGATTTTCTGTCCAAGGGTGGCCTTAGTCAGATGCCACGGATTTTGATATGTAGCGTTTTGACTCTCTTGTTTCTTGTTGACATCTTACATCTTAATGGTCTCTGTAATCCAAGTATCATACTTTGGAAATTTTTTTTCATGTGGATAGAATTTTGGTGGGGGAGGGAGGAGTCTATAGCTTCTGAATTGAAATCTACATTTGGTTCTTTTCTAGTTTAAATAACACAGTCACCTGCCACTTGAACTCAGCCTTTGAAGAAAGGGCTCTGAGGCTTTAAAAAACAGGTTGGAGACTGGGCATGGTGGGGTACGCCTGTGATCCCAGTGACTCAGGAGGCTGAGGCAGGAGGATAACAAGTTTGAGGCCAACCTCAGCAACACAGCGAGGGCCTAAGCAACTCAGCGAGATTCTGTCTGAAAATAAAAAAGCAGAAAGGGCTTCGATGGAGCTCAGTGGTAAGAAACCCCTGGGTCCCCGGGACCCCAAAATAAATAATTAAGTAAATAAAAAGTAAACCAGCCTGTCCCGGCCTGTGGGTTTTACCGAACACTGTCCCTGCTCAAGGGCCATCCCCAGAACAACCCCTCCCTCTCTGCCCCGCGCCGTCCTGTGCTCCGTGGTCACTGCTTCTGACCCAGAGCTCCTCCAGCGGGGCCTCCGGGCCGGGCCAGGCACGTGGCTCAGACCCTGCTCCCGAGAGGTTGGCGCCGCACTCCTCCGGCCCCGCCCTGGGCCCCGCCCCCGAGCGTCGACCACGCCCCCGGGCGCCCGGCCCCGCCCCCGGGTGCCCGGCCCCTGCCCCCGCTGCAGTCCCCTCTCATGGGAGGGCCACGAGAGGGCACCCAGGACAATGGCTCACACAAAGGAGCCTCTTCCAGGACACGGGCGGGGACCGGAAGGTGCCAGAACCCTTGAGAAACGTGGTCATCCCCTGAGCACAAGCAGCCTGCTCCTGGGCCGGGTGACGGCGAGGTGCAGCGGGGGGCTCTGCTGTGCCCCTTGTCACCTGACCCTGGTGCTCCAGGGAGGGGCAGCCCTCGGCCCCCTGAGAGCAGGACCCTCCTCCGTGACCTGGCAGCTGTGGGAAGGGCCTGAGGCTCGCCATCCAGTGCGGACCTGAGCCCGTGATGTGGCCCTCGTGTGCACGCATGCGCCCGGACAGGGGGTGGCCTCAGGTGGAAGAGGCAGCGCGCGCCCGGGTGTGGGCCGGGCAGGTGGAAGGAGAGGCGGACACGCGTGTGCATGACTCAGGACGTTTATGGCCCCTGTGGCCCTGGGACGGCAGGCAAAGGGGCAGGGTCCTGCGGGTCTAACTGTGGGTGGGAGTGGGAGCTGGACCACAGGAGCGTCCTTGCCGGCAGCAAGTGGTCCTCCCCTGGGGTCCGAGTTGGGGAGATGGTGTGGAGGTCCCTTCTGCCGCGAGGTCTCTGTGGCCATGCTGCTACTCCAGGGCTGTGAAG
The DNA here is from genome assembly GCF_001458135.2 of Marmota marmota marmota. Taxonomy (NCBI): domain Eukaryota; kingdom Metazoa; phylum Chordata; class Mammalia; order Rodentia; family Sciuridae; genus Marmota; species Marmota marmota. The sequence continues at coordinate 5,340,401 of NW_026000205.1, forward strand.
GAGGACGGGCAGGGACAGAGGAGGCCATCAGCCAGGTGAGGGACTGCAGCCCCTGTGCCCACCCCTCCCTTTGCTCTCCCATCCCGGCCTCCCAGCCCCCCCAGCCTCCAGCGGTCAGCCTCTGCCAGTGTCAGGTTCAGGAAGGTGGCGTTGGTCCTCGTGCGAGGGAGGGAGGTGGACTGTGAGGAGAGAGACAGGGTGAAAGGAGATGCCGGGGCTCGGGGGGCCCTGTCCTGGATCAGCAGTCCCCGCTGACTCAGGACCAGGGCTGGGGAAGCGAATGGGCAAAGGTGGAGAGGAGTGTCTGGCCGTTCAGGGGCCCTGATCCTGGAAGCCCCCATTCTGAGGGCGGCAAAACCATCGCTGGCCCTGGCACGGGACTCCTGAGACCCAGCCTGATGGGGAGGCAAGACTCTGTACTCAGGAAATGACCTCATTCCCACTGTCTGATTGCGCCTTGTCCAATGCACCTGCCTGAGTGACATAAGTCTCTTAGATCTCTGGAAATGTCCAGCTTGATGGGAGAAAGTTGGTCCCTGATCTGAGAGCTCCCAGTCTGATGGAGGAGGCATGGTGCCTGATCTGGGAACTCTCAGGCTGATGGAGGAGACATGGTCCTTGATCTGGGAGCTCCCAGGCTGATGGAGGAGACACGGTCCCTGATCTGGGATCTCCCAGGCTGATGGAAGAGACAAATCCCTCCCCTAGAAGCCTCTATTCTAATAGAGATCACCCTTGGGTCAGATTGAGAAATTAACTTCACTGTGTGATGGTAGGAATCTTGTCCTGGCCCTTGTTTCAAAAGAAAGGAAGAGAAGTGAGCCCGACCGTCCAGGACCTCAGGGTCTGCTGAGAGGCTGGCTGGCCCCCACTCTCTAGCTCGGGTCTGACGGGGAGTTGAAGGCCCAGCATTAGCCCATGGCCCTGATCTGGTGACCAGGCCATCTGTCCTCTGCCTTAGGTTCCACTCACAGGATAAAGAAGCCCCGCCCTCTGACTGTGCTCCTTTTTTAAAGAAAACCTTCGATCTGTTGTCCCTCTTCCATGAGCGAGAGGTCACGGAAGCCTTTTAGACTGAGACCGGTGTGATGGCCGAGGCCCCTCTTGTCCCCGCCTGGGCCATCGGGTCATCGGGTGGATGGGAGAGGAGAGAGCCCCACCTGGGGACTGCCCCTGGTCAGCTGGAGGAGTCCTGGTCCTTGGGAGGGTTTCCCAGCCTTGGGGGGAGGCCAAGGCGGTTCTGGCCCCGCGTGCGCCCCCCGCCCCCACACTCACGGGCCACCTGCAGCTCCACTTCCAACGTGTCCGTCTTGCCCTGCAGCGTGACGGTCTTGAGCATGTAGCGGCCGGCGTCGGTCAGGTTCAGCTTCTGCACCAGCAGCGAGCAGTTGGCAAAGCCCACCTCGCGGCCGCTGTGCGCCGGCCCCGCGATCCAGTTCCCCGAGGGCAGCTGGCTGAGCAGCCGGTTGGGCTCGGAGGCGGGCCCGCGGTACCAGGCGTACACCAGCAGGTCCTTGGGGTAGCCTTGCACCGTCAGCGTCACGTCCTGGCCCTCCGTCGGCGTGGGGGGCACAGGCACGATCATCATGGTGACTGCCGCCGCTGCGGAGAGAGGGGCCGGCTCAGCAGGACGGCGCCGGCCTGGGGTCCCTGCCCGCTAGCTCATCTGTGCCACCCTGGCTGGCTGGGTCCCCGCGTGGGTGCTGGGGGAAAGGGGACGAGGTGGTTGGTGTGGTGGTGGAAGCAGCTCCTCTGTCCCGAGGGAGCAGTGTGTGTCCCCTATCAGAATAGGAATCTCCAGCCTCAGGGCAGGTGACAACCTGGAAGGCCCTGGGGACCGGCCCATGTCTCCTCCATCAGATTACTGGAACTTTCCAAAATCCAGGGGCCATGTCTCCCCTATGAGACTGGAAATTTCGGAATAGGGGGGCGTGTCTCCCATCAGATAGTTAGGAGTTGTGACCCTGACACGGCAGCTCTTCTGTCAGATCAAGAGACTCGAGAGTGGGGCTCCAGTCCCCCCATCAGACTGAAGGATTCTGGGGGAAGAGCCCGGACCTCCTTAATCAGGTCCCGGGCTGGGACCCTGTCTCCTCCATCAGATTGAGAAATGACAGATTGTTGGGGTGGGTCTTTCTAATGAGGTTGGGAACCCCTGAAGTTGGGGGGCATGCTTTTCCCCCTCAGATTAGAAGTTCCTAGAAAGCGGGGACCTGTACTCCCCCATCAGATTGGAAGTACCCCAAAGGTAGGAAATGTGCCTCCCCCATGAGTTAAAAACAAACCAAAAACAAAAACCAGAGTCACATCTCCTCAAGACCATGTCCCCCACCAGAGTGGAAATTCTCCCAGACAGGGTCTCCTGCTTCTGACGGGCCTGACCGGATGCTCACTGAGAGTGGACGTCACGTCCTCCCTGGCTACCGGGCAGCCCAGGGAGGACGAGGCCCGGCCTCCTCCGTTTGGCAGCTCCTTAAATCAGCGTGTGTGTGTGTGTGTGTGTGTGTGTGTGTGTGATGCTTTCATATTCTAGAACCATCTCCCCAAGGGTCCACGTCTGCGCCGTCTGGCCAGCATCTCCCATAAGTAGGGAACAGCGGAGTCTTTTCCTCTCTCTCCTGGCCTCCGCCGCAGGGTCTCTGACAGTTTGGGAGGCCCTTGCAGGGTGCTGGATTCGGTGTACCTGCGCACCCCAGGCCCCCCCATGTCGGCCTGCACAGGCGGGGCTGGGGTGGGCCTCAGGCCATCTGGTCCACTCCCTGGTCTCCTGCCAAGACCAGCTGCCAACGCCCCAGGCAGGGCGGGGCGTGAGGTCCACTTACCTCTGGGGCCGCCTCTCCTGCTCAGGGTAAAAGAGTAGCCACCTTGTTAGTGGGAGGGAAGGAGGAAGATGAAGGCAAGCACTGTCCCCACTGTCCCCAGGGGGATGATGGCCACTTAGGAAGGAACTGAGATGGAATTCATGAGGCCCCAATGTTATAAGCCACCGTTCCCCGGGGGGTAAACAGAGGTCCCCTGGGCAACCGGATGGCTCTGGAAACACCAGGTGCCTGCACAACCCAGCCCCCAGGTCATCTCAGGGCAGAGGCAAGAAGACAGCGTCTCTGCTGTGATTTTCCACTTGCCAACCGCCTGGCCGTGACTTTCCTGCTGTGGGTGCCACCATCCGGGCCAGATGAGCATGTCATCTAGTTGGCAGCAAAGTTGTCCAGCTGTCTGGGTGGCTGAAGCCCTGAGCAACTGGTGACCAGCTTTGGAGCAGGGGCACCCTCTGAAGGGACCTCTGTATGGCCCCCTCACTCTGCCACCCCACAGTGTGGGGACACGTGGCCCATTTCCCATCTCATCCCTCAAGGAGGAAGGTCTGATTTGTCATCTGTTTTCCAGGTGACAGGCACCTGGATGACAAAGGGGGGCCATGAGTGGGCTGGAAGTCCACCTTCCAATGACGAGGGTCTGCCCCTCCAGGCCAGCCGGGCCCCCGAGGGGGGCAGGTGGTGGCCAGGCTGGGGACGACTCACCAGAGAGCCTGACCACCACGGAGGCAGAGCCGGACAGCAGGGTCTTGGGGTTCTTGGCAATGCACGTGTACGTGCCCTCCTGGGCCGACGTCATGCTGCTGATGTCAAGGTGGTCCGGGCCCTCCTGCAGGGCCCGCCCGTTGAAGGCCCACACGTACTCGGGCTCTGGACAGGACCGGGCCACGCAGCGCAGGGTGAGCGAGGTGTTGAAATCCAGCCTGATGGTGCAGCCCGTGCGGGTGGTGGAGTCCTGGAGGATGGCCACGCGCTCGGGGCCAACTGTGGGCAGGAGGGAGATGGGGCAGTAGAGAGGCACAGAGGCGGGCAGCCAGGGGTCCTCTCCACCAGGCTGGGTCCCTGGGGCTACCTGGGCCAAGTGGTGGGAAGAAAAGAGCTCGGGTCTTTTCAAGTCCCACCTTGATGTCTAACTTGCTCTAGGATCTTGGGAATCACATCCCCTCCCGGGGGAATCTAGTTTTTCCCTTTGTGAAACAGGGTTGGAGCCAGCGACACTTCAGGGCAGGTTGAAATCCGTGGTTTGTTAAATAAAGAAAAAGTCTAAGTGGTTGTTTTTCCTGCCATTCTAAGCATCTAGAATTCTAAGGCTTCGAGAGTCGAAGCTTCTAGGTACTAAGATTCTAGAAAACTAGGTCACTGAGGTTCTAGATGCTAAGATTTTAGAACCAGATTCTAAGAGTCTAAGCATCTCTGCTGCTAGGTTTCTAGAATTCTCAGAGTCTAGAGCCCAGGGCTTCTGAAATGGAGAGCTCTCTGGTCGGAGGCTTCTAGGATTCTAGGCTTGATTTTTCTAGACCACGGTCTTGTGCACCTCAGTGATTTCCCAGGGCTCCACGCTGCACATCTGCTGTCCTTGGGAATGACAGCTAGCTTTGGTCACGTGCCCCCCACCCCCTTCCCCCATTACTACCTCCCTGCTTCTTTTCCCAGCCACATGAGTATTTTTTCTCTGCAGGATTTCTTCAAACTAAAGGATGACTCAATGTCAAAGGTGTTCTGTAGGTTTTTTTTTTTTTCTTTTCTTTGCTTGGTACTGGGGATTGAACCAGGGGCACTTAACCACTGAGCCACATCCCCAGCCCTTTTTAATTTTTGAGACAGGGCCTCAATTAGTTGCCAAGGCTGGCCTCGAACTTGCGATCCTCCTGCCTCAGCCTCCCTAGCTGCTGGCATTACAGGCGGGCACCACTGTGCTGACTGCTTTGTTGTTCTCTAGGTGAGGGTCAAGTGCATTTTAAGAGGGACCCTGGTTCCTGACCCCAGCCTCCTGCTGACTTGCTGTGTGCCCCGGGGCTCCCTCTCCTGGCCTTGGTTTCCCCTTGTGCACACGGGGGTCGGGTCTCTGGGCGCCAGGGCACTCACAGTACACTGTCAGGTTGAGGGGTTCGCTGCGGCTGGCGCTGACGGGGTTCCACACCTCACACTGGTAGGCCCCCGCCTCCTCCCTGCGGACGCCATGCCGGGTCAGCACCCGGCCATCAGGGGACAGGCCGAGGCGGGCGGCGACGGGCAGGGTGTCCCCGTTGAAGAACCAGCGGGCCTCGGCGGCGCTGGGGCTACTGCAGGCCAGGCGCAGGGTGTCCCTGTGCTCCACCAGCTCCGTGTTGTTGGCCGTGACCACGGGCGGGGCCAGGATCTCTGTGGGGGCGAGAGACGGGGAGGGGCGGGCACCACCTGCTCCCAGGGCTCGGCCCCAGACAGAGGCGTGGCCGTGCCCCTGGGTCCCCACCAGAGGGGCGAAGGGTGGGTTTAGGAGACAGGTGTCATCCTGAAGGCCCTCCTGGGGGAGGCCAGCAGCTCAGTTATTTCAGGCTTTTTTTTTTCTCTAATAAAATTTTTTTCTAGAAGATTCTCTGTCCCCCAAAGGCGCGGGGAGGGGCGGGAGGCCGCGGGGCGCGCTGGGCTCTCACCATAGACCTGCACGTGTCCGTAGCCCACCTCGGTCTGCAGCTGCCGGTTAAGGGTCTGCAGGATGTAGGTCCCCGAGTGCCGGGGCAGGACGCCCCAGATGGCCAGGCTGCCGTCGGGGCGCACGGCCTCCCGCCCCGTGTGGGACGGCCCCGGGGTCTCGTCGCCTGTGCTCACGATGTAGCTGGCCACCAGGTAGCTCAGGCTGAGCGTGGGCCCCGCGTACCAGCTGTGGGCCAGCACGTCCCCCGAAAGCCCGCGGACCACCAGAGTGACGTTGTCCCCCTCGGCCGGCTGGGCGGGCTCGGGGCTGATGGAGATCTCGGCCCCTGCGCTCAGGATCCCCACTGAGGAGGAGAACAGAGGGTGGGGGCCGGCTCCACCCAGTCCCCCGTTTGCAGGGGAGCCGGCTCCGGGGCAGGGAGGGACCATCCCTGGCCTGAGGTCCTCGGGGCACACAAGGTCACACCAAGCCCGGATTGGAGCTTGCAGCCCTCTGACTTCCAGCACCTGGGCCTCCTGACCTTCCTCGGAGGCCATCTGCATGGACTCAGCCTCAACCCTCACATAGGAAGATGAGGACTGGCCACCTCGTATACAGTAGGTGCTCCATAAATGATAGGCCCAGGTTGCCATCTCAGGGTACGTTGTGAGATTGAATTAGACCACGCCAAGGATCTAGCCTAAGTAAACAGCTGGTGCATAGCAAGGGCTCGGCCAAGCTGAGCGGGACCCAGAGAGCTTCCTGCTGCCAATGGCCTCCGGTAGACTCCAGGGGACCCCCTCCTCCAGCCCAGCTGTTTTATGACTCCAAGGGTTAGATGTGGGGGTCCTGATGTCCAGCCGGGGGCTCATCCTCTTCCCCTCCCGCAGGGACGGTTAATCTACTCCACCTTGGTCCTTCTCAAGGACCAGGAGCCCCAAACCCCAAGAGCTGCTTGGGTTTCATGTGTGGTGGCCTGAGGTGGGTGGCTGTGGCACTCCTCATGAAGGAAGTGCAGGCCAGGCCTGGTTCCAGACCTTGCCAGGTTGAGAGAACAAGGCTGGGGGCTGAGGAGCCCCGGGTCTGGCACACAGCTCTGCCACTTTGTGCTGTGTGTCCTTGGCTGGTGCCTTTACCTCTCTGAGCCTCATTCTTCTCTGTGAGGTGGGGTCATGAGTGGGCCTCCCTCACAGAGGGCTTGTTAACAGTGGAAAGCACTCAGGACAGGTATCCAGTAAGTGCTCATCCATGCTGCCTATAGGGACCTTCTAGTGAGTCTGTCACTTAGACCCATTTCACCCGTGGGTGACTGAGGCTGAGATGCTGACCCAAAGCTACCTCTTCAGGGCAGAGCTGCTGGCCAGAGCCGGACGGTCAAGGCTTCCACCGCTCATGAGGATGAAAGATGATGGTGGCCCCTTGTCCCGGGTCATGCTCTGGTCACAGGAACCTCAGAGCCCACCCGGGGACCTCCCTGGGAGGCTGTTCCTGGCCTGTCCCCCACTGGTGCCTCTGGAGGGGACAGACTGCCCGTGAGGCGGAGCTGCCCTCCCCTGGCTGGGGTCCCCTCCCCGGGACC
>NW_026000205.1:5348347-5356063 GCF_001458135.2 Marmota marmota marmota
GGCCGGGGGGGGGGGTGGTCTGCCCTCTCACACTGGTTTGGGCAGCTGGCAGGCGTCCCCAGGGCCGCACGGTTGTTATCACTGTGTCTCAGTGGCTCTGGGCCTGCGTCTGGGCGGGGGCCATACCTGCGGCTCACGTGTCCCCGGGTGCTGTCCTCGGCTGCCCTCGCAGGGCTGGGCGCTGGTGGAGGGGAGGGGACCGAGGGAGGCCACGGGGAGGCGGCGAGGGGGAGTCCTGGCGCCTCCTGTCCCCACTCCACCTGTGGCCTCACCTCACCTGCTCGGGATGGCCCTGCCATCACCCCAGTCCTGGGACCACGGCCCAGTGTCCTTCAGGATGCCCCCCCCCTCCCCCCCGTGTCCCCGGTGCCTCTCGCTCACCTCAGAGTGACCTCGTCTCTAACTGATCTTGAATCCTCCCAGAGGCGCTCTTCTCCCTGGTCCTCGTGGGAGGTGGCTGATGTCCCCTGTCCCCACTGCAGGGACGGGGGGGCCCGGTCCTCCCCCCTGAGGTGCCCACCCTGCTGACTGCTTCTGAAACCTTCCTCCCTCCCTGTGGCCCCCACCCAACCTCTCCCCATTCCCGGGTCCCCCGGCGATGCCCGGCTTCTTCTCCCCTCCACTCTTCCTCAGTCCCTGGCCCTGGCCTCGCCTCCTCCCATGTCCCCTCCATCTGGCAGACAAAGGCACATCCTAAAACAGAAACCTGCCTGTCCCTCCCCTGCTCAGAACCTGCTATGGCTCCCCAGTGCCCTCAGTGGAAAGTGACCTGTGAGGCTCTGCCTACCCACCCGACAGCCTCAGGGACCCCCTCTCCTGCCTGCTGGGACCCTGTGACACTGTTGTTCTGTCTCACTGCCACTCCACCCAGCATGTTCTGCTCTGTTTCACTGTCTCCTCCTCCGGGAAGCCCTCCAGACTGCCCTATGGGGTCCCCCACCCCAGCCCTTATCACCTGATGTTCACTGTCTGGGGATGGTCTATGTGAACCTCAAGAAGAGGGGCCTGGGCTGTCCCCAGAGTGTCCCCATCACTGCCCGGCACGTTGCCCAGTACAGAGCAGGGACTCAGAGACTGTTTGTGGAACCGGACACCAGGTGTGAGTGACAGCGAGAGGGAGACGAGTCTCCAGGGAGGCCCAGGCTTCCAGGGCCCTGCCACCTGACTGGGGCGGGCCACGAGGCTGGGCCAGGGAGCCGGGGGCAGGACTGGCTTCTGTCCAGACCCAGCCGTGGCCCCCAGCACCTGACGCACCCCAGGCCCTTCCCGTCTGCTGCTCACCTTCACGGTGCACCCGGTGCTCCCCACGTGAGATTGGGTCTCGGTTCAATCCAGAGCTGCAGTTTCTTGCGCACCTACTATGTGCCTGGCCCGGGGCTGAGCAGGCGCTAGAGCAGGAGGTTGTGAATAGGGGCTTTTGCCTCTCTGTGAGGTGGGTGGGAGGTCGTGGCCTTGACTTCCTGGGGACTAGACCGTGATGACCCCTCACTGCCCTTCTTTTTGAGGACACATTTCTCTTTCTTTTTTTGGCACCAGGAATTGAGCCCAGGGGCACTTCATCACGGAGCCACATCCCCAGACCTGTTTTTCTTTTGTTTTTTTGGGACAGGGTCTAAGTTCCTTCGGGCCTTGTAAGCTGCTGAGGCTGGCCTCCGACTTGCGATCCTCCTGCCTCAGCCTTTCTAGCTGCTGGGTTGGGTCTGGCTAGAACACTTCAAATTTCATCCGTGGCTGACACATTTCTTTTGTTTGCTGGATCAGGTAGCGGACGGCGGTGGGACTGTGGATTTTTTTGTTGAGACCATTTCTCTCTCTCTCTCTCCATCTCTCTCTGTCTCTCTTATTTAAAAAGACAGAGCAGGGCTCTGGGGATGTGGCTCAAGCGGCAGCGCGCTCGCCTGGCATGCGTGCGGCCCGGGTTCGACCCTCAGCACCACATACAAACAAAGATGTTGTGTCCGCCGAGAACTAAAAAATAAATATTAAAATTCTCTCTCTCTCTCTCAAAAATAAAAATAAATAAAAAGACAGAGCAGGCTCCGCGTCTGGTGCCCAGACTGGTTCTCAGCGTCTGGCTCCAGTGATCCTCCTGCCGCAGCCTCCCTAGTGCAGGGACCACAGGCACGTGGTCCCTGGCAGTGACTTTGGGACCTTGTTGGCTTTCCTGTTAGCTCATCCCGCCCCCAACAGAAAACTCATCTTGCAGACAAGGGACCTGAGACTCAGGCCATCGCCTCCTACCTCCCCATCCAGCTGCCTGGGGACAGTTGTGTGCCTTGTTTTGTAAGCTCTGGGTCCCCAGCCCTCTTATCTCAGCGGGGTCCTGAGTTCCGGGGGAGCTGGAGCCTCATCAAGCCCCCGCCCACCTCTGACTTCGTATTTGTTAGAAACCTGGACGTGGGCCTGGGTGGCAGGACCCTTGTCCCCTCTTCCCTGGGCAGCTGGGCTAATTGCTCCGTGTGAACCCGGCTGTCCCCGGCTTATCACATGGGCAGGTGCCCTGGTGTTTGCCCATGGATCTGTCCCCAGGGTGCGGCTTCCTGTACCTCCTGGCAAGGTCCTGGGGTTGGTCTGGGTTGGGGCCCCTGAAGCTGTTGGAGGAGAGAAGGAACCTCATGTCCCCTAGTCCCTCACCCTGGAGGGAGCACGGGGCTGCGGGCGCGGCGCAGGAGGGCAGGTGGGTGGGAGGAGCCAGCCTCGGACCTCTGCCCGCCCTGGGCCGCCGGGGAATTTCCAAGTCATTCAATCAGTGAACAAATATTTATTGAGTGCTGTCCCCGTGCCAAGCTGTGGACACAGACATATCTCTGCCCTGGTGGGGCCAGACCCTATTGGCAGGAGATGGGCAGGAACGAGCTGATACAGCATGCATACAGGTGGAGATAAGTGCCACAGGAACAGAACAGAAAATTTAGCACAAGGACAGGGAGGGACGGGGAGGTGGGGGGGGGCTTTCTGGTCTGAGGTGTGAGGTGACAGGGAACCTGTAGATAGGAGAAAAATCTTTCCCCCCACCTTTTTAAAAACTAAGCCTAGACAGCATTTTGTTTTTACTCTTATTTTGTTTGAGACGGGGGTCTCACTGAGTTGCCCGGGGTGGTCTCAAACTGGAGATCCTCCTGACTCAGCTTCCCAAGTGGCTGGGATTACAGGTGTGCACCCCCACAGGTGCACCAGGCTCTGGGGAGGAGTGATGGTAGATGGTAGAGCAGGTGCCAAGGCCCTGAGGCAGGAAATTCACTGAAGAATGTGGGGACAGTAAGGAGCCTGATGTGGCTGGAGCTGGGTCAGGGGGAGGGCCAGTGACAGGAGGTGGTCGCCCAGGCACCAGCTGATCCGAAGAGGAGGACCTTCAATGCAAGATGGCCCTTGATTGATAGGTCCTTGACATTGTTTGGAGTCTGGGGATGAGAAGATCCAGCTGGGCTGAGTCCCTGAGGCCCAGAGGGAAGGGTCTGGGTCTGAGATGAGAGGTTCCATGGGGGGCTGGGTGGATAGGTGGGAGGGGCTGGAAGGTGGGGGGCAGGAAGTGAAGGGTGCAGTCAGGGAGGTGGAGGCTGGAGAGGGAGGGGGAGAGGGAGGGAGGGAGGGGGAGAGGTGCACCAGGGTTCTTTGGGGACCCCAAGGGCTAGGTATTTTCCTCCTTGGGGCTTCCTTTATCCCACCAGGAAGATGGAAAAGCAGTTGAACTTGGATTTCAAGTTGGGGTTAAAATCAACTTAAAAAACTTTTATTATGGAAAATTTCACACTCATCAAAAACAAAGGGAGGACCCCCCCATACCCTCTGTCTCCCCCCGCCCAGGGGCCCTCTGTGGTAGTAAGTCCAGTTGTCCCTGGGTGTCCCCAGGGGATTGGCTCTGGGGACCTAAGGGCCCCAAAACCCCTGGCAGCTGGTCCCTTACCTTGTATAAGAGGGCACAGAGTTTGTGGGGAAGCCGCGCACACTCCCCTGTGTGTTTTAGGGCCTCTCTACGCATTTAACAACACAGACTGAGCTGTGGGTGCACGTCAATAGTCACACTGCCTCGTTTAGGGAATAATGACAAGAAGAAGTGTCTGGGCTTATTTACTACAGACACAACTTTTTGTTTTCCTCCCCTGAATATTTTTGATTCCTGGTTGGGTGACACCACAGACGGGGGACCTGTGGGGAGGGAGGGAGGCGGGGGGCTGCATTTGAAAGCATCGTATCATTTTATTCATGGCCCCTTCAGCCGGTTGCTTTAAAGATTTGGACTCCTTGGAAAAAAGCCTCCCAGGGCTGAGGGTGCAGCTCAGCTCAGGTGGCAGAGAGAGCCCCCAGCACGCAAGCGCCAGGCCTGGGTCGCCTGGAGAGCAAATAAAAACCCGGACACACGGGGCCATCATTTCACCTAAAATGTGGAAATACAAAGAAGGCTTCCTAACATCGTCCCTGCCCAGCGTCCGCATTTCAGTGGTATCTACAGTTATGGGATATTAGAGAGGCCACGATTTGGGTGGGGTGGGCACCAGGGATGGAACCCAGGGCGCTTGACCACTGAGCCCCACCCCCAGCCCTTTTTAATATTGTATTTAGAGACGGGGTCACGCTGAGTTGCTTAAGGGCCTCGCTTTTGCTGAGGCTGAGTTTGAACTCGCGATCCTCCTGCCTCAGCCTCCTGAGCCTCTTAAGCGGACCCGTGTGTGCGGCCGACGGGACGCGCCGGCCTCTCTGCACGTCTGTCTCCCGGGGCCCGGGGATGGCACCCAGGGCCCAGCCTGGGCTGGAGGGCGCGCGCCCACTGAGCGACATCCCTGGCCCCAAAGAGGCGCGTCCCCTGCCCCCATCTCCATCCCCACCATCCGCTGCAGACGACCCTGGGCCGCGGGGCAGTTGGGGTGGGCCGGTGAGGGGGCGTCCACACTTCTGCTCGCCAGTCTACACCGCTGACTCTGCTCCCCGCGGGTTGCACAAGCCCTTTTGCACACAAAGGCGTTGAATTCGGAAGAGAAGGGTTTTCCCCATGAATCATAATGGCCCTGGGTCACAGCCCAGCCCATTTCCTTCCCCACGGCCACTTCCTCATTTGCACACGCGGAGCCGCGCGCTGAGAACCCGGGGAGCCCTGAGAACCGGGGAGCCCTGAGAACCGGGCGGGGCTGCCGGACTCCGGGAAGGAGCCGCGGTGGGGGCACAGCGACCCCTGGTGGCCACCGCGGGTGGACAGAGCGGGCGCTCGGGGGACGGGGCTCTGACCAGGCTGTCCCCTCCTGCTGGAGGTTTGGATCCATTGAGACCTCGCTGTTCTGCACCCTGGTTTCCTCATCTGTAAAATGGGGATGATCGGGTATTTCACTCACAAAACCGTTGCGAAGATAAAACAAGGCAATAAGCCGAAAGCATTCGGCACAGGCAGGGCGTATAATAAGTGCTCGATAGGCGATTATCCTACTTAGTCTTATTACACTGAGCTCCAGGCCACCTCTTCCGCAGGACTGAGCTCCCTGAGAGGGGGAGCTGCTTGCTCGTGTCCCCCGTGCCCAGTCAAGTTCATGCATCAGACTTTGGGGGCACAGTGACTGCTCCATGCGCCTCTCTCAGGGAAGGAAAGGAGGTCACCAGCTCGGGGGCAGGTTGTGTAGAGTGGGCACCCTGCACTCCGTGGGTTCTGAGCCCTGGTGCCGGGGTCTCTGCGGTGGAGAGCGCCCTGGCCCTGCCCTCCCAGGGCTCAGGTCGGGTGCTCAGGCTGACCCGCCCCCAGGGATGAGCAGAAGAGGCAGGGCTGAGTGGATGGACACAGGGGACCGACCCAGCCCGGGAGTCAGGGCTGCCTGGAGGAGGAGGAGGCGTGGACTGACACCTGAGCTGCGAGGGGCAGAGGGAGGGAAGCTGTGTCCCGGGAGCAGGCTCCGGGCAGCGGGAAGAGCGTGGAGGGTCTGCGCTGAGATGGGGCAGAGAGTTCTGGGACCAGAAAGAGGTCCCTTCCTCCAGCCCATGACCACAGAGTGGGGGCGAGGGGCAAGGAGGGCTGACCAAGAGGTGGACAGGCCCCTAGAACGCAGACCTCGAGGGCGCTGCAGGCTGTGACCCTGGACCGTGGGGGAATAGGAGCTGTGAATAGTTCTACGCAGGGACGGGCAGGTCCAATTGGGTTTTAAAAAGACCCCTGGGATGCCTTGGGGTGGGAAGAGACCGGGAGGAGGCTGGGCAGACAGGGGAGAGAAGCTGCCTGGCTCAGGGCTGGGCTGTAGGAACTGGGAAGGCCAAGTTCAGGAGCCGTGGGCGTGCCTGCCACAGCCCAAGCAAGTGAGTGAGGCGCCCATACTTTGGGCCCCGTACCTGGGTGGGCCCTCTGGGTACCCAGGAGGGCGGGGGAGGCGCCAGGCACCTTGTGGCCTGTACATCTGGGCGGTCCTCTGCTGCCCCCTGCTGGCGCAGCCTGGCTCCTGTCATGCCTCTGTGTGGCAATGAGGAACCACTCAGTGAGCGCAAACCCCAACCAGGGACAAAGGTGATACTTCTTGAGTGACATTGTGCCAGGCTGCAAGGCTCCTGGTCTCCACTCCCACACCCAACCTGGGTCCCCAGCTGCTCTCGCCTTCCAGCAGGCCGAACTGGGCTCGAGACTGGCCTCTCAAGTCCCATCTCCTCTGTCTCTCCCTCCACCTCTCCTTTTTAAAAAAAGGCTTTAGTGTGCGTGTGTACGATTTTTTTTTTTTTAATTGGGGATTGAACCCAGGGGTGCTCTACTATTGAGCTATAATCCCCAGCCCCTTTAATTTTATTTTGAGACCAGGGTCTCTTTGCGTTGCCAAGGCTGGCCTCAAATTTGTGATCCTCCTGGCCCAGCCTCCTGAGTCGCTGGGATTACAGGCGTGGGCCACTGTCCCTGGCTATTACATTTAAATCTGCTTTTGTTGTGATGAGGGAAGGGATCCCACCTGCCTGGACAGTGGTGGCAGGAGCCTGTTTTACCTGCTGGGGTGGCTGTAACAAGGAACTGGAGACCTGGTGGCTTAAACTTTCTTTGCAGATGTGGAGCTGGAAGTCCAAGGTCGAGGCTCAGCAGGTGTGGCTCCCCCAGGCCCCTCTCCCTGCTCGCATAGGGCCACTCCCTCCTGGTGTCCTCAGCTGGCCCAGGCCCCATGGGCACCCTGTGGGCACCCATGTCTGGACATTCTCCTTTGTCCTATAAGGACCCTAAAGCTACTGAACCAGGACCCACACTAGGTCCTGTAACCTTCATGACCCCTGTAGAGGCTCTCCAAATACGTGGGCCTTCAGCTTAGGGATCTGGGGGTCACAATTCAGTCCAGGCAGAGCCGGTATCAGGGGCTGACAGAAACACTGCCTGGATCAGAGAATCTACCCTAGAAGATGCTGCGTCTTGGGGTGGGATCGTGGATCAGGCTTCAGAAGGAGCTGGGCATCAGGGCAGCTGAACCCTCTGACCTTGCCCCCTGCTCTGTCCACGGCCCTCAGCTCTAACTGCCTTCCCCTGGGGCTTTGTCTCAGCCACTGACCCACCAGGGCTCCCTCCCCCACGTCTTCTGGAGCCTGAGGCACAGGTGAAGGGGGCTGGCGGACTCTAGGGCAGGAGCCCTGCTGGGCTGTGGCTTCTGCTCACGCCCCATTGGCCTGAAGTTGGTCACGTGACCAAGCCTAGCTGCAAGGGCACCTGGGAAATGTGGTTTTTCTGGCCAGTACCATGTGCCTGGGGAGGACCTGGGGAAACGGAGGGGCGGGTGGGGA
>NW_026000205.1:5356190-5368356 GCF_001458135.2 Marmota marmota marmota
GGGCGGGTGGGGAGCTTGGTGAGCAGCTGCTGCCCAGGGGGGGCCCGCAGGGCCCCGTCCAGGTCCCAGGGAGCAGCGGCCACGCCCCAGCCCTCAGCCTGGCCTCTGGCCGACCTGCTGGCCCATGGGAAGAGGTCAGAGCCCAGGCCTGGTGTCCACATTCCCTCTGGGAATTCTTCCTGGTCCTCTAGAGTGCTCCCCCCCTCCCCACCCCTGCTGTGACTCAAGGCCACACATTTGGTGGCTTAAAGTAACCCCCAATTTTTTGTCTTACAGTTCTGGAGATCGGTCCCCAAAATGGGTCTCACTGGGTACTGTTCAGCTGTCAGTGTCCTTTCCCGAGGCTCCGGGAGAGAACCCGCCCTCTTGACTTTTTCAGCTTCTAGAAGCTTCTGCCACTCTCTGACTCACAGTCCCTTCATCTTGAGAGCTCTCATTGGCCCGCGGGGTCTCTCTCATCAGTCACTGTGACCCCAGACCCTGCCTGGGTAGTGGCCCTCCCTCAGTGTCCAAGTGCCTCTGGCCACTCTCCCCCAGTCTTTGCTTCTGTGGTCACACATTGCCTGGGGTACTCAGGACCTTACCCCAGCTCTGCGGCCTGCAGAGTCTTTGCCATACAAGGAAACTCACGGGATGAGGACGTAGGGGGCTTTGGGGACCATTATTTAGCTTATATAGTCTCCCTGGTCACCCCCAGGGCAAAAGCCAGCCCCAGCCTCTCACATGGCCCTGGGTGATCTGCCTGCCTCCCCGTCTCCCTCTCTGCCTCTACCACACTGGCCTGGCCTCCCTGCTGCTGTTGAGCCTTTGTGGGTGCCTGGAATGCTCTCCCTCTAGAACCCGACGTGGCTCCCTCCCTTCCCTCCTTCATATTTTTGCTTGTTGCCTTCTCAGTGTGGCCTTCCCTGCCTTCCCTACTAAAAAATCTCAGCCCCCCAATACTCCTGACCCCCTCCCCTCTCTGCTTCCCTGTCACTCGTCACCATGAGACACATGGCACTTAGTTATTTATTGTGTTTCCCTCTCCCCTGCCCCGTGGCCTCCAGCCGGCAGGAGTTTCTGTCTGTTCAGTTTCCTGTGGGGCCGAGGCTGCCGACTGAGCCAGGGCTCATTTACTGCTGAGTAAGTCAAGGGGCCACAGGCTGAGGCCGCTCTGCACCTGCGGTGGGTGGGGCAGAACAGGAAGCTGCTGCCCGAGGGACTGGGTGAGACTCGGTGAGGGACTGGGTGAGACTGTGCGGCGATGCCAGGAGCTGGCTGCAGGCTTGGGGAGGCAGAATTTTGAGGGGGCTCCAGCTGCCTGAGCAGGGCGGGGCTCCAGCACCGAGTTAACCCGCCGGGACTGTCACCTGGGCCAGGTGTCCCCCTGGGGGGACCTGTGGGTGGGAGCTGCCTCGTGCGGGGGAGGGGCTCCAGGGGTCGCTGGAGGCCGCGGTCAGTTGGGGGCCCTCTGGTGGTGCCCATGAGGCCACCTGACCACCCCACCCTGTGAGGGCCTGGCACCCAGGCTGGTGGCCGGGCCAGTGGTTGGCGGAGCAGGTTGATGGCAGGTGGGGACCTGCCTGGTCCTCCCAGGGGCCTGGGGTGGGTGCTGGGTCTGGGGCCGACTCCTCCTGTCCAGTTCTGGGGGCCCATCCTGCCAGGCCTCGTCGCCTGTGCAAGGACCCCAGAGGGCGGCCGAGTCCTTGTCTCCTCCACTCGCTCAGGACTTGGGCACGAGCTGGCAGTAAGGGGAGGAGTCGGGGTGCAGCAGGTCCTGGGGCGACAGGGAAGACGAGGGTGAGGGGAGCTGGGAAAGGAGGTGGGAGGGATGGAGACGAGGGGAGGGAGGGACAGAGGTGGGAGGAACCGAGGTGGCAGACTGTCACTCAGAGGGAGTGACACAGGGACACACAGGAGGGGACATGAGGGACTGAGACTCAGGCCCAGGAATGGTCTCAACTGGCGTCCTGACCTGCTGTGTGACTCCAGGCAATCCCTTATCCCTCTCTGGGCCTTGTTCTGCCCATGAAAGTCCCAAGACATGGACCCGTTCTACAGAGGAGGGGACTCCAGGCCCAGGAGGGGAGGGGGCTCGCCCCGGGCGTCGTGGGGAGCTGGGGAGTGGGCAGAGGGAGGACCGTCCCCGACCTAGTTGCCTGGGTCCCCACGTACCTGGTACTGGTGGGCCTCTGGCTCGGGCCTCAAGGGTAGAGGCAGGGACGGGGGCTGCGAGGAAAGAGCACAGGTGAGCTGGGTCCCCTCGGCGCCCCAGGACCTTTGACCTTTGGGGTTCCCACAGGCCCAGATCCCAAGTCCCCTGGAAGCCCCTGGGGGCTGTGTTCATGGGTCAGCCACGCGGCTCCTGCCCTTGAGCCACAGCCTTCATTTTTAAAGTTTCTCTTTTCATTAAGTTTTGTAATTTGTGGCCCCAGTGGAAGGGGAGACTGTCCCCACCTGGGAAGTCCAGGAGGGTACAAGAAGCCAGGCCACCCGCCCAGGCGGGGACTAGGAGGGCCCACTGGGTCGTTTCCAGAATAAAACCCGTGGACCTTTGAATGTCACGTGACCTGAGTGTAAGGAGGGCCAGAGCGGGAGAGTTGGTGGCAGGTGACACCCCGTGGGCAAGCTCACAGCCCCTCGGAGGGAGGAGGAGGAAAGGAAGCCCCCGCCCGACTGGCAGAGCTGAACTGTGTGTGTGCCAAAGGACACTGGATCCAAGGGACTTTTCTGCGACAAGAGACAAAGGGAGGTGGGGACAACTAAAGGGACACTTCTTTAAACAACCCAACAGGAAACGGAGACCAAGGCAATGTTGTGGACGACTGTGCACCCAGAGCACTGAGCCCGCAGCACTCAGCCAGAGCACTCAGCCAGAGCACTCTGCCCAGAGCACTCAGCCCAGAGCACTGAGCCCGAAGCACTCAGCACAGAGCACTGAGCCCGGAGCACTCAGCCCATGAGGAACTGGAGGGATCCTGCCCTCCAGGGGATAAAACGCAGGTCGTGCCCAGCGGTGTGTCCCTGACCACCAACTACCCGGTCTTGCCAGACCATCCTTAAAGTAAAGCCTGGATCTTTGCAGACCTGTGTCCCTTGGTGTCTTCTTTGCGCCTGGCCAGGTGAGCGGGTTTCTCACGTGTGCCAGGGGCAAGGGCGACTTCCTCTCAGGGTCTTTTCTTTATGATTTTTAAAATAAGGAGGTGGGGAGGCTAAACTGGGTGTCAAGGCGCCCCAGGCACCGTGGCCAACTCGGAGGAGAGGCGCCCTGTGAGAAGCCGGTTTTAGGGCCCAGGCGCTGTGGTGACGCCTGTCATCCCAGCAGCTTGGGAGGCTGAGGCAGGAGGATGGCAAGTTGGAGGCTAGCCTCAGCAACTAAGTGAGGCCCTAAGTCACTTCGACCCTGTCTCAAAATTTAAAAAGTAAATAAAAAATAAAGAGGGCTGGGGGTGTGGCTCACTGGTCAAGTGCCTCTGGGTTCTGTCCCCAAAAACTAACAAAAAACCGGGCACGGGCTTTAGGGGGCCATGAGGATGGGACTCACCAAGGCTGCGCTCGTGGGCCCCGTGTTACTGAGTGGGGTCGCCAGGAGGACTGGAGCGGGCATCACTTCGTACACATTGTTGTCACCTGAAGGAGGGGGGACCAGCTGGTGATGGCGCCCCAGCAGCTCAGCCCGTCCCTCCGTTGACTCATTCATTCGCTAACATTGGTGCCCCCCCAAGGGCACTGGGGAGCCATGGAGGGCTTCAGAGCAGAGGAGCTGGATCCAGGAATCCCGGGAGGGACCCTGGGTTCCCCATGAGGATCCCCCGCATGATGGCAGGAGGGACAGCCACCGAGAAGGAGGAGAAGCAGCTTGGGGGGGGGCCTGGGATTCTCTGGGCTGAGTCCAGGCCCCCAGGGAGGCCCCTGATGGGGGGACGGCGGAGGGAGGTGGCAGCTTACCAGTGTCCGCGCGGGGGCCCAGCTCCGGCTTCCCTGAGGCGGTCGCCCTGGGGTGCAGGGAGGGAGCCCCGTTAGGTGGTGGGTGGAGAGAAGCCAGGAGCCGCCCGGTCCTCCCTCCCTCCTGCCCTCGGGGGAGCAGGGACGCACCTGGGGCCCCTGCAGCCTCGGGTCACCAGGAGGAAGGCCAGGCTGCCGGCCAGCAGGAGCCCGGTGGAGAGACAGCCGATGATGGTGGCAGCCAGGAGCCCGGCGTCCAAGGGCGGGGACGTGGCCGGCAGCTTCTGAGGCTGCTCTGGGGGACGAAAGAGGACAGTGATGTCCCGGGGCTCTGCCAGCCCTGAGGGCACAGAGTCCCCGCTCTCGCCCCTCGAGGTCTCCGTTTCCAGGGACCTGCTGTCCCCTAGATGGACCTCCGAGGTGTCCCCACCCTGCTGCCCGCTCTGTGTCCCTCACTCCCCAGCTTCAGAGACCCGAGGTGCTGGCTGCGCTCTGCGGGAGATGTGGGGACTCGCAGGATTCTTGAACCTGCCCTCCCGGCTTGGACCCCGAGTCTACCTGACCCCCAGCCTGGGGACCTCCCAGGCTTTATTCTCAAGCTGTTGTCCCCAGCCCTCTGGCAGCTAAGCAGGTAGACTCTGAGGTCAGAATGCAGGGGTTCAATCCTGCTGGCTGTGTGACCTAGGGCCAATTACTCAACCTTTCTGTGCCTCGGTTTCTCCTTCTGGGGAGCAGGAGTCAGACTGCGACCTCCACTGTCCAACCAGGTGGGTTCTGTGTCGTTCCACAGACGAGGAAACCGAGGCACAGAGGTGGAACGACTCGCCTGAGGGTTCATGGTGCTCGGGTCCTACCCAGGCCCCCTGGACACTTGACGATCCCTCTGCAGCTCCAGGAGAGGGGCCCCGGGAGCCCCTGAAGTGGGTGTGAGTGACCTCAGGCTCAGTGGGAGGGGTCACCGTGTAGACTGTGTCCTTCGTGTGTATCTGTGTGATCAAATTAATTCGTAGTTTGTGTCTCTCATTCATTTCTCTCAACCTCTTCTATTCAAAGTGTCTGAAACCTGTTTGAAAATGTAACAGGGGACAGGGGGCCACCCACACCCAGGTTTGGGCTGTGTCCAGGCCTATCTGGCCATTGTCCCCAGCAAGGCGGCTCAGTTAAGCCCATTCTGCAGGCCCAGAGGCTGCCTTTGGCCCGGGCCGAGAGCTTTCTACTCTGGCGAATCCTGCAGGTGGCAAGATCAGATTAAGTGGCTTCTGCGGGTGACTCAGGCAGGTGGGGCCAGGCAGGAAGTCTCCAGCAGCCGCCCATCTCAGCATCAAGGTCCCCGCACCCCACGGCCCAGGCTTCCCGCGGCACCAGGGCTCTCCCTCCCGCCAGCCTCCGGGTTCGGCTTGCTCTGGCCCTTGTCAACCTCGCGGAGGACACCAGGCCCTGCCCAGGGCCTGCCACAGCAAGTGCACTGGCCGCTCTGACGTCACTGTCACAGGCTGAATGTCCCTAATCTGAAAATCTACACCCCGATGCTCCAAAACTGCAGCTCCTGGAGTCGACATAACCCGAGTGGAAAATTCCACCCAGAAAAATTGCATAAAGCCGGGCGCTGGGGGTGGGGGGCGGGGGGGCGCACACCTGTAATCCCAGCCGCTTGGGAGGCCGAGGCAGGAGGATCAGGAGTTCAAAGCCAGCCTCAGCAAAAGCCGAGGCCCTAAGCAGTTCAGTGAGACCCTGTCTCTAAATAAAACACAAAATAGGGCTGGGGAAGGTGGCTCTGTGGCCGAGTGCCCCTGAGTTCAATCCCTGGTACCTAAAAAAAAAAAAAATGTGCAGAAAACCCCTCCCAGGCTGTGTACATCAGGTGCCTGTGAAACATAAAAGAGTTTCCTGTTTAGACCTGAGCCCCACCCGCAAGACACCTAATTGTGTTTATGTCAGAATTCCAAAATCCAAACGTATCCCAAATGCAAACACTTCTGGTGAGATAAGGGACACCCAACCTGAATTGTCATTGTTATTTTCCTTTGCCTTGATTTTCTCCAACAATGACTAAGTCATTTAATTAATTAGGACATAAAGCCCATAAGTGAGGACGTCTGGAAGACGCTGCCTCTGGTAAGCTGAGGGCTTCTCTGAACCTCAGTTTCCTCTTCTGTAAAACAAAAGAAAAGCACGTATCCTTACAGGGCTGCTGGGTGACCACAGGCTGTTGGGGAGGGAGCTCTTCTGGGAGCTCATGCCCCAGGGGAACGGGGTGCAGCTGAAGCCATCGTCCCCTTCGGCCACCCCATGAGTTTTCTCACGGCTCTGCTGCCTTTGAGACTCTGCCGAGTCTCCATGGATGGCGGCGGCCTCCCTGGCCGTACAGAGTGAGCTCTGAATAAAACGGCCTTGGCTTTTGTCCCTTGGTGGGCCTTTGTTTAGTTCCACGGCTGAAAGGGCAGCAGCTGCCCCTTCTCCAGCTGGGAGGCCCCGTGAGTCTCTCCAGCCCCGGCCTTGGATTTCCTGTATGTGAAATGGGCTCAACACATCACAACCCGAGGAGGCGGAGGGCAAGTGTTCAGGAAGCGCCCTGACAGGACGCAGGCTGATGGACAGCCCTGGGTCAGGCCCATAGTTTGGAGAAACCTGCGCAGAGTTGAAGGCACGAAGGTGCCACCAGGTTTGGGGACGACAGGCACAAGCCGTACGTGCTTCTGAGCCCCGTTTCTGCCACTTACTGGCCGGGGACTTTGGGCTTCCCTCTGTCTGCCTCGGTTTCCTCAACTATAAACTGGGGGCAGCCACAGTAGCCCCCCACGGCGGCTGCCCTAGGCCACGGTGTCCTGCGGCAGACTTGCTCTGCCACCCTCCTTTCCAGTCAGGAACTGTTATGTGACACGGGCTTTCCCAGCCAGATGGACCCAGAAGGGACCCGCCCTGCGAAGCTGGTTCCCAGGATGCCCTTCTTGCTCTCCTGCCTAGCCGTGCCAGCTAAGCTCACAGGCCCTATGATGTCCTGCCACAGGCCCTTTGCACAGGCCGAGCCTTCTGTCCAAACACCTCCCCCAGCTTCTTAGAACTTCCGTGAAGCCTGTTGAAGGGTCGCCTTTCGAGGGCAACTTCCCGATGCCACGTGGGTCCCCTGTTTACGCCCTCGTAACTCCTGTACGATTTTTCAGTGCTGCGACTGTTCCTAATGTTGTATTTTTATGAGCTGAGACCCAGGTACCATCTGTATTCCCTTTTGGGCAGAAGCCCTGGGAGGGCAGGGCCAGGGCTGCCTGTCACTACTGTGTCCTCGGCACTGCCCAGCCCAGGCGGGCACAGAGGAGGCCCTTGGGGAGCGTTTGCTGAAGGATGGGTACGTGAGCAACTGAGCCACTCAGTGCGCCTGGGAACCCCAGGCCTGCCTCGGACTCTGATGTCCTGAAGTCACCGGTGTCTCGATTCCCCCTTGAGCAGAGCAGAAATCCAGCCCCTGCTGCACTCGAGGGTCAGTCAGGTCACACCGCGAATCAGATCACATCCCTGTTTAAAACCCGCTAGTGGCTTCTCAGCAAATGCCCCCCATGGCCTGCGAGCCTGGCCGTGTGCCCCCGCCTGGCCTCCAAAGCCACCTTGCTCACCCCTTGGAGCCTCTGCGTCCGCTGTCTGCGCTCTGACTATACACCAAGCCGGCCCAGCCCCAGGGCCTTGGCACCTGCCGCTCCCTCTGCCAGGGCCTCTGTGCGGGTTCCCTCCTGTCCTGGCTCATTAAAGCTGCTGGAACCGCGCAGCGTACACCAGGTGCCTTGGAAACCGTGGAGTGTGGTTCTCACGGTTCTGGAGGCTGGGAGTCCACGGTCATGGGCCAGCATGGTTGGGCTCCGTCAAGGGACGCTGTCTTCCTGCTGGGTCCTCACGTGACAGGGGCTGAGCCGCTCTCCTGGGTCTCTTCTAGAAAGGGCCCTGACCTCGTCTGCAGAGGCTCTGTCTTCTGGCTTCATCACCTCCCAGTGACCCGCCTTTTGGTCTGGGGACACAGCTCAGTGGTACAGTCAGTACTTGCCGACGGGTACAAGGTCCTAGGTCCCTCCCCACCGTCACCAAACAGCAGGGATAAATGCCAAAGGCACCACCTTTTTTTTTGTCCTGGGGATTGAACCCAGGGGCACTCGGCCACGGAGCCCCACCCCAGCCCTGTTTTGTACTTTATTTAGAGACAGGGTCTCACTGAGCTGCTGAGTCTGGCTTTGAACTCGCGATCCTCCTGCCTCAGCCTCCCGAGCCACTGGGATGACAGGCGTGGGCCACCACACCCCACTAGGTCCCCCCTTCCAATACCGTCACCTGGGGTTACGGTCCCAATGTATGAATTTGGGGGACATGACCTCCCGGCCATCACCCCTCTCTCCTCAGCCTCCCTCGTCTGGCCTCCCTGATGACCTTCCCCATGTCACACTGTCCCATTTCGTCTTCCTTAGTAAATCATAGCTTCTCCGTGCCTCGGTTTCCCCACCGGTAACAGACACAATAGTGGCTCTGCCTCTTGGTTTAAGGTAGAAACAAGTCACCGTGGGGCAGTGACTCTTAAGCAGGGGTGACATTTCCCCTGGAGACCTTTTGGAGGGTCACGACCAGGAAGCCACGTGATGACCAGGGACCTGGGATGGGACGCTGGACTCGCCCTTGGCACCCTCCGGGGCTCCAGGTCATTGGGCCGTGGGAATCACGGAGGGGGAGGGGGAGGGCGAGAAACTGCACTCTGGGGAACGCGCTGAGGGCGGCACTCAGCTGCCAGTGCTGCTGTCCCCTGCCCTGTCCCCGTGCTTTGCCTGAGTGTCAGCACACCCTGACCTGTGCCCATGAGGATGGAGAGATGCAGTGTCTTCCTCAGGACCAGGCATACAGGAGGTGCTCAATCAAGGTTTGATTGACCCCTGCACGTGGCGTCACTGAGAAGGTGCCTTCCCTGGGGTCTGTCACAGGCAGACACTCTGGGGGCGCTTTAGTTAAAGCGCTTGAAGACTTAATGACATCTGCAAGGCCTGGCATACAGTAGGTGCTCAATCAGTGTGTGTGGATGAACCAGAGAACCTGGGGAGTGGGTCTGTGTGGGGCCTGGGAATGGCGGCGCTCAGCTTCCTGCACTCACCGGCCACCCGGACCTCGGTCTTGGCCCTCATGGTCCAGGCGGGGTTGATGGCCACGGCCACCTGGTAGGTGCCGCTGTCCGACGGCTGGGCGCGACGCAGCAGCATGGAGCCGTTGGGGAAGCCCACGACGTCGCGCTGTCCCAGGGCGCTGCCGTCCCGCTGGGGCCGCTGCAGCCCAGGGATGTAGGTGAAGAGCCTCGTCCCCCCGTGGGCCTCCGCCCCCCGGTACCAGGTGAAGTCCTGGAAGCTGTCCGGGACACCCTGGAGGGACAGCAGAAGGTCCTGGTTCTTCTGAGGCTGTTCTGGAATCTTCTGGATACGGAGGGCTGCCCGGGAGCCGTGGGGTGGCCAGAGGGCCAGGATGCAGGCTGTGGGAAGGAACAGGGAGGCCCGAGATTGGGGCGCGGGGAGGGACCCCGTCATTGCCCTCCGCACAGAGCTTCATCTGGGGGCAGAGCCCGAGCGCGGGGCACTGGGAACAGGGCTGGCATCCATGAGTGGTGTCCCCTCTGGGCCCAGGAGGGCTTCCTGCCCTGAGGTCATCAGGGTCCCCAAGTTCATTGATGGCACCGCTCCTTCCAGGTGTGACACGCTCAGGATCTGTGTGTGTCTGTAAGCCATGGTGCCCACCCCAGGTGACGTGCTACCATCCCCGACATTTTCCCCTGGTCACAAGGGGTACAGCAGGGAAGCAAACACCCACCCCTTCCTGCCCCCGTGGTTCTAGAATGTTCTACAGACAACCTGGGAATGGACGTTCCTCTCATGATTTCATCTTCCCCAATAATCGTCCTTTCCTTCCTAGAAGACACCCGGCCCTGGGCCCAGGGCCACCCTCCTCAGCCGGCTCCCTCCTCACCTGAGAGCAGCAGGCGCTTGGTGAAGCAGCTCAGAGTCCCCATGGGAACAGTCCCCCGGTGTCCTGTGGAGATGCCAAAGGCCACAGGCGGGACCCCAGGAGGCCAGAGGGCTGGGCCCGCTGTCTGAAGGGCTCTGTGGGACTCCCTGAGGCCGGCCCAGCCCCAGCGCCCCCTCCACAGCCTCCCGAGCTCCGAGCTCCGAGCTCCGGTGCCTGAGACGGGCGCCAGGCACTGGTCGGACCAGTTTCCCAGGGTGACGGAGCCTCCTGGGGCCTCCAGGACTCCTCCCCCGCCCTCTAGCCTCTTCTTCCCACTCAAAGTGACTGTCAGCAGTGAAGCCCTCACCACAGCCACGGTCCCAGCAGCCTCCAGGGCAGCCCTCCCCCTGCAGCAGACCCCATCCAGAAACCACCTCACCTCACAGATGAGGAAACCGAGACTCCATCCGCTTTGAGGCCAGGTGGGATTCCACCCGCGCCTGGCTCACTCTGAAGGGCTCGGCTGTTTCATTCAGGCACACGGGCCCGTGCCCAGTCCTGTGCTGGGTGGTGCTTGTGACACAGCGATTGGGACGGTCCTGTATCCATCTTCAGCTGCAGGAGACCAGACCCCAGAGAGCCCCAGGGGACACCCCACTTAGCCTGAGGGGTAGGAAGCTTCCGGGAGGAGACCTGGAATGGGAGTCGAAATGGGTGGGGAGGATTGAGGTGTGGACAGGGCTGGGCCAGCCTCCGAGGTGCCCTGTGGTGGCTGCAAAGTCCCGGGTGAGGGAGGGGCTTGCCAGGCTGGGGGAGCCTGAGGGATCAACTGCATCTGGTTTGGGGACACAGCCTGGGCGCTGGAAGGTCCCGGGTTGTGCTGAGATTGTAGCGATTAGCCACATGGGCTAGTTCAATATAAGTTTAAATAGCCACTTAAAATATCAAAAAAATTAAATAGCCATTTAAAGTGTCTATGTACATAATGTATTTCAATGTACATTTTAAAATGTATTAAAAAACGAGTGCTGGGTGTGGTGGCTCACACCTGTGATCCCAGCAACTGGGGAGGCTGAGGCAGGAGGATCCCAAGTTTGAGGCCAGACCTGGTTACAAAATGAAATCATGGCAACATCACGATGAAGAGCCAAGGCCTGGGGAAGGGGCTGGCTCCCCTCCCCTCCTGTGGCCTTTCTCCAGGGAACCCAACTCCCCAGGGTCCCCACCTGCTGAACTGTAAATCACCCTCTCTAGGAGTCTCTAGGAGTCTGAGGACTCCCTCTTAAAAGGTAAGGCCCCTATTGGAGGCTTTGAGGTCAGAGATGCCACAGGTGTCTGTGAAGAGTCCTTTCTTCTACTTGGAACTTTCTGGACTCTGTAGGGGAGCAGCTGTGTCACTAATTGCTGGGCAAATTGACTGCAGTCGAAACTGTAACCTCGGGGGTTCTTAGAACTAGATGGAGTCTCAGGAGGGGAACTCTGTCGTCTAGATCTCCTGCTGCCCGTGGTGACATCATAACGTCCGCAGGGGCTGGGGCTGGGGTTTGGTGGTAGAGCGCTGGCCTACACACGGGAGGCACTGGGGTCCCACCTCAGCACCGCATAAAAATGAAATAAGTAGAGCTACTGTGCCCACCTGCCAGGAAAACCAGTCTACACAGAAAGATAACGGCCTCCAGTGCTCTACGGTCTTTGTTCCCCGCGCCTGGGAACTACCTGTGGTGACATTTCTGCACATGTCCTTGGTCACCAAGGTCGAGAACTCCATCCCCCCCGTGTCTTGGCCGTTAAGAGGGATAAGCCTCAGCTCGGCCACAGCTCCAGAGCGGCAGCGCCTCTGGATCAGCAGCGAGTCCACCTGCCCTCCAGCCTCGGGCACTTGGTCTCTCGCTGAGTGGCCTCACAAGACCCTGGCTGCAGGATCTTGGGGCTGCGCCCCTGAACCCCGCTTCCTCCTCTGGAGGATGGGAATCCGCAGGGCCACTTCACGGAGGGCTCAGAGGAGTAACGGGGGCTGTGCGCAGGTGGCTGTCACTTACTGTTGACCTTGTCCCCACGCGGGGTTTCCAACCCCCCACCTCCCGGCTGCCTGGGAGGTTCCCCGTGGTGTCACAGTCAGAACAGCCCAGTCCTTCTTGCTGCAGTTTTGGGATCTCCTGTCAGATTTTTGCCAATCAGCAATTACAGCAGCCAGCTGTTCCGGATTTTCCAGTTGATGAAGCAGCCTGAGAGAGATCTCCCTCCTCTCTCTCTCTCTCTTTCTCCCCCTCCCCTCCCCTCCTCTCCC
>NW_026000205.1:5368407-5380489 GCF_001458135.2 Marmota marmota marmota
TCCTCCCCCCTTCCTCCCTCTCCTGATTCATTTTCAACTATTAAAACACAGTTTAAGTTTATTATAAAACATTTATTAGTCATTAACTCAAAAAGAAGAAAATAAAATTCAAACGTCTTCCAGCTTCCAAGAGGCAGTCGCCACCAACAGCCTTCCTTCCTCCGGGCTTCTCCCAGCCTCAGAGGCCGGACCCCATGGGTCCCAGCCTCGGGGGTGGCCCATTCTTCTGGCTTGGGATGGGTTGGGCGGTGTGGGAGCTGGCCAATGAGATGGGAGGGATGCTGCAGGGAGGAGCTCCTCAGGCCTAGAGATTCAGCCCGAGGGGATGGGCTGCTCCTCTGGGTCTGAGCCTGGGTGGAGGTGATGGCTGAGTGGCCCCACCGTGTGGGCATCAACCTGAGGCTGATGGCAACATTTGGAGGAAAGCAGAATGAATCACAGAGAAGCAGGGCTGAGAAACCGGGGTTCCTGGAGTAGAGCAGGAAAATCCAGCTCCTTATTTTAAATATCAGCCTGCAGAGGAGGGTGGGGTGGGGCCGGGGGTGGGGGGAGTTGCTATTGATACTGGGGATTGAACCAGGGGCGCTTTACCACTAAGCTACATGTTCAGCCAGTTTAATTTTTATTTATATTTTCAAAATTTTAGACAGGGTCTCCCTAAGTTGCTTAGGGCTTGGCTAAGTGGCCGAGGCTGGCCTCCAACCTGTGAGCCTTCTGCCTCAGCCTCCTGAGTCGTTGGGATTACAGGCGGGCCCCACTGTGCTGGCTAACCCTTGCATATACGTTCATCCTTTACTTCAAAGCTTTGATGTATTCCTGAAAATTCTGCCAGTAAGTGAAGAACTAGGAATTTTTTTTTTCTGTAACAAATTTTTATCATTTTTACCAAAATTGTGCTAAAATGCACACATTTTCCCATTCTGACCATTGAAAATTTATGGTGTTAGTACATTCACGATGTTGCACACCTATCACCACCATCTGCACCCAGGACATGTTCATCACCTCAGAAGGAAACCTTGAACCCAGTTTGCTCCCAGTTTCCTCCTTCCCAGCCTCCACAACACTCTGGCTGTCTTTGCGGATGCCGCCCTTTCTGCAAATGTCATATAAATGGAATTATGCAACAGGGGGCCTTGGTGGCCAGCTTCTTGCACTTAGTGTAATGCCTTGGGGCTCGGTTCTGTTTTTACGGTTGAAGAACATCCCTTGTCTGGGCACACCACGTTTCCTATTGTGGTAGAGCTGGTGTGAACCTCTGCATATAAATATGTGTTCAAGTGCCTGTTTTCAATTCTTTGGGGGTTACATTCCATGGAGTGAAATTCCCAGGTCACTTTGTCCTTTTGTAAACAAAATTTTTTTAGGAAAAAAATTTTTTTTCTGTAACAAATTTTTATTATTTTTACCAAAATTGTGCTAAAACACATAGGTTTGTGCTAAAACACACACATACAAACTTCTTTTAAAAGAAGTTGGATCACCATTTGACCCAGCTATCCCACTCTTCGGCATATACCCAAAGGACTTAAAATCAGCACATCACAGTGACATATTCACATCAATGTTCTTAGCAGCTCAATTCACAATAGCCAAGCTATGGAACCAGTCTCGGTGCCCTTCAACACAGATAATGGGTACAGAAAATGCGGAATATATATATATATATATAATGGAATATTACTCGGCCATGAAGATTAATGAAATCATGGCATTTGCTGGTAAATGCATGGAACTGGAGACTATCGTGCTAAGTGAAATAAGCCAGTCCCCAGAAACCAAACCATATTCTCTCCGATATGCAGATGCTAATTCACAATAGATGTGTTGGGGAAGAACAGAAGTTCACTGGATTAGACAAAGGGGAATGAAGGGGAGGGGGGATGGGAATGGAAAAGCCCAGTAGAATGAACCAGACATCACTTTCCCAAGTTCATATGTGAACACGACCAGTGAAACTCCACCTCACGTACAACCACGAGAAGGGGAAGCTATGCTCCCTGTGTGTACGATATGAACAAATATAAAAAATAAGTTAAAGGAGAGCCCCCTGGGCTGGGGCTGGGGCTCAGCGGTAGAGTGCTCGCCTGGCACGTGCGAGGCCCTGGGGTCAATGCCCAGCACCATGTCAAGATGAATACGAAATAAAGGTATTGTGTCCAGTCACAACTAAAAAACAATTAAAAAAAAAATCCTGGGCACACAGTTAAATAAACTAAGGGTTTATTTAAATAAATTTTATTTATTTATTAAATAAATTTTACTTAAATAAATAAATATATGGAAATCAATCCTTCCCTCGACTCTCCAGCAGTGTGGACCTCGGCCTGGTCCCTCACTCCTGTCCCTTCTCCCCCACCCTCCTCTGCTCTCTGGGGCTCTATGGAGGGACTCCAAACCCTGCTGCGTTTCCTCCCACAGACTCGGATCCTAGGGGTTTTTTTTTGTGGTNACCAGGCTCAGGGCTGCTACTTGTCACCATGGAGATCCAGCTGACACAGACGTTTGGAAGTTCAGTGCCAGAGGCCCACATTCTCTGGCAGCAGGCACATTTGGTGTCCTCTGTGCAGAAAAAGATTAACCCTGCCCAAGGAGAGAGCTGGCCTTTGTCCCCGGCCCCTGCAAGGTCACCGGTGAACCCTTGGAACATCCTGCCTGTCAGTTTGCCTCAGGGCCTGGGCCACTCGGGGAAGGGGGTTTCCAGTAATGGAGTGAGCTACAGCGGGGCCCTTCCTTTGACTACGGAGAGGCTAGAGCAGGGTCAGCCGCATAGAAGGCCAGCAGCGTCCATGTGCTGACCCCGATAAAAAGTCAGGACACGCGGTGGCACACTCCTGTAACCCCAATGGCTCAGGAGGCTGAGGCAGGAGGATCTCGAGTTCAAAGCCAGCCCCAGCAACCTAGCCTTAAGCAACTCAGCGAGGCCCTGTCTCTCAATAAAATATAAAAAAGGGCCGGGGACGTGGCTCAGTGCTTAAGTGTCCCTGGATTCAATCCCAGTTCAAAAACAATAATAACAACAATAGAAACAAACAAAAGTCGGGACCCTCTGGTCGCTGGTGAGCTTCCCTGGCTCGAGGTCACATCAGTGCTGGGGGCATTCAGTGCTGACCCTGGGAGTCGCCGGGAGAGGCAGGAGGAGGAGCCCACGATGGCTCCCCCAGACCTGCTCGGTGCTGTCCTCTTGGCTGATGGTGACCTGTCGTCGTGAGCTGGCAGCTCTCCTGAGTGAGGCCAGCGGTTTCTTGGAGGCCTGTGGATTCTTGTTGCAAGTGAGGAGCCCAGAAAGAGGCCCTGGGGGCTCCCAACTCGCAGCCGCCCACGGCACCGTGAGGGGACAGGCTGCAGGTGTGCGCGGGGCCGGCCTGGTCTGCTGCAGGGGTCTTCCACCATCAGGTGGGGTCCCGCCAGCGAGGCTCCCGGCTAAGCAGTTCTGTCCCTCTGTTCAGTGCTGACACTGTCACGTTGTGCTTTTGGCTGGTCCATCCAGGGGGTCGTCCCTCTGAACCTGGGCGTAGGTGACGTCCTGGAAGGGGGAGCTCAGCGTTAGCCTCGGACACTTTCAGACAACAGGCGGATCTTTGAGCTGAAGGGCAGCGCGCCGCCCACTCCCCTCCCCCTGGAAGCCAGGCCAGTGCTCCCAGGAACAGTCACTGGGGGGCGCAGTGCTGCAGGGACGATCCCCAGCCCCCACCTGAGTCGCAGGGGGCTTCAAACTCTACCGAGACTCCTGCAGCTTGAGGCAATGGGAGGAAAGATCTAGGCCCCCAGTGCCATTCTGTGTGTCCCCTCCTGGAGAAAGTCCTAGCAATTGACCTGTGGTCCCCACAGACCCCCAAACCCTCCTCAGCTGCACCTCCACACTTACCCCGTTCTCTGAAGGTCTGGGTCGATCGTGGTGGCGATCTGGAGAAAGAGGAAAATTTCAGGAAGAAAGGACAATGCTGGGGGGCGGGGCTGGGAAGGGGACCTGTGCGGGTGTCTGGGCCCTGGAAATTCAAAGTCCTGCCTTTGCTAGTGATCTGGGGGTGCTCTTTCCCTTAGTGGGGTACACATTTATCAAACATGGATGGTTAAGTGCTCTTTAAGGAGTTAGTCGTCCAGATATTAATTTGATTATAAAAAATAAATGAAAATTTATTTGCATGAGCTCAAATCCCATCTCTGTTCTTTAGGATCTGTGTGACTTTAGACAAATGACTTAACCTTTCTGTGCCTCGGTTTCCTCCATTATCCAACAGGGGTTTATTCAGAAGATTGTATTATTATTCAACAAACAGTAACTATCTTGTACCAGGGGCATTCAAGGTGCTAGGAATTCAACTGTGCACAAATTCCCTGCTCTAGTAGAATTTTAATAACGATGATGATGATGATGATGATCGTAATAGCAAGGCGTAGCTTACAGCATGTCGATGTTGTGCTAAATGCTGATGGCTACTCCCACTTTACAGTTTAGGAAACTGAGTCACACCATTTGCTCATGGTGAGATTGAGACAGTTGCCATGGTTATGGCCTTGAATGACCTTCAAGGACAATGTGTTGCAGGCTTAACCATAGCCCTGGAGCTATGGGAGGTGCTGGGAGACTGGATGGTGGGCCATGGGAGGACCTTAGGTCACTGGGGGGCATGCCCTCTGAGGAGATGCTGGGCCCTGACTCTTTCCTGGCTCTCTGTTTCCTGGCCACCATGAGCTGGCCGGGCCTCCTCTGTCCCAGGCTCCCACCAGGACGTGCTGAGCTGCCACCAGCCCAAAGCCACAAGGCTGGGCAACCACAGTCTGAAGCCACAAGCCCAAATAACTGTCCCTCCCTGCCTCGCTGTGTGACTGCTGACCGGAGACTTCTCCTGTCACAGCAAACACTCCCTCCTCTGTCACACAGGGCTCACGGTGGCACCCTCTTTGCTGGGAGGTTGTGCATATTCACTGAGCTCCTGTGTCAGAACCCTTGGTCCCTACAAAGTGCTCAGTGAACACAGCCTTGTGACAACAGAATCAGCAGAAGCGCTTCACAGGAGGAGGGGGGAGGGGGTTCCAGGCAGGGGACAGCCTGGACAAAGTCCCTGCGGTGCACAGGCACTGGCCTTTGAGAGCCAAGCATCAAGGGGGCCAGTTCCTGCCACCTCCCCCCTGGGGTCACTCCTGGGCAAGGCAGGCAGAGAAAAGCTGGTGGGGGCGTGTCACCCCACCCTCCATCACTCTGGCAGGGGCTCCCGTGTCACACGGACTAAAAGCCAAAGTCCTTGCGGTGGCCTTACATGACTGTCCCCCTCCCTAAATATTTGTAAAATGACTCGATGAACTAAGGACGGAGACTCCCTGGTCTTGGGTCCTTGTCTCTAAAATGGGGGACTCTCCATGGTGATGGAGGGAGAGGTGCACGCGGTGAGCACCACGCCCAGCACACAGTGGGTGTTCAACTATGGTGACTGGGGGTGCTGGCTCACGGCAGGCAGGTGGGGGTGTGCCGAAGAGGAGGGGACTCACCACGGCCCCTGTGCAGCTTGAAATAAAGGATCCCTGCGACGACGAGGATGACGAAGGCGATGGTGGCAACAACGATGCCGATGATGGCGCCGGGGCTCAGGCGAGACCCCTCTGGGTCTGGCAGGAAGGAAACAGGCCTTAGGTGAGGGAGCTTCTGGGGCGATCCCCCGCCCCGCGCGCGCGTCCCTCTAGAGCCCGCAGTGGGTGTGGCTCAGGCGGACTTGGACTCAGCCCTGGCCAATGGGAACGTCTCAAGCTCCCTGGCTGCTGTGATTGGCTCATGTAGGCGGACTGGGACCTGGGCTGGGCCAATGAGAGCCAGCCCTGGGGTTTTGGTTTAGAGCTCTCAGGGCTGTCTTCCCCCGGGTATACAGGTGGGGGCGAGCTCTTCTAGCTGCTGAGCACCAGCTGGATTCCCTAGGACAGAACCTAAGAGCTGAAAGGAACGGAGATGCGAGAGGACAGGAAACTTCCTGGGCTCCATAGCTGGGGCACCCAGATCCAACTGCACTTGAAAGCAAATTCTCAATAAAGTCTTCTACTTCTTCTTTTTGCTCGGATTATTTTGAGTCATGCTTTTCTCTGTCAATTGCGATGGATGCAGTTCTTCCCCACCTACTTAGAAAGGCTTTTTAAGTCCCTGGGGGAAGACGCATCGCACAACTGGCCCAGCCTGAGTGGGTGGAGGGAGGGTGTCCAGGTGGCTGCACTATGGTCTGGTGGTACATAGCAGGTCCACTAGCTAGGTGTGGGGGTGCACCCCGGTAATCCCAACGGCCTGGGAGGTTGAGGCAGGAGGATCACTAGTTTGAGGCCAGCCTCCCCAACTTAGCAAGGCCCTAAGTAACTTAGTGAGACCCTGTCTCAAAATAAAAAATCAAAAGGGCTGGGGATGGGGCTCTGGGGTTAAGTGCCCCTGGATTCAATCCCTGGTGCCCAAAAAAGAAAAAAAGAAAAAGTAAAGCTGACCCTGCTGGTCCTCTCACGAGAGGGCTCAGAGGAAGCCTGGCATCAGAGCATCCTGGGGCTGAAGGTCTCCAAGGAGCGCCTCACCTTTGACTAGGATGGTCTGTTCCTTCTGACTTGTCCCTAGAGCGTTGGTGACGCGGCAGATGAAGGTCATGTTGATCGCTTGGTTGGTGGAGATCAGGAGCTGGGTGCCCTGGGCCACAGCAAAGGATGGCAGGGGACCTGTGGTCCTGGGGGAGACAGATGGGTAAGGACGGGGCTCTGCTGGAGCCCTAGGGACACTGCCACCCAGCACGCAGTGTGTGCCAGGGACATGGACACCATCACGCCATCTATGACATGGGTCGAGAGCAACTCTGGAGTCCCGGGGCTCTTCTCCTCCTTCACACCCACATCCAACACCGGAAAATCCTGTCGCCCCACCTTCAAAACCTGTCCATCATCCACGCGCTCCTGGGGCCCCCCTAGCCACCACCCTGGTCCAGTCTTTGGCCCTCCAGTTTCTGCTTTCGCCTGTTCCCCAAATGTCCACCAGAGGGCGTCAGCGAGCCCGACCTCAGCTCCTTCCCCTCCTGGATTCAGAACCCTGCCCTGGCTGGTCCCTGCCACCCTCATGACCTGCGCCCTCCTACCCCAGCCTTCTGCCCACACTATCTATGAGTCTTCCCATTGCTCCTGCGTCTATCCACGGTGGCCTCCTGGTTGTCCTTTGCAGATGCAGGCCCAGGGGCAGAAACGTGTTTGCATACACTGTTCCTCTGCCTGGAATGCTCTTCCAGGTACCTCACCCTCACCTCCTTCAGGCCTCTGCCCAGATGTCACCTCCACGACAACGTCCTCAGCCACCCTGTTTAAACTGCAACGACCCTCCTCTTTTCCATCCCCCTCCTCTGTTTTATCTTTGTCACGACATTTATCAATATCGGACCTGCTATGTGCTTTACGACTCCATCCTGCCTATTTCCCCTCCCTCGGTGCCCCACAAGGGGATGGAATCTGCTCCGTCTTATTTACTGCAGTAGGTTGGCCCATGGCCCCGAACGCAGGAAATAGCGGAGCACCTTGGTTTAATGGACAGAGGTGGAGGAGGTGACATTTTGGGCTCTGCAGAGCTGGATGTAAATCCAGCCATCAGATTTGAGACCCCGAATTGTGGTGCCTGGAGCCAGGATGCCAAAGGTGGCACCTGTCACCGCCAACTGAAAATCCTGGTGGCGCATGCCTATAATCCCAGTGGCTTGGGAGGCTGAGGCAGGAGGATCCCAAGTTCAAAGCCAGCTTCAGCTACTTAGTGAGGCCCTAAAAGCAACTCAGCTACTCAGTGAAACTCTGTCTCTAAAATTAAAAACAATAACAAATCAAAAACCAAACAAGGCTGGGGAGGTGGCTCAGTGATTAAATGCCCCCGAGTTCAATCCCCGGAACAAAAGACAGAAAGAAAATCCTGATGACAGTTTCCCCACTGATAATTGGTAAATGTCTGTGACTTTCTGTGAAAGTGGAAGGCTTAGTACAGGCACCACTGTGACATCTGCACAGCGGACCATGGAGAATGATCCCCGTGTCCCACCTTAGGGCTAGTTGATCA
Source organism: Marmota marmota marmota (assembly GCF_001458135.2). Classification (NCBI taxonomy): domain Eukaryota; kingdom Metazoa; phylum Chordata; class Mammalia; order Rodentia; family Sciuridae; genus Marmota; species Marmota marmota. The sequence continues at coordinate 5,376,455 of NW_026000205.1, forward strand.
TAATGGCAGGCCCTGGGATGGAATCCCAGCAAGATTCCAAAAGGGACTGAGGTGCTTTGAAATACAAGGAAAGGAAGGGCTGGCGGGCAGACCTGGGATAAGACCTGCAGTACGGTGTCAGCGAGAGAATCCACTGGGTGGACTTTGGAGTGTTGACTGGGAAATTTTTATGACTGTATGTTTGAAAAATCCCCTAATAAAGATGTTAGGGAAAATGGGGTTGTGGAACTACGTGCTTTGGCACGGAAAGGTGTTCAGAGAACAGGAAGTTTCAAAATCACGCAAGCAATGGAAGGCCAGCTTTTGTTTAGAAATAGAGAAAAAGAGAGGAAGGATAAATAACAAAAGGTAATAGCAGATACTTCTGGAGGTGACTGGCTTCACATGACTATAGGCACTATTTTCTTCTTTTCACTCCTAAATATTGTCTGAAGAAAAAGGCTCAATAACAACAATGTAGAGCAATTTATCCTTTGGGGCTGGGGGTGTAGCTCAGTGGAAGATCATTTGCTTAGCATCTTTGAGGCCCCGATTCACCCCCAGCGCCAAAATGAATAAAGAAATCAACTATACCTTTATCTTTTCTTTTTGTTTCTTTCTTCCCTTTATTTTATTTTGAGACAGGATCTTGCTAAGTTGCCGAGGCTGACCTCACAATTGCAATCCTCCTGCCTCAGCCTCCTGAGTCACTGGGATGACAGGAATGAGCCCCTCTGCCTTTTTTTCCCAATCTCAACCTTGGTGTGACTTTGGGGAATCTTATGGTTGGGAGCCTCAACTTTCTCACGCAGCCTGTGGAGGTGACTAAGTGGCTTCACAGGGTGATAGGGAAGTGGCATTGCCCAGGGGTTGGTGGGACTGAGTGGGAAGCCAGACACAGACTGTGGACTGTGGTTGATTTTTCTTTGGCTTAGCTTTGGTTTGGGGTGCCAGGGTCCAGGCCCAGCCCCCTCCTCCAGACCCAGGGTCCAGGCCCAGCCCCCTCCCCCAGACCCAGGTCTCCATCCACTTGACTCACGTGTTCCAGGTGTAGTCTGTGGGCTCTGGGTTGCTGCGTGCCTCACAGTTCAAGGTGACCTCATCTTGGCCCACGTACCAGTTGTCGTCATAGCCAGAGATGGTAACCTCAGGGGGGTCTGGGGGAGATGGACACAGGCTGAGTCGGGCGCTTTCCTGGGGTGTGAAGGTGCACTGTGTCCCCTCCCGGCAGGAGAAGGCCTCTGTGGGGTGCGGAGCTGCCCAAGGTGGAGAGGCCTGTTGGGGGACTCCAGGGCGGGGGACTCCTTCCGAGGGAAGAGCGTGGGTGGCCCTGTCAGGGGGGGTGTGGAGGGGGCTTCGGGGCCCAGCTCCCTGCCAACATCCCTGTGACACGTCCCTGCCTGCCCTGGGTGTCCTGGGAGCAGAAGCCTCCCGTCACCTGTAGCCCACAGGAGCACGTTCAAGGTTCTGACAAGTCCTGCAGACAGAGTCCTGGCTGAGCCTGCATCAGTCCAGAAATGTCACCGGGCCCCCCATTGTCCAGCTACGTTGGGAGGCTAAGGCAGAAAGGATGCAAGTTCAAGGCCATCCTGGGCAATTTAGTGAGAGGCCGTCCCCAAATAAAAAATAAACAGGGCTGGGGCGTGGCTCAGTAGTGGGGAGCCCTGCGTTCAGTCCCCAGGACCATTTATTTTTCTTTTAAGGAGGTGGCTAGTCCAAACTTTAAAGTCATATAGTAGCTCGTGCCCTCCTGCCATCGGATGGGGCTGCCCATGTGGACATATTTTTGGGGTGTCAATGATGTCAATGCTGGGGGGGGTAGAGGAAGTGACACTGTGTAGGAGACCCAGGCTGTGGGGGCTGTGGGCTCAGAACACAAGGAAGCTGTGTGGCAATGCAGGGGGTTGGGCAGCCCAGGGAGCAGGCAGTGTAGACAGCACTGGGCAGAGGGCAGCGTAGGCTACACTGGAAGAATCATGTCGATGCTGCTCAGGGAGCCCGGGTAAAAAACTCGGGGCAAACTGATCTAACCCAGGGGAGCTGGTGGCTCAGCAGCATTGGTATAGACCATGTCAGGAGTCAGCGTAGACAACGGGAAGCTGGGTAGAAAATGCATAAGGAGGGCCGGGCATGGTGGTGCACGCCTGTAATCCCAGAGGCTTGGGAGGCTGGGGCAGGAGGATTGCAAGTTTGAGGCCAGCCTCAGCAACTTGGTGAGGCCCTAAGCAATTGAGAGAGACCTTGTCTCAAAATAAAAAATATAAAGGGCAGAGGGTGTAGCTCAATGGTAGAGCATCGCTGGTACCAAAAAAAGAAAGAAAGAAAATGGACAGGCACCGATATAGACAAGGGGGACAGCCGTGTGGACACTGGGGAAGGCCAGTGTAGACAGTTGCCCCAGGGAAGCGGGTTGCAGACAAGGTGTGGGGCAGTGTAGACCGTGCTGAAGGGAGTTGTGTAGACTGGGTGGGGCGTCAGTGTGGGCAGTGGCTGTCCTGTGGGGCTGCGGTTCTCGGGGCGGTGCTATGGTGGCTCAGTGGGGCCGATGTGACGATGGAGACTTTGCCCTTGATCACACGTGGGCACACTCACAGGGCACAGCCAGGGTCACCAGCAGCACGGCAGGCTCCTCCTGGCTCTCGTGCTCCACCCTGCAGGTGACGTTCCTGCCATCTGCCTGGCCGGAGGGCACCAGTGTGAAGACGCTGTTGACGGTGTACGTGCCCGGCAGGGGTCCTGGCTCCACGGTGCTGTTGGCTGAGCCATTCAGGAACGGGGACCAGGTGACTTTGGCGGGTGGGCGCCCCCCTTTGGAGCTGCAGCGGGCCACGGGCACAGGTTCCCCGGTGGATGGCCTCAGCGGGACCTCCTGGGCCTCTGCTGTGTTCCAGGGCTTGGCTGGGGGGAGAAGCAACAGGGTGGGTCACCTCCTGCCTGAGGTCATTCCCAAACCCCTCAGCAGCAGCCGGTGTCTATTTAAGGATCCAGGATGGTCAGGTCAGATCCCAGCTCTGTCCCTGAGCAGCTCGGTGGCCTTTATTTGTCAACTGGGGATAACTAAGGGTCACAGGGAATGAGAAGGCGGGCAGGCAAAGCTCTTGGCACATAAATGCTCAATGGTGGGTGGTAATGACCAAGGCCACCCTGCCCTGCCCCACCCTGGGGTACAAACAGATGTTCCCCAGACAGTGATGATCCGCAGTGGGATGGGGGACCCAGAGGGGACATCAGAGGAAGATGTTGCAGAGGAGAGGAAGCCTGAGCCCTGAAAGTCCAGAGGGGAAGTGACCCACCCAAGGTCACCGAGCTGGGCTTCCTGGCAAGGTCCGCCTGGTTCCAGAACCCTGTTGACCAGATCTGAACGGCTATTGTGGTGATTCCCTAGCTGGGGGCTTCCCTGGGTTGCTTCCTGTCACGACCTGGGTCATTACTCACTGAAGACTTTTTCCTTGGGTGACTCATGGATTCAGTTTCCCCCCCAGCCTAAATCTAACACTCGGAATCCCAGGAATCCCAGCCTGGGGGACCCCAAGAGGAGTCATCAGTATTGCTATTGTCTGCAGAGCACGTTCCAAGCAGGTGATGAAAATTTCATGACTCATTGGAAGGGCTAGGAAAAACTGGGGCGTGGGGACTTCTGTTCAAGTTCCAAGAGGAAAACTAGTCAACCACCCCCACCCTCCCACCCCGTTCAGGAAACCGTCCCCAGGGCCCCACCTGCAGTCGTGGTGGGGGCTGGGGGGTGGGCAACCAGCGGTCCCCTGCGGGACTCGGCAGTCGCTGCCTCCCAACTGTCTCAGTTTCAACTTTTCCTTCTTTAAACACGGGAGCAACGGCTGACATCTAGTGAGGAGCTCCCAGGAGCGGGGACAAGTCCCCAAGCGTCCCCTTGCAAAGCTTCACCTGGCTAAACTCAGGCGACCCCAGGACACCTTTCTGAGTGTGGCGCTGTTTACAGGAGTTTTGCATTTTCCTCCCAGTCCCCAAGATTCGGTCCCTGCAGAGTCTCCGCTCCAACCTCGCCCCAGCCCCCGCCAGGGCCCCGCCCACTCCGTC
>NW_026000205.1:5380753-5389264 GCF_001458135.2 Marmota marmota marmota
GGACCTTCCCTGGCAAGGCGGGTTTTGCGAGGATTTCGCCGCCCGCCTAGGGTCCCCTCCGCTCACCGAGCACTCGGAGCCAGGTCCACGCGATCCCGCTGCCCATGGGGAAGGTGGCGAACTGGCAGGAGTAGTTGGCCTGGTCCTCGGCGCGCAGCTCGGACACCCTGAGCGAGGCGTCCAGCAGATCCGCGCTCGCGAACCTGATCCGCTCCGGCTCCGCCAGGCTGGGGCCCCGCGTCGGGTGGCGGACCGCCACTTTGTGGAGGCCTCCTTCTGAGTCTTGCCGCATCCACGTCACTTGGGTCACCTGCGCATTGGGCTCCAGAGGCTGCAGGTGGCAGGGCAGTAACAGAGAGCCGTTCAGGAGGCCGCTCACCTGAGCAGGTGCCTGGACCACGACAGTCCCTGTTCCTGCAGGGAAACCAAGAGCACCTTTATAAATGGGGACACTGGCCCAGAGGTCTGCTCCCTCTCACCGCCGGGCCAGCGGGAACTGGAACCTGGGCTGTCTGTAGTAAGGCGCCAGATCCTATAGGAAAATCTTCTCTGTGCCCGCCCAGCACACAGTAGGTCCTCAGCATGTGCTGGCCCTTGCCGACATTAGTAAACATAACGCTATGGATTCTTCTTAATAATAATAAGGTCAGTGCTGGCTCAGAGGGCTGGGGGAGCAGGAGGGGACAAGAGGCAAGGGAACAGAGGGGCCTGCAGGAGCTCCAGCTCCGACATGCACAAGCTGTGGGGCCCTTGTGCAGGTGGATTCAGGCCTCTGAGCCTCAGTTTCCTCATCTGTAAAATGGGTGCTATCGTTTGGATCTCAGGACTCCCTCAAAGGTCCATGTGGTCAAGGCTGGGACCCTTTAAGAGGTGGGGCTTAGTGGGAGGGCTTTAGGTCATTGGGGGTGTGCCCTTGAAGGCCATGGTGGGACTTTAGTCTCTTTTTTCCTCCCCGACTGGAGTTTAGCTCCACTACTCGCTCCTGCTATTATATGCTGCCTTGTCACCAGCCCAAAACCAACTAATCAGTGATTGAAACTTCCAGAACTGTGAGCCAAATAAACCTTTGCTCTTTAGAAGGTGATAATCTCTCCAGGTAGGTGGCACACACCGGTGGCTCAGAAGGCTGAGGCAGGAGGATCACAAGTTCAAAGTCAGTCTCAACAACTTAGGGAAGCCCTAAGCAACTCAGTGAGACTGACTCTAAATCAAGTACCAAAAAAGGGCTGGGGACGTGGTTCAGTAGTTAAATGCCCCTGGGTTCAATCCCTGGTAACAACCTTCCCCCCCAAAAAAGAGTTAGATTTCAATAGCACAGTAGCATCTTCCCCTAGAGCAACCTGCACCCCAAAAACTTCTGGAACCTCACAGCTATTCAAGGCAAGATAATGTCAGATTGACACCCCTCAACGACCCCCACCCGGCACAGAAGAAACATATCAATGAAATGAAGCAAGATCATGTCAATAAAGCCCAGACTGTCCCCCCCCAAAAAAAAAAAAAAAAAAAAAAAAAAGATTATCTCAGGCATTTTTTTTTTTTTCCCCTCGACTGAAGGGGTCTGGGACGGATGGCGACTCTGCCCTTGACTTGCTGTGCAGCTCTGGGTCGGTGACTCCCCTCCCTGGCAGGACTATTGTGGGGGATGAAATCGGGCGAGGTGGCCTCTGCTGAAGCTTCCTCCAACCCTCTCCAGAGCCCTGTGTGATACACACTAGAATTTTCGTCCCTTTAAGAGAGGGGAAAGCCGGGCTGGGAGGGTGAAGTCACTTCCTGGGGTTAGACACGGGCAGAGCCTGGGCTGGGAGCGGGTCGGTGGGCTCCACGCTGCACCCAGACCATCCTGGCGCTGGGGCGGGCGGCGAAATCCTCGCAAAACCCGCCTTGCCAGGGAAGGTCCTCCCCGCCCCCGCGGCCACCACTCAGCAAGTTCACTTTCCCACGGTCATACAGGTATTAGATCCCAGCCGCTGAGGTCTGAACCCAAGCGGACTGACTGAGAGCTGCGGCGCCAGCACCCGGCACCCTCCCCGACACACAGCAGGTGCTCAATAAAAAAGTGCGGAGAGAGTGCCCCGATTCTATGAATGAATGAATCCCTGACTGGCCAGGGTCCCGGGGCAGCGCCGGTGCCGCCGTCTCCCAGGTCAGCCCTCTCGGTGGTCCTGGCCGCTGGCTGGCCCGGGCTTGGCGATCGGGAGCCGGAGGTCACCGCCGTGAGTCATCCTCCTTTCCCGGAGTCGGACTCCGGTTTCGGGAATCTCTGAACTCCACCCCGCCCCTGTCAGGGCGGCTCAGAGGGGGGTCCTGCGGGGGTCCCTATTCCTTCCAGCCCCGGGGCGGAGGAGGTTGCGTGGCAGAGGGTCGGTGCCTGCAGCCTTCGGAGGCCCAAGAGGCAGACAGCTGCGGGGAGCGGGGCGGGGGCTGGGTCGGGACCGCGAGCGGCGCAGAGGTCACTCACCGGCTCCCCAGGTCGCCCAGGACAGCGCCAGCAGCGCCAGGGGTGAGACCATGTTGGTTCCTCGGTGTCGCAGGCCCAGAGCGCCGCTGCGATCTGCGGGTTGGACTCTGGCTGCTCCTCCGCGGACGTCCGAGGTAGCGACTGGGAGTCAAGCGTCGGAATGCCCTAGGCACCGCCCACCTGAGGCGCCAGCTGCGGAAGGGGACGTCCCACTTCTCCGGTGCCCGGCGCCGCCGCGGGAAGGCGCGTCCTCTGCGCAGGCGTGAGCCACCTGGAACTCGTGACAGCCCTGGAGGTGGGCGCTGGTCCCACGACGCTTTCGTTGGGAGGACGTCCATCTTACAGGGGAGGAAATCGGGGCAGGCAGAGACATACGGCGATTTCCTTTTTTCCCTTTTTTGGTACCGCGGGTTGAACCCAGGGGCCCTTAAGACTGAGCCCCATCCTTAGCCCTTTTCTATATTTTATTTAGAGACAGGATCTCACTGAGTTGCTTAGGGCCTCGCTAAGTTGCTGAGGCTGGCTTTGAACTCGGGATCCTCCTCCCTCAGCCTCCCGAAGCGCCGGGATCACAGGCGTGCACCACTGCACCTGGCAGATTCAGCAGTTTTCTAAAAAGTCTCCGCTGCTCAGTGGCAGAGCTGAAATTGGAACCCGTAACTGGGACAGATCCGAGCTCTAAATCGCCCCTGATCTTCCACTCATCGGGGACCCACGGGCTGGGGAATTAATTAGGCAGATCTGGGCACAAACGCACAAATCGGTTCTCTTGGGCCTCAGTTTTCTCATTTTGAAATGGAGCATGGTGATGGTGCTTCACAACCACTTGTAAGGCTTGGGCAGGAAGCTGCCTGGCCGGATTCCTGGCCTGGAGTCGGTACTCCAGCAGCCGCAGCAGCAGCAGAGACAATGGTTAACATTGTTGCTTTACAGCCATCGGCAGGAAGCTCCTATTTAGCACAAGTGAAGCCCTGTGTTCAACCCAGCACCAAATAAAATACCGACCATGCTCACCAGAGAGGTGGCTCGTTTGTTCTTCATCCAGCCTTAAGTCATTGAGCCAGCCATTATCCCCGGCACTGGCGCGGTGGGGGGGGGGGACACAGCAGAAAATAATACAGAGAAGAAGTTCTGCCTTCCTGAAGCCCCAGCCTAGTGGACAGAAATGGATCAGAAAGGTAACAGTTCCACGGAAGCCCTCAGGTCCCAAGGCCATAAAGATTGTGGAGCCACAGAGCCAGGTAGGGGGCTGGGGAGGCAGGGAGGGGGGGAATCAGAGGCAGGGACTAGGAGATGGGGGAGGGAGAGAGGGAGATAGATGACACAGAGGATGAAGACCAGAGAAAGGACAGAGAGACCAAGAGAGAGAGGTGAGGAGAGCAACACCCAGCAGAGAGAGACAGACCCAGAGAGCCCGAGAGGTTTCCTGGTCCCCAGGGGTGTCTGTCTTGGCCAGAGTCCCCATAAGTCCCAAGCAGGTCTGGTCGTCTTTTGCAACATCCCTATGTCATTCTTGAAGATTCCTCTTTTGAGTTTTGTTTACTTTGGGGGATTTGGTCCCTGGACACCCTCTGCCTTGATTTTGATGCCCACGGGTGGCCTGAGTCCGTGGACCTGGCCGGGCAGCTCTCAGCCTGACACACCCGGGTGAATTTCTGGATGGAATCACAGAGGCGGGTCTTGGAAATCTCTGAATTTTCTAACGTCCTTGTTCTGCTGAGATATTGCCAAATCGGGAAAGTGTGGCCGCTGTGTTCCTCTTCTGGAGCGTGCTGTCACTGTCTGGGGTTACCCCAGCTCCCAGGCTCCCTGCTACAGTGGCTCTGCCTCTCCCGGAGCTCTGGGGGGTCAGAGGCTGGCCCTCGCCTGTTGATGTTTGGGCTCCACGTTTGAGGCCCCCTCACCTCATGCTCTGTCGCTTCCCTTTGTGTATCTGTTTCTTGGTGACAGGAATGGGGTCTCGGCCCTAAAATAGACCGCTGAAGCTTTGGTCTCTTAGTCCCAGAAGCTCAGAAATGGGTGCATGTCAGGGTTAAGGGTCAGGAATGGGGTGGAGGTTGAGAAGGAGTCAGAGCGGAGGTCAAGAAATGGGAGGGTCTCAGGGAGGGGGCTAGGATTTTCGTAGCCGATGTTCCTGAGTAAAATGAACAAACAAATTGGGTCAGCAAATAGCCGAGAAGGTCAAAGGCCCATGTTGTCAGAATGGCTATATTAAACGTCTTACTTTGGGTCTGGTTGAGTGTGGGAGGGGCATCAGTGGAAGGAGATTGCTGCCTGGTGGGAGGGGCATTTTGAGAGGAGGAAGCTGAGCGGCTCCCCCGGCAACCTCTCCCCACCTCTGAGCCCGAGGGGTGATCAGGGAATCATTGAAATGACCCTTCTTTGGCTCCCGCAGCTCTGTGGACTCCTCCAGCTTGGGTCTTTTGTTGCTTGCCTTCATCTGGTTCAACACAGATTTATTGAACACCTACTATGTATTGGGATCTATCCCAGGTGCTGAAGACACCACAGGAGTATGTCCCTGCCCCGCTGGAGGTCCCATGCTGGGGTGGGAGGTGGAGAGAGAGAGAAAGATAAGATAGACTGGTGCTTTGTTGGAACCTGGTAAAGGCCACTGAGAAAAATAAGACAGGGTGAGCACACAAGGGAGGATTCCATCAAATAAATGCCTCTGAGAACCAGGATTCCATCTGGTCATCAGCTCAACAACACTGGCAGCCCGGCATGGGGAACGACCCCTTAGGCAGGTCTGGTGGAGGAGGTGAGTGGTGAAGGGCACCTCATCACCTGGCTCCAGAGGAATTAGAACCAGTTTTCAAGGTTATGGAATTAAGACAACAGAAAGTTGAGGATTCAGCTCAGCCTTCAAAGGCTGTGTGACCAGCAGAGACGGCAGGAAGCCAGAGCCCAGAAATGCAGGGCCATTAAAATCAAACCCATGAGGCAGGACAATGGTCTGCCCTGTTCTGAAATTATTTTATGACCTTTCCCAGATGATAAGGGGCAATTTCCAGGTGGTCAGTGTTGGGAAAAGTATAAACGGCAGCCATACCCCAGAGAAAAACCCCAACATGGCTCCTAAGGACTTCTTCTTCCTACCTTCTTCTTTTCTGCAGTGGCGCAAAAAGTTCCCGCCCGTTTGAACTCTCCTGCCGGCGCCAATTTCAAATCTCGCTGTCGGGGAACCTTAGCCCCAATGAGAACTAATTCCTGGGCTCCGGAGCTGATATCTGAAAGAACTTGCCAATAAACGGGTTGCCTGCCATTTATCTAAGCCCTACCATCTCCCCTTAGTTCTATATAAGCACACAGCTTTTTGCAATAAAATTGGAATTCTCCCGGCGAAGTGTCTTTGCGTGGGGAATTCTTTCAGTCAGTAGCAAGCACCATGAGTAAGACCTTCATTCGCCAAAGTAGCCTAGAGATTCATGGACTTTTTCAGCTTAATAAAAATTGCACCTTGAGTCACAGAATAATGAGCCTGCCTCCCTCCACCAGGCCTGAAGAGCTCAGGTGCAGCCCAAACCCCACTCCTACCTGTGATGGCGTCAACAGACCCCACCGTCTCTCCTACCTGTAGATGCTGTGGAAGCTGCACACTTTTGTCCCTTGTTTGAATCAGCCTGGGATTGCTGTCCCCCAAGCACTGCCTCCTTTGTGCCTGAACATTAGAGTCTTGTTCCTGTGCCATGGTGCCTCTGTCTGAATCTTCTGAGACCATAAGGACCCGCAGAGTTTCCCCCCCAGTACTGGGGACTGAACCCAGGAAGTGCTTTACCACTGAGCCACATCCCCAGCCCTTTTTATTTTTTATTTTGAGACAGGGTCTGGCTAAATTGCTTAGGGCCTCGCTAAGTTGCAGAGACTGACCTCGAACTTGGCGTCCTCCTGCCTCAGCCTCTGGAGCGGCTGGGATTACAGGAGTTCACTGCCACCCCAGCTCGGGGACACTTCCTCTGTGGTTACCCAACATTTTAAACTCTCCTCTTCATGTCCTCCCTTCAAGGCGGAAGTCCCCAAACTCACAGCTCTAGTGTTTCCTGTAGCAAGCGGCCTGGCTGTGGACTAGGTCTCACCAATCAGCTTGCCTCTGGAGATGACAGTGCCAACTGGTAGCCTGGCAAGTGAACGACCCCTTAGGCAGGCCTGGTGGAGGGAGTGAGTGGTGAAGGGCACCTCATCACCTGCCTCCACAGGGAGTCCAGTCACACCTCGTCCATGGGGAACCCTGCATGTGCAACATGGTGGCCCTGTGTCTGGTCCACTGGGATGGGGTTGGGGACAATCCAGTCCAGGACAGCCTCGGGGAGCTGGCAGTTCCCCCTGCGGAGCACCGTCCTGTTCTCCGGTTGTCCCGGGGGTTCTGCAGGTGACCTGTTAGCTCTCCTGCCTCCATCCTTCAGTGCTCTCTATTGCATATAGCCAAGAGTGGGTGGTGGAAGATTCCGGAAGGTCATACCACGGTGGGTTCAGGGAAGGTTTGTGGATAGTCTTATGGTTCCCAGTGATCTGCTGCTCTCCCTGCAGGAGGAGGTCACTGCTCCACCCCCCCACGGACAGCAAGCACCGTCATGTGACTTGCTTAGGCAACAGAATGTGAGCTAAAGTGAGGTCAGCTGATTCCCAGCAGAAGTTCTGAGCCTGAGAAGTTCTTGCTTCATCCATGGTTCTCCTTCAGTCACAATAACTGCCTGTCCCAGAGGGTGTTGCTCCTTCGGCCATGATCCCAGATGATGTCACATGGAAAAGACCCCCGGCCGACCTGCAGTGCACATGAAACGTGGGAAAGGAACTGATCATGTGAGCCCCAGAGATGCTGGGCTTGTTTGTTACTGCAGCAAGATCTAGCAGAAGCTGACATAGAAAAAATCATCACCGAGCCACACCCACAGCCATTTTTATCTTTCTTCTTGAGACAGGGTCTTGCTAAGTTCCTGAGGCTGGCCTCTGTGGGGTCAGCAGGCTTCCCTTCCCCTCCCCTTCCATGGCGGCTGTAGGGGGGGACTTTCCACCTGAACAAGGAGACCCGAAATGGCCAGGGCCAGCCTGCTGTCGGCAGCTGCAGGTTAGATGGCCAAGGCCCTCCCCCTCCAGCTTCCCTTATGAGCATGGTTTCTGCCTTTCCCGGGCCGACGTCCCCGGCCCTCACCCTTTTGGGGACCGGTGACCCTTGCCCGGGAGCGCCCCCAATAAACCTTCTTTTGGGGCCTCCTCTTGTTCTGTGGTCCTGATTTCACGCCCTTTCTGCTTTACATTTGGTGCCGAGACCCGGGAGGAGCTGAAGCCTTCCCCTTGGGGTGGAGGCTGCTCCTCTCCACCACCCGAAGGAACAGGGATCTCTAGACCACCCGCCCTCATCCGATCCATCAGGACGTGGGGTGAGTCCCTTTCTCTTTGATCTTTGACTCCCTCCCGATTGCGATTGCAGAGACTCCCCTCCCGATCCGGCCCCCAGTGGACTGCGGAGCCTCTCCTTCCCTGGCCAGGCCCTGGCTCTCGGGGAGCAGAGCAGGCAATTGCCGTTTCCCTCCCTGCACACCTGGGGTCGGTCGTCATGGGAAACCCAGAGTCCTCTCTGGACCCCGAAACTCCCTTGGGGAGTTTTTTTCCCAAGCTGGGACTTGCTGGGACTTATGCAGTAAATGGCTCCTCTTCTATCCCACAATACACTTTAGATAATGGCTCTGAATGGCCTCCCGAGGGGACTTTTGATTTTAAAGTCCTCACTGATTGGGGCCATTTCTGCCGACAGATGGAAAAGTGGCTGGAGGTTCCTTATGTTCAGGCCTCTTGGGACTCGTGCTCCCCCCTTTCTGCTCCTCTGCTCCACTTTCCAAGTCCTCCTTGCTAAAGAAACTCGTCCTCCCAAGTCCCCTCTGCTCCTGTTGTAGGGACAAACGAGGCAAGGCACCGAAGACAGCAGGACACAGTTTTATTTGGCTGCAGCCAGGTTCAGAGGGCACAGCCTTTGCTGTCATCAATCAATCCCCTGAACCCCGAGTTCAGGGAGTTTCAGGGTTTTATACCCAGCATGTCAGGGGAGGGGCTCC
>NW_026000205.1:5390443-5409259 GCF_001458135.2 Marmota marmota marmota
CCCCCTCCCCCCTCACCATTCACCCCCTCCCACCAGGCCTCGCAGCCCCCCAAGTCTGGGGCACCTCCAAACTGGAAGAGCAACCACCACCAACCAGTGCAGATTCAGCTGAAGCCCGCCTCTAAGTTCCCCTCGAGACCTCCATGTCCCCTTTCTCTCCCTCACCGCAGGGGACTCCAGCCCATCATCGAGCAGCTACAGGATCGAGGTCTCCTTATTCCACACACTCTCCCTGCGACACTCCAACACTCCGGTCCTACCTGTCCGCACACCGTCAGGAGCACGCGGCTTAGTGCAGGATCTCCATTTAGTCCATGAAGTGGTTCCTCCCTTCATCCAGGGGTCCCAGCCCTTACACCCCCCTCTCCCTCTTACCTCCCTGGCAGGCTGACTTCACTCAACAGGGCCACTCCACAAGCTCGACATGGTCCTCTTCACACCTCAAGGGGGCCTGCGACCCAAGGTCCCCCCTCATCAGGTGCGAGGACACCAACCAGGTGAGGATTGGCAGGTAGATCTCACTCACACGCCCAGACACGGAAAGTTCCGACACCTACTACCCTGGTTGACACCTTCTCAGGATGGACTGGGCCTTCCCGACCTCCCGAGGGACCCGGACACTGTGGCCTCAGTCCTCATTGAGCCGATCACCCCAGGTCCGGCCTCCCGACGTCCATCCAGTCACACAGTGACTGCCTTCACTCCTCAGACAGTCCAGAGGCCTCAGACAGCCTAACAGCTCCTGGAACTTCGAATTCCTTACAGGACACAGTCCCTGAGTGGCCCCCGGGGTCCTCAAGGACCACCTGACAAACTCTCCGTCGAGCTTTGAATCTCCGGGCCCCATCTGCTTCCCCGTGCTCTTACCCGAATCCGAGCTGCCCTGGAGCCCCCACAGGGCTCAGCCCTTTGAACTGCTCTACGGCTGCCCCTCCCTGATGACCACAACCTTCCCGTCCAGCCCCCACCCCTGGCCTCACACCTACCTTACCTCACCTTGGTCCACAGCCTCCTCCAGGAACTTATGGGCCACCACCTTCCTGCCCCCGCAGAACTAGCGCCTTCTGAGGGTCCACTCCAACCAGGAGACTCTGTCCTCTTAAAGGAACCCCATCCTCGGTCACTCCAACCGTGCTGGACGGGACCCCATACGGTGAGTCTCACCACCCCACATCAGCCAGACGACTAGGCCTCTCCCCTTGGTACCATGTTTCTCGCCTCAGGCTTGGCCCAGCCCTAAGTCCTGCTCACCCCATTGGTGGGACCCCCTGAGCTCACCTGTGGGCCTCCCACTCCTCCTCTGGATCTGTTCCCACAGGTGCCCCGACCTGAACGGTGCTGCCTCATCCCTACCTGGCGTTTCCAGGCACAGGGGACCTAGATGGTGAGACCTGGACATCAGGACCAGCGATTGCCAACCTGAAAGAAATCCTCAGAAAGAAACTGCCCTCACTCACCGACTAGGGGCCCCCGAGGCAGAGAAGGGGACCTGTTTTCATGGCTACATCAGGGGCTACAACTCCTAGGGTCAGTGGTATTTCTGATTGCTTTCTGTGTGCTGCTCTGGATTGTCCCCCTTAATGGCAGTCCCTCTGACCTTTCCCCTTAACAATTCCCACGGGGGTGTCACCTCTCTGCCTCTGTCGGGGATCCCCCTCTCTGACAATCCCCTGCAGCAGCAGCAAAACCTTTCCACCTGCTGAGCCTCCCAAGCCGCCCCCAGGTGCAGCGTGACCACTGCGGTGTCCTCCCCAGTCCGTACACCCCGGGATTCTTCCTTTGGTGGGACGGGGTGCTGAGAAAGCCATCCACTCCTCTACTGCTGCTCCTTCCTGCATCCTGTCACCTGGATCCTCAACTGACACTCTGGGCAGGCGGAGTTTCTCTCCTTGAGCCTCCACCCACCAGATCTGGACGGGCTGCCTTTCTTCAGGCATTTCCCTTGCCTCGTCCCTGGGGGCCTGGGGCATCGGGGCCGGGCGTTGGGCCACAGCTTAACCACAACTAAAGAGCTTGAAACATCACAGCTGGCATGGAAGCCTCTGACCGCTCCCGGCATCTCTCCAAAGACAAAGAACGTGGCTTGTGCTGGTCACTTTCCAAAACAGGCGGCAGGCCCTAGACCTACTCAGCGCTGACAGAGGAGGAACCTGTCTGTTCTCGGGGACGAAGGGCGGTCGCCATTACTCGACGGAGTGGCCTAGTAGAGGGAAACAGGGACACGTTACATCGGCTGAGTGAAGAACCGAATCGCAGGGTCCACCTCGCTCCCCCCGGGCTGGTGGAGCTCTGCCCCCTCCGCCACTTGGTTGGGTCCCATTGTGGGCCGCCCCCCTGATCTGTGTCTTGCTGATTTCTGCTCCTTGTCCCCTCAGATTTATCCGAAACCGCATCAGCGAAGTCTCCCATGTGGCGGTGAATCAGCTGCTCCTCCAGCCCCTCCCACCAGGCCCCAACCCCTGGCCTCCCCTAGACCAGGCCCCTGGAGGAAGCAGCCAGATGACACGCGCCCTGTGACATCACAGGTCGGGATGTCGGGTGGGCAGCCTTCCCTCCCCCCCTCTCATGGCAGCTATGGGTGGGGACTGTCCCCCTGGCTGAAGAGACCAATGGCCAATCAGAAGCTGACATGACAACGGACCCCAGCCACCACGGTTCCCGCCAGCTGAAGCAGTCGCCCCGTCACCCCACATCGGCCCTGACAACCCTCGACAGACACGGTCCCCTAGACCCGGCTGGCCAGCCTGCGGTGGGCAGCTGCAGTTTCGATGGCCGAGGCCCGCCCACCTCCAGCTTCCCTCATGAGCATGGTTCCTGCCTTTCCCGGCCGACGTCCCCGGCCCTCACCCTTTTGGGGACGAGTGACTCTCGCCCGAGAGCGCACCCCAATAAACCTTCTTTGGGTGCCCCATTCTTGTTCCATGGTCCTGATCTCGGCCCCCTCTGCTGTTCAGCCTCCACCCTGTGATCCCCCTGCCTTAGCTTCCTGAGTTGCTGGGATCACGGGGTGGGCCACCGTGCCTGGCTGCAACCCCCTCTCTTTAAATCAACAGTGTGTGCTTTGGGATGGCTTCCCACTACTTGATTCACAGGCCCTTAGTGCGGCCTTGTCCTAGAGGAAGATCCTTCTGGAAGCCTTGCTTTCGCTCCCATATCCTGGCAGAAGACAGGGAGCAGCCACCACCCTAAACCACCACTGTGTGTGGCCGACGACCAGGTGATCCCAGCATCTGGGCCGCACATCCACGGAGAAGGAGTCCGGCTCTGCACTGGGGGCTGCTTCGTGGGTCTCCTCCTTTTCTGGAGAGGGCTGAGGGGGATCCTTTGCCAGAGCTCATTCCTGTGGGGACACTGTCATTCCCAGAAAGGAGCAGCAGCGGACACCCTCCTCTGGGTTCCACCCAGCAGCCTACCTGGCTACCTTGGCGCCGAGGCTCCCCGTCCTTGCTCTGCTCATGCGGTCACAGCCGTGCAGTCGCCAGAACACGAAGGCCCTGCTGTGGTTGAAATGTGTTCTCCAAATTTCTTATGCGGGAAACTTGATACTCCGTGACATTTTAATGGTGTGTAGAGGTGGGATCTTTGAGAGGTGATTGATCATGTGAGCTTTGCCATGTGAATGAATTAATCCACTTACAGATTAATGGTAATGAGTAAATAGGTCGATGGCTATAGAAGCCAGAGCTCTCTAGCACGTGGTGTGACACCTAGGTTGTGATTTGCCAGAAGCAAAGCAGATGTGACTGCTGTTCTTGAACGTCCTTGTCTCCAGAACTGTGAGCTAAATAAACTTCTTTATAAACCTCCTGTTCTTAGGTATTCTAAGACAGCACCGTAATTTTTGAACCTGTCTTCCTTGGAAGGGACGTTCAAGTGTTTCCAATCTTTATCAAACTGTTCCATCCAGGAAAACCATGTCCCTTCCGTTTCCTGGATGTGCCATAGTATCTCTCACCTGCGTTCCTAGACACTGGCCTTCTGGATCAAAGGGAGGGCATCTCTGTGGTCTTAGGAGACACTGCTAAATCGCCGCCGTGCAAAGCTCAGGCGGAGGGAGGCAGTGGTTCCCACAGAGGGACGCTCATGATGGTCACTGAAGTTCATTTTCCTTTACATTTCAGAAGTGGAGATTTTTCCGAAAGGGTCTATGTGGGAAGGCTTAGTGGGGGTTGGGGAGAGAAAGGAGGAAAGCCTGCAGAGGGGAAGGACAAAGACCAGAGGTGACATTGGGGCTCCGGGATTTCCTTGGTTCAAATTCTGTTTTCACTAATGAACAGCTGGAATCCTAAGCAACCTGTATCATTTTTCCTGCCTCTTTCTTTCTTATCCATGAAGTAAAAATGCATTGTGATGGCTAAATAAATTACTTAGAAACGTGTTGAGTGCCCCGGGTTCAATTCCAATAATAATAAAATAATAATAATAATAATAATAATAATAATAATAATAATAATAACAACAACAACAACATACTTATGCTGCTGCTTAGCAAATGGCAACAAGAGGTATTGGTGTCTTGGGGCTTGGGAGACCTCCTGCATTACTCCTAAGTAATCGATTTCTGTGGGTAGCAGGGAGCTATAGAGAGTTTCAGGCAGGGGAGGGATCTCACCGTTGCTTACTCTCACATTCCTCAGATGGAAAGTGTAGTGATGATCCCTGTCCCCTTCCCTGGGTGGTGCTGTGGAGGGGACAGAGAGTGGATGGCGGTGCTGGTGAAGGCACAGAATTTGGAGAACAACCCTGTGAGGCACCACACTGCACCCCAAAGGGACCCGGGAGTGCAGAGAATAAAGGATTCTCTATTCTCTGAGGCTAGGCACAAAGAGCTGGGAAGGAGGCTGTGACAACACCCTTTCTGGTCCTCCATGACTGGCTGGCTCCCCAGGCGGCCACCCCCAGCCCCATGTCCCACAGCCCCCACACTTTCCCGGTCCCTTTGGGGTGCAGTGTGGTACCTCACAGGGTTGTTCTCCAAATTCCAGGTCTTCTCAATGGCAGGGGTAGGGGGTGGGGGGAGGAAGTGACACACAGAGTCCTCCTCCATCTGATGACTAATTGGCCACACCCTGGGGTGGACTGTGGGTTTCTACCAGAACAGAGTCCCTATTCTTGGAACCTGGCGGACATCCCAAGGGATCCAGCCGTCCACTCCCCCCAGCCCCCCCGCAGCCCTGGAAATTCCAGAGGAATTTCCTCTGGATGAATCCTGTCCTCGTGTCCTGGACCCTTCTCCCTCGTCTGCGCCCCGTTAGTGGCTGCTCACCCTTCAGCCCCCCGCCCTCCAGGAAGCCCGATGGGACCCCAGGGTGAGCAGCGCCCTCTCTGGCCGGCCCCAGCCTGCCCACCGTGGGGACAGGGCTGAGTCCCACTGGGCTGCCAGCTTGGTGGCGCTGGGGCAGTGACGCTCGCGTTAGGAAGCGGTCACTTTCCCACTTCTCGGGGTTGATCAGTTTCCCGTCCTAAGGCGCCTACCCTCCAGACCCCGGGAACCACGACACAAGGACTCCTGAGCCCTCGAGGCTGCCGGAGCACCGCCCTCGGGAACAGCAGCTTCCCAGGTTCCCCGTCACGTGGTCCAGCCGCCCCGCCCCCTGCCCGCCCCAGGGCCCCCTCCGGGGCCAGACCTGTGGCTCTGCGTCCCAGCCCCGACCCTGACCTGCTGGGTCTCCAGCGCCGACCGGCTGAACTGCGGGCCGGGAGGGCTGGCCACCTGTCATCCCCAGATCAGCCACTGCAGGAAGTGTGTCCCTGAATGAATGAACAGCTTTGGCCATGACCTGGTCTCTGATGTTGTATGTCCCTCAGTCCTTCCCCCTCCTCAGCATGCACAAGTGTGTCCCTCGGTTTTGTTATTATTATTATTAGCATTATTCTTTTGGTACCGGGGGCTGAACCCAGGGGCACTTAAGTACTGAAGAACGTCCCCAGCCCTTTTTTTATGTCTCATTAGAGGCAGGGTCTCCCTGAGTTGCTTAGGGCCTCGGTAAGTTGCTGAGGCTGGCTTTGAACTTGAGATCCTCCTGCCTCAGCCTCCCGAGCTGCCGGATTACAGCGTGCACCACCGCACCAGGCCAAAATGGCCACTTTGGATCAGTTTTGAGGAGATGTTTGCTGGATGGACGCAACTCAAACAAGAGCGAGATAGGATTTTTAAATAAGTAGAGATGCATGGGGTGAAGAGAGGAGAGGACAGCATTCCAGCAGAAGGAACAGCAGGTGCAAATGCCCGGTGGTCAGAGAGAACCCGCGAAGTACCAAAGTGAGGGAGACTGGCAGGCTGTTCCTAGCATGCGCTTCAACGACCCCTCTCAGAGCCTCTGGTGAGTCCTCACAGTCTCAGGTGGCCCAGAGGAGAGCAGAAACCAGGCTGGGAGAAGCCTGGACCCTGAATGGCCACAGGGAGCAGAGTCTCCCTCAGCTACCTGCACCGGACCAGGACGGATGTGGTGTCCCTTCTCACGGAGCGAAGGCACCAGCACCTGTCAGCCGGGGCTGAGTCAGGGCAGCGTGGCTGGGAGGTGGAGCGTGGTGTGAACGAGGTGAGGGACATCAGCAGGTTAGGGACAGGCCATGTTGGACCTTGTGGGGCCACAGGACCACGTTCTGTGATGGGAGGTGAGTGGAAGTGACAGGAATGACCTACAGCCCGTGTCCTCAAGGAAAGGCAGGGAGCCTTTCTTCAGGCTGTCCCCATCCCGCATCTGGGCCGCGTAGCATCCTAAGGAAGGTGGAGCCTCAGATGACCTCCCCCGTGGAGCCCCAGTTCCCTGGTGCCGTGGTCTCATCTCTCATTCACTTATTCATTCAACAACCGTCATGAAGCCCCTCTTGTGTGACGGAAGTCACGGGGCTGGCCGTCTAATGGACAAGAGAAACAAATGTCCACACAAAGACTTAATGATACAGTCTGGTGAGACTGTAACCAAGGGGTGACATTTACAAACGGGGTAGCCAGGAAGTTCTCTCTGGGGAAATTTGAAGTTTTTCCCAGGGGACAGTGGAGGGATTGTCACAGTGTCCCCCTGCCTGCTGTTCTAAAGGGCAGGGGGAATTGCCGGAGCGTTGGTCAGCGGACGACTGGACGAGGCAGCGTCTGCAGTGTCGCCTCTGGGACGCAGCCAGGCTCTGGAGCTGTGGGGCAGTCCCCTCCCCACTGTCACCCAGAAGGAAGTAACTGACTTCTCCTTTGACCACAGAGGGAAGGGCAGGAAGGGAAGAGGTTCAGCAGGACACTCAGGTGGGAAGGACGCCAGGGGCTCTCCAGCAAGTCCTGACCCTCGGACAGACCAGGGAAGGCCTCCCAGGGCGGCCATGGAGTCGGCAAGGACACTTGTGGCTGCTGGGGATTATTACTACTACTGTTTGTGAAAATTAGTATTTAGAAGCTGGGTTCGGTGGTGCACACCTGGAATCCCAGTGGCTTGGGAGGGTGAGGAAGGAGGATCGGGAGTTCAAAGCCAGCCTCAGCAAAAGCGAGGCCCTAAGCCACTCAGTGAGACCCTGTCTCTAAATAAAACACAAAATAGGCCTGGGGATGGGGCTCAGTGGTTGGGTGCCCCTGAGTTCAATCCCCAGTGTCAAGAAATAATATCAGGATTTTGAGCTGTGTTGTCTAATACAATAGCCACTAGCCACAGGTGCCTCTATGCATTAAAATTAAAATGAATTAGAGTTAAAGAAGCTTAAAAGCCCAGTTCCTCAGTTGCAGTGTTCACATACCGAGGGGCACTAGTCTGGAAGGTGACCTACGACTACGGACCCAGACCATTTCCACCAGTGCAAAGTTCTACTGGGAGGTGCTGACTAGGCCGGGCTCTGGAATTGGGCAGACTTGACCTGGCATCATGCAAGGCTGTGTGACACTGGTCAGGTCGCCTTCCCTCTCTGAGCCTCACTTTCGTCCTCTATACCTGATCACAATGCCATTTACCTGACAGAGAAGGGGAAGGGGGCCCTGGCTCCAGGGAGGGGGCCACGGGACAGTGCAGTATTGGACACAGAATTTCAGAGCCAGGTGGCCCGGGTCAGTGACCATGCTTCACATTCCACCTGTGTGACCCTGGGCGAGTCGCTCCACTGCTCTGAGCCTCCCTGGCTTTGTCTGAAAAATGGAGCTGCGTCCTCCTGTCCTCAGTGGGCGCAGGAAGGAAGCACACTGCATGGGTCACTTCAGGTGCCCAGGTGGTGGCCTTCCCCTGGAGCGTCCTCAGGGACAGGATTTGAGCTCAGGTGGGGACAGTGATTGCTAATCGATTTCCTGTGTCAGGGGCTTCGCGTTGGTCGGGGAAGCACCGAATGCTCTCGGATGATAGATCCGCACAAGTGGTGAAGGGTCCTGCCCCCGCTGTCTGACAGGGTCACAGGTGGGGGGTGCTGGGCAGGGCCCAGCACCTGGAAACCGGAGCCATCGGGAATGTCAAGTGCTCTGTTTGGACAACAGGGCGTGCGTCAGTCAATAATAAGAGTACGAGTTGCGTGAGATTGCAGGAAAATTCCCAGAATGAGACTAAGGATGCAGTGGAGACAGGCCCTGAGGTGCGTTTCAGTGTCTCCCAGGATACAGACCATGGTGTATTCCCCAACCTGAACAACGAGAAATATTTATCCCATGGTTAACAATCTACACTAGCCCCCCCCCCACCCCATCCTAAAGCCACAACCTGTACAACTCCTAGCTACAGAGAAACAGATGCTGTGCCCACAGTACAAGGACCACCCTGTGTAGCTTCTGGGATCCCCCCGAGGACAAGAGGCTAATAAAAATACATTCCCCAACCAAGAGACCCTCCTTTGCCTTAAGCAGAAACTTAGGATGAAACTGGAAAACACATAGTTAATATTAATGACAAGTGGGTCGAGGTGCCAAGCCTGCCCTTTAGTTAAAGATTACAAAGACACAGGAATTGGTGTGCGTTGACCAAAGATCAAGGAAGTTCTTTAAGAAAGCAGTTGATTAGGTCACACGGAGAAAGGAGATTACCTTGGAAATTAAAAATAGAGTAATGTGGGCTGGGGATGTGGCTCAAGCGGTAGCGCGCTCGTCTGGCATGCGTGCGGCCCGGGTTCGATCCTCAGCACCACATACCAACAAAGATGTTGTGTCTGCCGATAACTAAAAAAATAAATAAATATTTAAAAAAAAAAAAAAATAGAGTAATGTAAAGTTAACGTAGATCTATTTTAGAGGCACTTCAGAGTGGTAGGCTTTTAAATATAGACTTTCACTACTTTAAGTGTGTTTTACTGGGATTTTAGTTTAGAAGTAAGAACGCTCACCAATAATCATAAGTACGCTTGAAAGTTAAAGGTTAATGAAATAATTATAGGTATGCTTTAAAGTTAGAAGTGCATAATAGGTCAGGAGTCGTGTCGTCTAGCTGCGTCGCCTAGCACCTAGTGATTGAGAAGTGAACGTAAAAGCTGAATCGTGATTGTCTAAGGTTACAGAAGAATATTTTGAACAATGTACTCAATATCTAGGTAATCGATGTATGTCAGGAGAGATTGTAACTCTTGAAAATTATGTAAATCAAAAAGTTTTGGGCTGTGAAGCTATCCATTAACTACCTGAAAAAACACCTGTAAAAAAGGTACAAAAATAAAGGTCCCTCCAGGGGCAGGGAGCTGTCTTCTGGAGGCTGCTCCTAACTTACAATCTGTCACCCGACTCTTCTTCTTTCACGGATGCCACTCCTCCTCCAGGACCCCTGGTCCCTCACTCCCCCAGCCAGGGCTGGACCTTGGCACACAAGGGTCATCGACGATGATGTCCCCGATGCCTGCCATCTGTGAGGCTTCGCTGGTGAGACCCGTCCCCTCCCTGTCTAATTTCCATCTGATTTCCATATGTGCCATGGATTTCTGGGGGCTGTGGCCACCTCCCCATCTTCTCTGCATTGGGAAAGTTTCTTTTTTTTTTTAAGGAGCAAAAATGACCTCAATGTACATAAGACATATTTCAGGATCTGCCCA
Organism: Marmota marmota marmota; assembly: GCF_001458135.2. Taxonomy (NCBI): domain Eukaryota; kingdom Metazoa; phylum Chordata; class Mammalia; order Rodentia; family Sciuridae; genus Marmota; species Marmota marmota. The sequence continues at coordinate 5,400,419 of NW_026000205.1, forward strand.
GCCGATGAGCGAAGTGCCCCAGCTCTAGGAGCCGCACAGAAGGGCTGACCTGGACATCAGCTGGCGCCGTGCGCGGCCCCACGGCCATGGCGACGCAACCAAGGGCAGCGCAGGACCATCAGATGCTCCTCCCGGGCTTTGGAAGCAGGGACGGGGAGGCTGAGCTGGGCTGCTCCCTTGAACACAGGTGTTAGGGACGGAAGGTCTCTCCCCACGTGGATGGAGACGGTGCGACACCCTCGTGCGGAGACAGAGGGCGCGCAGTGGGAAGCCCGTGTCCTGGAGAAGGGGACAGAGGCGCGGCGGTGACAGGCTGAGAGCAGCAGCCACGCACTTCTGCCTCAGGTGGTGGCAGATTGCCAAAATGGCCACGCATTCAACCCCTCTCAGCAACAGGTGGAGTCGGTCTCCTCACCCCTGCAATGGACCGGCCAGTGACTTGCTTTGACCAGCAGAATGTGGCGGGAATGATCGTGTGCCAGTTCTGAGCTTGGACCTCGAGCATCCCTGCAGCACCTGCTCCCCCACCTTGGAGCCCTGACTCTGTCACGGGAATGAGCTTGGGTCACCTGCTGGAGGGCAAGTCCACATGGGAGAGGCCTGAGGTCGGTGCCTCAGTGGAGGCTGTCCTAGTCCGGATAGCTCTAGGCAACCCATCACCTGACTGTAGACGCAGGAACAAGCCCGGCAGCATCCAGAAGAACTGCTCAGCAGAGCTCAGCCCAAACTGACCGACTGCCCACAGAATTGTGATTAAATAAACGATTGTTTTCAAGTTGCTTTATTTTGGGGGTCATTTGTTACCTAGCAGATGCTGACGGATACACCTAGGATTCTTAGAAATCCTCCTGGATCCTAATATTAAAGTCTTCCTTTACATTTATTTTTATTTATTTGTTTGTTTATTTATTTTGCAGTGCTGACACTGGAACTCAGGGCCACATGCATGCTAGCCAAGCACTCTGTCCCTTAGCTGCACCCCAAACTTTAACCCCACCCCTTTTTTTGGTACCAGGGATTAAAACCAGGGACTCGTAGCCACTGAGCCACACCCCAGCCCTTTTAAAATACTTTATTTAGAGACAGTGTCTTGCTGAGTTGCTTAGGGCCTTACTAAGTTGCTGAGGCTGGCTTTGAACTTGTGATCCTCCTGCCTCAGCCTCCTGAGCCGCTGGGATGACAGGCCACAGTATCTGGCATCCCCCCCTGTTTTGGGGGGTTCCGTTAGTGAGTTTCTTTTACTTGCAGCTCCAAATGTGGAAGAAACACAGACGGCCTGCTTAGGTAGCTTTCAAGGGCTTGGTGAGCTGGACAGTCGGGGCCCGGGCAGTTGGCAGGACAGAGAGGAGCAGTCCTGGGCTCTTGGCAAATCATCAGGGAACCAGGAGGGAGGAGGTCCCCAAGGACCCCCTGCTCAGGAGCTTGTCCTGTTCCCTGAGCCAGGATTTCCTTTCACCTCCCCGAGGTCACGGGCCAGCTGCACGCTCATCACCTCTGTCAGTCAGTGCTGGGATGAAGACAGGGGGACAGAGGGAGAGTCACTGTCACCGTCAGACCTGAAGCCCTAGCCCTGGTGCGACCCGACTTGAGGCCCGCGTCTTCAGCAGTGTTCAGTGACCTCGGCGGAAGGTCCCCACGTGGCTCCTTCCCTGCTGGATGAGTGCCACCGGCCCCCACACTCCCTGTCCCCCTCCAGGCCTTCCCTCCGTGCCACTCAACCTCATCGGACCCACTCTCCAGGTCTTCCTTGCTCAACATGGGTATCACGGGCATCCCCGAGCGGGACACGGGGTCCCCGAGGGACTCCTCATGCTTAATCCCCTGGGACCGCAGCACCCGGCACGGGGTGGGCTGAGGTAGGTACTACGAGGGGACCGGGCAGCCCCTCCAGGTCCCTGGCACTGCTTCAGGTGCTGTGAGATCCAGCCCTCTTCACATCAACCCTGGGTGGTGGGTGCTTTTATTCTGGTCCCACTTTGCAGATTGGCCAACTGAGGCACAGGGTAAGTGTCTACCTGGTGGAGCCCAGGCACCCAGCTCCAGTGCCTCTCTGCTGCCTGATGTTGCTTCCTGAACTGATGAAGCAGCGGGAGGTCAGGGTGACCCTCTCTGATGGAGTCCTTGGCTCCTTCTTTTTTCTTTCTTTTTTTAGCACCAGGGATTTAATCCTGATGTGCTCTTACCCCTGAGCCACATCCCCAGCCCTTTTTATTTTTATTATTTTTTAAAAATTTTTGAGACAGGGTCTCATGAACTTGCTTAGGGCCTCCCTAAGTTGCTGAGGCTGGTGTCCAACCTGTGATCCTCCTGCCTCAGCCTCCCTAGTCACTGGGATCCAAGGTGGGCACCGCCACAGCCGGCTGTTTAGGTCTGTCTCTATGCAGAGGGAGCTCTGTATGTGGTGGGGGCCAAGTGGACGGGCCCAGTGGTCAGGGAAGGGACAGCTGTACCATAGGTTCTTCATGCAGAAGAAGACCGCGACGCCGAGCAGCGTCGCACCGCCCACGCTGGCCGCCACGATGAGCCCAATGGCAGATGCTCCTGTCAGGGTCAGGCCGGGGTCGTGCCGAACGGGCCACGCAGGAGTGGGCTCCACGTCGACTTCTGGGGACCAGGGAGGAGCCAGGGTGCAGAGCTGCCCGCCCTCCCGCACATTCCCACTCCCATCTTCCACCTCTGGGTCACCCGGGACCCGGCCTCCACCCATCCGGCCTCTGCCAAGCTCCTCCCCGAGGGGTCCGCTTCCTGGCCCCCACCCCGCAGCTGGGAGCCACAGGGTCTTTAACTTTTCTCTTTTCAAACTTATTTTTTTTTACTTTCTTTCTATCTATCTGTCTGTCTGTCTATCTATCTGCTTCGCAGGCGTGTGCTGGGGCGCAGAGGGGAGAGAGGGCTGGAGCTGGGACCCGGTGCAGATCCTGTCCTGGGCTTTCATTAGCGTCAGCCTCTTTCAGCCTCAGCCACAGCTGGCCTGCTGGAGGGAAGGACAGACGACACTTTGGCTAGAAAGGGTCTCACAGAGCCGGGCGCGGAGGTGCACACTTGTAACCTCAGCGGTTTGGGCGGCTGAGGCTGGAGGATCTCAAATTTGAGGCTAGCCTCAGCAACTTAGCAAGAATCTGTCTCAAAATAAAAAGTAAAAAGGGCTGGAGAGGGGGCTCCGAGTTTAAGCGCCCCTGGATTCAAGGATTCAATCCCTGATCCAGAAAAAAAAGGGGGGGTGCTCCCAGGCTTCTGGAAGGTACTCAGGAGAGCCCTGAAGTCCGCCGCAGACCAGCTGGAGTGCAGCAGGGGTCCTGGGTGGGGGGGACTCACGTGGCTCAGGTGGCAGCGAGACTGTCACAGGGTAGGAGGACAGCAGCTGCTGGCTGTTCCTGCCCGTGCACACGTAGGTGCCCAGCAGCTCCCGGGACAGTCGCCGGATGAACAGCTTCTCTCCGGTGCCACAGAGCCTCCCGTCGAGGGTCCAGGTCAGCTCGGGCTCGGGGTCCATTGTGACCGTCCACGCCATGATCACCGAGAAGTTGAGGTCGCTGTAGATGACGCCCCGGACGGCGCTGGGGGATGTCCGCAGCTGCACTTGCCTGGGGCTGTCTGTGGGAACAGGGAGCAAGGCCACCGGGTGGAGGCCGCTCAGGGAGGCTGGCGCTTCTGCCCGCCGTGGAGGCTGCACTCATCCATCCACCCGCGAAGGAGCCCCGAGCCGCTGGCCTGGGGTGGCGCCCGCTGAGACCACAGTGGACAGAACTTTTGGTGCCCCACCCCCTCGCCCTCCCCACGACTGCCAGCGCCTGGAGCCCCCAGGGGCTCGGGTGGGAGCATCCGGGCTTGTCCCACACCAGGCCCTGAGCTGCTCAGTGGGGTTGTGCTCCGTTGCCATGGTGATAACCAGCCCCTGCCTTCTCTTCCTGTGCACTCCCAGCCCTTCCCAGCTCCCCAGCAGTTAACCACGGGCATCTAATTCGGGGTGAAGCAAATCGAGGACCCTGGGCTCAGCAGCAAGAGGACAGACAGCCGCCTCATGGAGTGGGGGAGGGAGTGGGGGGATAATCAGTGGACCGGTGGGTGCATATATAGCTGGGGTGAGGTAAGAACTGTGAAGACAAAGCTGGGGGTGGGTTGGACTGGAGGTGGGGCGAGCCCAGTTCAGGTCAAAGAAAGGCAGATCTGAGAGGTCGTGAGACCCTGTGGGACCCCCTGGGCTGTGGGGAGGACTTTTTTTGTTGTTGTTATGGCCCTGGGGGTTGAACTCAGGAGCACTCCACATCCTTTTTATATGTTTTTGAGACAGGGTCTCACTAAGTTGCTTAGGGCCTCTCTAAGTTGCTGAGGCTGGCCTCAAATTCGAGGTCCTCCTGCCTTAGCCTCCCGAGCTGCTGAGATTATAGGTGTGTGCCCCGCACCCAGCCAGGGGAAGGACCTTGACTCTGAGCGAGGTGGGAGTCTCTGAAGAGGAGGGAAGAGGGCTGGCTTAGGTGTGAAGGGCATCGCTTTGGCTGCCACGGGGGAAACCGACTTTACGGCTGCAGGAGTGGGAAGCGGGGAGTGAGCGAGGAGGTGACCCAAGGGTCCGGCGTTCCCTTTCCACGATTTTTCAGGGAAAGGGCTTTGAGATCTGGGGATCCTGGGGCCAGGCCTCAGGGACGGAGAGGGATACATCTGGGATTTGAACTTGGGCCGCCTGACATTGTGGCACATGCTGGGACCTCCACCCAGAGCCCAGGTCCACCTTCAGCGCAGTGTGAGAAGTGAAAAGGACCTGGGCACAGCCAGGGGCTCCTGGAGGGCTTCCTGGAGGAGGCGGTGCCCAGCTGGGCTCGGAGCAGGAGAGGGCGCCCAGCAACGGGAGGCATGACCTCCACCAAGACAGCCACCGGCCCTGGGGTCCTCCGTGAGCCAAGTGCCACTCATGGCTTGTCCGTGGGAGGTGGAGCCATCTAGAAGGGGTGATCAGCATTTAAACACGAACAGAAACACCATCAGGGCATCAGGCCCAGCCAGCTGTCACCTCGCAACCTGCCCCCTGCCCTGGGGCTGCACTCACTGTTGGAGCGTCCCTGTCCCCTGCTGGTTCCCAGCACCGTGGCATCGCTGTCCGCATCTGTCACATTGGTGATGAGCAGGGGGCCCCGGGAGCCCAGCCACTCCCTGCCCATGTGAGCCGGTCCTCGGAGGCCCTCGGGAGAGACCACGGCTGCCGGCTGGGCCTCGCGCCCTGGGAACCGTGAAGCGGTGCGGAGGCCATCGGGGCTCCCGGGGACAGGCGGGCGGCCACCGCCTCCCTCTGCCAGGGGCAGCTCCAGGGACGCAGAACAGGTGCTGCAGGCGAGCAGGGTGCCTTGAGGTGGGGAGGAGGGACGGGGACACAGTGAGATGCTGCCCACACGGGCTGGCGATGGCGCTGCACAACCATCAGAGCTAGACGAGGTCCCTGGTGCCACACGGGTCACAATCCAGCCGTCCTTGAAGCCACCCCGCAAAGCACCCAGCACTGCCGTGCCACGGTCAAGGGGCCAGCACCTTTCTCTGCTCTGCTTCCCAAAAGGCTGACTTCCCTGGGCGACGGCCTGGGGTCCCCTGGCCTGTTGCTGCTGGCTGGCTTCTGCCGGTGGGTGACTCCTCTCTCCCTCGCATTAGACCGTCTGTTTCTTGCCTCAGCCCTGATTGATACGACTATTATACCCCATGACAGATAAGAAACCAGAGTCAGGGAATTTCAGACAGCTGTGTCTGATGTCATAGGTGTGACAGTCTGTTTTATAGGCAGGGAAACCAAGGCACAGCAGGCTTGAGTCTCAGACTTGGGGTCTGTCTTAGTCTGTCTTGTGTTGCTATCACAAAATACCCGAGGCTAGTGCTTTATAAAGATAAGAGGTTTATTTGGTTCTGGTGGCTGGAAAGTCCAAACAACAAGGTTCCACACTGGTGAGGGGGCTCCTTGGCTGTGTTGCAATGTGGTGGAGAAACAAAGGGAACCTCCATATGCAGAAGGGGCCAAGCACACAGGGTGGATTTGTTTTATGACAACCCACTTTTCTTTTCTTTCTTTTTTAATTGGTACTGGAGATTGAACTTGGGAGTGCTGTACGACTGAGCCATCTCCTCAGCCCTTTTTATTTTCTCTTTTGAGACAGGATCTTGCTAAGGTCTTGTTGAGGCTGGCCTCAAACTTGTGATCTTCCTGTCTCAGCCTCCTGAGCTGCTGGAATGACAGGCATGAGTTACCACACCCAGTTCACAGCCTGCTCTTGACAGAACGAATCCAGTCGTAGGAGACCTCACCCACTCCTCCCTGCTCCTCAGACATGGGCATCACATCTAAGGATGATGCTCCCATGATCTAATCATTCCCCACTAGGCCCCACCTCTTAAAGGGTCCACCACCCATTTCTCATTCTCATGCCCAGTGAGGAGGCCTGGGGCAACCTACCACCCTCTCCTCAGCTCAGCTGCAAATCACCAGGACCTGACCTGTCACCTGTGCCTCCTCTCTGCGACTTTGCTTCTTCTGCTTTTCTGTACCTTGCTTTGAGACTTTTCAAAAACACATTGGCACATACATGTAGCTATATATAACCTATAGTTTTGTTGATGCAGAATCCATAGGGCATATCATTCACTCAGCCCCACATGTTCATCATTTTGAAATCTCAACGGGTTATACACCAGTGTGCGGTATGGCGTTTAGAAGCATGATGGGATGATATCTGATAAGCGATAACATCGTCTTTTCTTTCTAAAGGTTAATTAATTATTTTAATTGGCGAGTGCAAATTTATATATTTATGGTGTACCACTTGGCGTTTTAAAATATTTCTCCATTGTGCAATGACTCAACTGAGCCAATTCCCACATGCATGACTTCACAGCCTGTGACCAGAACACTTAGAATCCACTCTTTGCATCAACAATTCAAGTGTGCAACTGAGGGGCTTTGCATATCCCCACCACCTGCATTCTAGTGCTCAAAGGTGACCATTTGGGGAGGCACATTTCCCTTGAGGATTGTACAAACATCATCACAATCAATTTTAGAACATTTTCATTACCCCCCAAAGAAATCCTGGGCTGGGCACCATGGGGCACCCCTATAATCCCAGCTGCTCAGGAGGCTGAGGCAGGAGGATGGCAAATTAGAGGCCAGCCTGGGCAACTCAGTGAGATCCTGTCTCAAAAACTAAAAAGGGCTGGGGACGGAGCTCAGTGGTCGAGCCTTACCTGTAAGCTGGGTGAGGCCCTGGGTTCCATCCTTAGCGAGGGGTGCGGTCGGCTGGCCCCTGTTTTGCCCAGTGGCACAGCTGATTGGCATTGGACCCGCGTTCCTTCCGCACCTACTCATGATACCGAATGCGAGTTGTCTCCCGGCTTGACCATGTCTATGAGCATCTGGCTCTCTTTCTTAATCTCCTTCTTTTTAGTGCTATTTAAATAACCGCGTTTCTCTACAGTAAGAGTTCTGGAATCATCTATGCGGTTCCAGCTCTGAAATCTCATCCTTTGTCTTCTTAAAAGTTAAGAATAGTTAAAAATAAAAAGTCTGAGGACAAAACAAACCAGGAACCTCTGTCCCCAGCTGAGGTCTAGCCCCGTGGGGCTCCCTGATGGCCCTGCCAGCTCCCAAGGCCTCGGGGAGGGGACGGGGGCTCCTGGGGAGGAGAGAGGCGGCAGGGCCCCCAGTGAGGGAGGAGACCTGGTGCATGTCCGAGCGAGGGTGGCTTGAAGGGAACTTCTTGGAGACCTTGGAGTGTGGGAGAAGGGGACTCAACCTGTACGTCCCCAGATGAAGGACAGGGTGGGTGAAGGTCACGGGGCCAGGCGGGATGCACATGGCCTGCGCGTTCCTTCCTCCCTGCCCACAGCCTCAGGGTCCCCGAGGACAGCTCTGACTGGCGGGAAGAACACAGAGAGAAGAGGCCCACAGAGTCTGGTCCTCACAGGCTGAACTGGGGACCCAGCAAATCTTGAAATTGGGTGATTTGAGGTTTAAAAATGACACAGATCTGGACTTTTTAAGGCCTGGAAGAGAGGGCAACTCATTTATTATCTAGAGGCCCGCGTGTGGTCTCTGCAAAATGTGGTCTCAGTCGCCAAAGGATCCAGCCTCAAATTACTCACTTTTCTGCCACTTCCAAGCTGTGTGAGCTGGGGACGGCACTCACTAAACCTCCCTGAACCTCGGTCTCTTCTTCTGTGAAATGGGGATCATACGGCCCCTGCCCGAAGGGGTTATATTTCTGCCTGGAAAGCCGCAGAAGGGGCTGGCCGTCGACGTACTCAGGTACAGTGACCGCTTATCACCGTTACTGCTATAGTTTATTATCCTTATTGTTTCATTGGCTCGTGGACAGCTGCGGTGAGACAGGGTGCTCTGGTGGAAAGGGTCTGGGCTGGGATTCTGGATTCCGGTGGTGCCATCGGCCAGCCCCTGTGGTCTGGAGTAGGTGCCCTGTCCCCACTCGGTGCCTCACTGTCCTCCTTGGTAAAGGGGTCTGTAGTGTCGCCGGTTGGGCTGGAGGGGGTGTGGTTCAAGAGCGCTGTGAACTGGCTGCCTGTTCTTTAAATTGACCAGAGCAGGGTGACGTTGACTGTACGGAGACTCTTCCTGGGGATGTCCCCCCTTGTCCCCAACCCATGGGGAATCGATTTCTCTCACTCACCTATTAGAAGCAGCTTCTTCCAGGCAGGGCTGTGACCGGAGCGGGTGTCCGGAGGACACTTCATGACGCTGCGCTGTGCCTGGGACTGAGCTGGGAGCGTCCTGCTGGGCGCTGCAGCTCAAGGTGATGGGTGGCACCGCAGTTAAGCCGCCGGGCCCCGCCCACAGCCCCGGCCCCGCCCCGG
>NW_026000205.1:5409284-5410639 GCF_001458135.2 Marmota marmota marmota
CAGCCCGCCCGCCCGGACCGCCCACAGCCCGCCCCGCCCCGGCCCCGCCCACAGCCCCGCCCCGGCCCCGCCTCCCGCTGCCTTTAGGAAGCCACTCCAGCCCGGTTTCCCCAGTCCCTGGTCGGTGGTAGTGGAAGGGCGCAGGGACCCAGGGATTTCCTCCTCCTTCCCCACCCCGCAGTCCTCCCTGGGAGAACCGTGTCGGTGCGAGGTGAGGCCAAAGAGCCTTCTGCCCGCAAAGTGGAGCAATGGGCAAAGGTCCCAGGTAGGTGGCAGCGGGCCCAGGGCTGGCCTCCTGGCTTCCGGCCCAGGCTCTGTGACCATCGGCTCTGAGCTTCAGCTTTTGTCCCCTGTAAAATGAGGATGCAGCCAGGTGCCTCGTCGAAAGCCCGCAATCCCAGAGACTCAGGAGGCTGAGGCAGGAGGATGGCAAATTCAAGTCCAGCCTCAGCAATTTAGCAAGACCCTGTCCTAAAATAAAAGATAGAAAGGGCTGGGGGTGCAGCTCCTTGGTAAAACACCCCTGGGTTCAATCCCCAGTACCCAAATAAATAAGTAAATAAAACTAAAAAAATTAAAAATAAAAATAAAAAATAAAATCTAAAAATGAGGGTGTTAATAATAGAGCCTGTCCCAGAGGCAGAGGGACTTCAGTGTTAGGGCCAGGGTGCATGTAGGTGCTCAAGGAAAACCGGCAGCTATTAAAATAATGCTAATTACTATTATTGGTATCCAGGGTGCCCCAGAGGCATGTTCAGAATTACTTTACTAGGACTCTGCTCATACTATATCCTGAAGTTAGATACTGGAAGGATTAACCAGAAAATCTCCTTTTCCTGACCCTACTGACTCTCCAGGCTCATTGCTTCCTCCTCAAATTAATAGAGGTTGTAGAACATGCACAAGGTCCTGGGTTTCATTTCCAGGAATGAAAAAACAAAGCAAAACAAAAAATTTTTCTACTGTTCAAATGAATAGCTGGTGTTTATTGAACACTTACTGTCTGCCATGCACATCGGCAGCTTTCTTGCAACTGTTGCCTGATCAAGTCCTCACTGAAACCTCCCAGGGGTGGCTATGGCCATTCTTCACTTTCCAGTGGCTCATAGAGGCTAAGTATCTGACTTTGTACAGCTATTCACAGTGACTTCAGTGTCAGTTCTTGGAGGGAGCCACCTCAGGGCCTTTGCACTTGACATCTCTGCTCCTTAGAGCAGAGTCTTGTGGCTGTGTCTTGTGATTCTGGTCTCAAATCAGATGTCATCTCCTCAAAAAGGCTTTCCTAACAGAACCGCTGCAACTCAGCTACCCGGCTCCTTGCTACTGAGCCACGTTTCCCTCCCCCCCCCCCCCCT
>NW_026000205.1:5412212-5431893 GCF_001458135.2 Marmota marmota marmota
CCCCCCCCCACTTCCCAGTGTTTTCTGGCATGATCTCATTTATTGCTTTGTTCACTTGTTTATCATCTGTCTCCTTCTTCCCTCCCTGCCTTCCCCAGAATGTCAGATCCAGGAGACAGGGGTTTTTTTCTGACTCATAGCTGTGCACATCATAGAGCCTCATCATATTTTTTTTTAAGTGAATAAATGAACAAGTGAGTGAGTGAGTGAGAGTGTTGGGATTTGAACTCAGATCTGTCTGACTCACAGGCTTGTTTTTCCTTCCTAGAGAGGTCCAGGCTCCACCCAGGGGCAAAGATTCACCCCCGAGACTCTGATAATAGTCATTACCCGGAGACTTGGCTATTTATTAGCATTTGCCAATCAGCCACCTCTTTATGGCCTGTCTGGCTGCTGCTGGGTGCTGGGCCGGCCAGGAGACCATGAGAGTCTGGGCAGGTAGCTGCAGGGTGCGCAGGACTCTGGTGTCTGCTCCTTCCCCTTCACACTGTTTTATTTTATTTTTGGAACTGGGGACTCAATCCTGAGCACTCTACCATTGAGCCCCATCCCCAGTCCTTTTATTTTTTTATTTAGAGACAGGGTCTTGTTAAGTTGCTTAGGGCCTCGCTGAGTTGCTGGGTCTGACCTCGAACTTGTAATCCTCCTGCCTCAGCTTCTGGAGTCATGGTACACCACCCAGGTAGCCGCACTTGGACTTCCCTTTGGAAAATCCACACCCTGGGGGCTTCAGAGAGGGGAGGGGCTTAGGACTGACCAATCAGAACGCTTCACACCCCCTACCACCACCACCACAGTGGCAGGGGCCACATGATCCCCATTTCACAGAAGAAGAGACTGAGGCTCAGGGAGGTTTAGTGCCCTCCCCAGCTCACACAGCTTGCAAGTGGAAGAAAAGTGAGCAGTTTGAGGCTGGATCCTTTGGCAACTGAGGCCACATTTTTCACAGACCACACTCGGGCCTCTAGATAATAAATGAATTGCCCTCTCTTCCAGGCCTTAAAAAGTCCAGTTCTGTGTCATTTTTAAACCCCAAGCCACCCAATTCCAAGCTTTGCTTGGTGTGCAACCTGTGTTACCCTACAGTGAGGACAAGACTCCGTGGGCCTCTCTCTCTGTGTGTCCTTCCTCCCAGTCAGAGCTGTCCTCTGAGGCCCTGAGGGCGTGGGAGGGGGGAGGGCACATGCAGGCCACTTTCACCTCACAGTGAATGATGGTGTGACTCTGGGCAACCAGAGCATCTCGTGTCCCAGTGATGGCTTGAGAGTGGGGCAGCCAGGAGGGAGCAATCCTGGGGCTTTTATTGGAACTCTGGGGAACAAGGCATTTAGTTTTCTTTTGAATTTGCTACTGGAGGGATGTGGGTGCAGCTGCTGGCTCCATCTTTCTCCTACGAGTAGAGAGACGGCCTAACAATGAGGCCAACATATAGGAAAGCAATAGTGTCAGTAGAGAGACTTCTGATGACATCATTCAGACGCCTAGATTCACCCGTGCCTGAAGTCCACGCGAATCCTTGTGTTATTCTCATCTAACGTTCCCACTGTTTTTCCTGAACCAGTTCCATGTGGGATTCAGCTACTCGCATCCAAAAGGTTCAGCTGATTGAAAGCAAAGATGAATAGTGATTCGAGAGGATGAGACTCCCGATCGAGGGGAGACGGAGGAGGGATAAGGGACATAACAGTCAAACTGACCCCAGAGGGAGGAGGAGGAGGCCTGAGCAGGTCGGCATTTCCCACCACTGCAGAGCTCCAGCCGGCCCCTGCGGTGAGAGACCAGCTCTACCTGACCGAAGCTGCTCAGGGACCCGGGGACAGCTCCCTGTTACAAAGCCTGCCTCGGCGAGTTTCAAGCTGCTGGGAGAATCCACGTCCCTCCAAACTCCCTTCCCTGAGCCATGTCAGTGTCTCCAGCAACTCTGGAATGCCACCCTCTCTCTGGGTGCTGGCACCCAGGGCCTGGTGTCTGCTCGGTGCACTGTCCCGCTGGGCCACCTCAGCCTGAAGGGACACTGTCCCTTGGAAACCCTGCGGGAAGGCAGGGCCTGCCTCCCACTCTCTGTGGGAGGATGGAGTCCCAGTTCTCTGGATTGGCAGTAGGAGGTCACAGTGACACTGAGCCACCTTCGTTATTCCCCACTGTGTCCCCTCTGTCCCCCTCCCACTGTCCCCTTCAGAGGCCCTGTCACCTCCACACACCTGGGCCCGGAGCTCTGCCCCTCCGCGGGCCACAGTAGTTGCTGAATGAAACCCGCGAGGCTGAGGGTGGGACCCCTGCAGACACCCCAAGTGTGCTGCCCTGGCTCGCTGGGTGGCCTCGAGCCCTCTCCAGAGCCGGGCTCTCTCCTGACCCTTCCTCGTGACTGCACGCGCCTCCTGCTCTGCTCTTTGCACGTGTTTTCCTTTAAATGACTCACAGAGAAGCTCCCCCAGGTTTCAGCCTCTGTGAAGCTGTGTGCCAACCGACGCTTCAAGCAGAAAACAGACCCACAAGACCCGTCTGTCTGCATTCTGAGTGAAGCTTTCTGTCTGGCACGCTGCCAAAACCTCTCCGCCTCCCTCCTCCCATCCAGGAGCAGTCATGACAACTGCCCGCATGGACAGATGGACAGAGATCTTGACTTTGAGCTGGCAGCTGTTTTTTTTTTGTGCTAAGGATTGAACCCAGGGGTGCTTAACCCCTGAGCCCCACCCCCAGCCCTTTATTGTATTGTTTTTAGAGACAGGATCTCCCTGAGTTGCTTAGGGCCTTGCTAAATTGCTGAGGCAGGCTTTGAACTTGTGATCCTCCTGCCTCAGCCCCAGCGTGCGCCACCCTGCCTGCTGCTGGCCGCTGTTCTTGACACAGATGAGCTTTGGGACCGGCTCCTGTGACTTCAGACTTCACAGCTCTTATCTCTCTCCAGCAGCCCTGTGAGGCAGGTGCGGCCCTCTCCCTCCTACTGCAGCAGAGGAAAGGGAGGCCCAGAGAGGTTAAATGACCGATCCAGGCCACACAGCTGCTCAACGGCTGGGCAGACCCAGCTGTTGGGATTGGAGCCTGGGGTCTCCGTGTAAAGGCCCAGGTTTTAAAAACCTTCCAACATCTCTAAGTGGTAGAAAAGATTGTTTCCATTTTTCACACAAGAAAATAGAGATACATGAAGCTTCAATAAATTGTCCAAGCTCTTAAGAGGCAGTACCAGGGTGTCGGGGGGTCGACAGCCAGCATCTCACTGGGGGGTTCTTCTTCCCACCCAGGAGGGTGTAAGCCACCCGAAAACTTAAAATCTCAAATAATTAGTGAATAACAAAACACAAATTCTCAGAAATATATATACAAAAGTCGAAGCCCCTGATAGATCTCGTCCACATGGGAGCTGGAACCAGACAGAGTCAAGATGGCTCCCGTTGTTTATTTAAGAGGCACATCAAAGGCAGGGGTAAGGTTTCAGGGGCAAAGTCTCCCTACCTGATTCTTGCAGTCAGCAGGCTGATTGGCATCTTGGCAGGTCACACCCTTCTCAGGTGCTTGTGGGCCACGGCAGAGCAGGATAGAAACCCACACTGTCCCTGGCGATTGACTAGAGGAAATGACAAGTGGCCCTTCCCAGACACCAGATGTTTCTACCCGGGAGACTTCCATGCCGGTGACCCATGTGCAGCCCATGGACGGCTCCTTTCACTAGGGTTTAGGGGAGGCTGGCTCTGTGGTGGGTCAGGGCATCCTAGCAGTGCATGGGGTCTCTCAACGAAGCCAAGTTGTCACAAAGCAGCTTGAAGGTCCACTGGGCTGATGGCCACACCCTCCCTCTTGTCCTGCCAGGGACTGGATTGTGGGAAGTCCTATCCCTGGGTCACTTTCCATGGCCAAAATGCCCCTGTTGTTCCCAGTCAAAGCTCCACCCTGCCCCCTCCAGGGGTTTTGGAAACATCTGCCTTCAATCTGGTCCTCCGATGCCTGAGGATGAGACGGTGCTGATGTCCCGGAGCTAGGGCCTGCGGGAAACCAGGCAGCGCAGACCCCCCTTCGAACCCCAATTCTTGCGATCAAGTTGGAAAGATCTCGGACATGTCGCTCGGAGCAACAGGAATGGATAGGAAAAGGGAAAGGGGACACTGTCAAGGGAGGGAGTGGGTCTTCTCAGAGAGGACAGGGACAACGTTCCTCTCCTGCCCTCCAGTTTTACTGGGGATCCCAGAGAAGTTTCCAGAACCAGCGCTTGACTTTTGACTGACATCAGGATGACGTCAGACTTTCAAGTCCCCACTGCCAGGCAGCTCTGTCACCTTTGCCCATGCTGACAAGTTCTGATTGGATTCTTTTTTTGCATTTCTGGGGATTGAACCCAGAGCCCGTGTCAGGCAAATGCTCCCCTCTCGCCCGCGACCCGCGCAGATATGACAAATGGGGTTGAAACGGGCTGGCTGCCACATTAAGCTAAAAAAGGCAGCAAAAAAAATCACACAACACAGAAAGTAGTGTCCAGATAACTGGGCAGGATGGCTCTTTGACCTTGAGGGTCAAGTTCCAGATGGAAAGAGAGAAAGCGCTGGAAAGAGGGCGTGAGACACCCCCCCACCCCGCCCTTGGTTTATTTTATTGCTGGGACATCAAAGACAGGGATAAGGCTTCAAGAGCAGAGTCTTGCTTCCTGATGTCCTGGCCAGCAGACTGATTGACATCTTGGCAGGTCACAACATCCCAGGTGCTGTGAGGGGTCCTAGGCAGAGGTGGAGGAGGGGGTCAGTCCCTGAGGGGGTGCTCCAGGGAGCGCAGTGCCGGGCCCTCCCCGTCATGTGGCTACTGGGCTCAACAGTCCACACACAGCCCTGGACGGCTGGGGACACTCTGCCACTGGGCTAAACCCCCGCCCATCTAATTGGCTTCTTAGCCATGTGTTCCTACAGACTGTAGGTTAGGAGGACTGTCCCCATCTCCCAGGGTTTCAGGATCAGGTCACAAAAGTCTCCTTCAGAGCAACCTGGGTTCCTCTTAGCACTATTTGGGCCTGTGTTTCTCTGGCAGTTTGCTGAGGAATGTGACATGGCCAGTTCACGGAGGCCAGGCCGGGCTGCAGGGGATTGCTTCTTGCAAAACAGAGCATGAGGGGCCAGCAACGTGGGCCCATTTGACAGAAGCATTCTCTTAACTCTGAGTTCCCACCGTCCCCCCTGCCTGTCCCCTAACACCACACTTCCTGGGCAAACATCCTGCAGGAATAGGCGGGCTGTCCCCCACACCAAGGACTGATCTGACCTAAAGATGGCAAAAGTGCCCCAGTGAGAAACCGGGAGGGGGCTGAGGCTTGAAGAAAAGGAACTTGCTTCATTCAGACCCCGCTCTTCCCCTGCATTCAGATTTGTGCTCTCCAGAAAGAAGGCAGTTGGGTCATCTCTCTCCTACCACGTGACAGGGACCTGCCCTTGCACTGGGAGAAACTACTGGGGACAAATTGACTTGACAGGGAAGCTAGCGGGGCCTCCGCAATCCACTGAGTCCCTCTTTCCTAGCTGAGGACGTTTATGCTGGGCACGTGGTTGCCAGAGAGAAAGACTACATTTCCCAGCGTCCCTTGCAACCAACGTGGTCATGTGACCAGGCTCTAGTCAAGGGTGGAAAAGACTTGTGCCATTTCTGGTCACACCCTTCAAGGACAATGTCCTTTTCTTGTTTTTCCCTCTTTCAGCCTGGATTAGGGACATGGTAGAGAGGAGTCTCAGGTCCTGAGGACAAACGCAATCCCATAGGAAGGGCAGAGAATGAGGTGCCGGAGCCCTGACTCCTACCGGCATGTGTGGCCCAGTGAAAATCCACATTTCTGGGTAATCAAGGCCATTGTTGTTTTGAATCCATGACAGGCAGTCAAATTTGTACCCTGTTCAGTTGTTCCATTCAGAGGAGATGGGAGACAGGGGAGGCGGTGACAAGCCCCTGGGTCACACATCCTGGCCTGGTTGTCGGTTTTGTTTGTTGTTCAGGTAGTACCACCGTGGAGCTGCTCTCTGTCCCTCTTTCCCCTGCGTATCATCCTCTGTGTCTTTTTTTTTTTTTGGGGGGGGGTGTACAGGGATTGAACCCAGGCGCGATTAACAACTGAGCCACATCCCCAGCCCTTTTATATATTTTATTAGAGACAACTCGCTGAGTTGCTTCGGGCCTTGCTGAGTTGCTGAGGCTGGCTTTGAACTCACGATCCTCCTGCCTCAGCCTCCCAAGCCGCTGGGATCACAGGTGTGCACCACCAGCCCAGCCTGTGCCTTTCTCTCCTCTCTCTCTCTCTGTCTCTCTCTCTTTCTGTCGATTGGCTCTGCCTCAGGCCAGGGAGAAACATGCCATTCTTCATTTGCTGGGGTCCTAAGTCTCCCCCCAGGAGGAAGGAAGGTGCGATGAACTGGAGGTCACCCCGGCCGTCTGAAGAGCAGCCCCACCTCTACAGGGCGGAGACGGCTGTGGGGTTCCCAGGAATGTCAGAAGGTGCCGGGGTTTTCCCGCTGAGCGGGGCTGCCTCAGCCTCCGAGCCTGCTGACGTCTGCTGAGCTTTCCAAGATAAGGAAGATCCTCCCTGCCTCCCGTGAAGCAAGGATTCTGCCACTTCCACAAACCAGCGTGAGGTTTGTTATGCAGAAGTGGGATCCAGGCTGTGGTCTGGAAGTTTCTACCACTTATTCTGGCAAACACCATCAGGGGGAGGCTGGGTGTTTCCCAGTGACCAGCTCCCTGCACTTGAGAGGCTCTTATCTGTTTGAGCCAGCAAGCAGGACATGTGTCTGGAACCAGCCATTCCTGTAGCTGCAGCAGCTTTTACCCTGCCCGCCCCTCTGTGACGTTAGACACGACAGCGCCCTGTCAGGACTGCAGCTGCGCGGCTGCTATCACAGGATGCCCTGTTGTCTTCCCCTGGGTGGGTCTGTCCTCTCAGCTTCTGAGAAGGTGAATGAATCCAATCCTAAATCAAATCCGATGCCCAAGAACGTCACAGCCTCTGACCCCTCCTTGCAACAGTGAGAAAACACAGTGCAACAGTGGAGAGAGTAAAGCATCCTACTCCAGATAGATTTCTTTCTTTTCTTTCTTTTTTTTTTTTAGTACCAGGGATTGAACTCAGGGGTACTGGCCGCAGCACGGGACTGAAGCAGTCAGGGTCACTCCAGGTGAATTGAGCTGGCTACTAAATAGCCCCACAGAGACAGGACATACATTTTTCGGGGATCAGTGACGGCTTCTCGAGCTCAGCTTCCACAAAGGGGGCAAGAGAGGCAGGCACAAAAAGAGAGACCACGCCTGTGACCTCCTGTTGATCGAGGGGAAGCCATTCAAGAAAGTTCAACCCAAATAAGGCAAGGGATTGGGTTTCAGGGGGTTGTTTGGTGATGTCTTGTGGTCAGCAGATTGACATCTTGTGGGGATCACAGGCAGAGCGAGAGAGAAGGACAGAAACACCACACAGCCCGGTCAGAGCAGCAGTGTCGTCCAGGCCCCTCACGTACCTACTCAAATGTGCATAGCTCACCACACAAGTCCAGGGCTGGCTGACCACTGAGCCATACCCCCAGCTCTTTTTTTTTTTTGTATTTTATTTAGAGACAGGGTCTCACTGAGTTGCTTAGGGCCCGGTTAAGTTGCTGAGGCTGACTTTGAACTCTCTATCCTCCTGTCTCAGCCTCCTGAGCTCTGGGATTACAGGCATGCGCCATGCCCCTCCCCCCATATGTATTTCCTTGGCAGAGTTTGAATTGGTTATTCAGATAAACTCCAGACCTCTGCAGAACTCAGAATGGCTCTCATAAGTTGTCTTTTTGTAAAAAGAAATTGGCATCTTTCTAAGTTAGTCAAGTTAAGAGGGGAGGCAGGCAGAGTGGCTTTCTAATCTCCACCCCCCCCCTGCCTAGGATACACCTTTCCACAGGAAGAAGAAATGAAGAATCTGACTCTTGGCCCAGACAGAGGTGCCCACAGGTAGCTGTTGCCTGAGAGACTTTATTTGCATCACAAAAGAACCATTTCCCTCTTTTTTTTTTTTTGTAAATTTACTTTTCCCCTTTTTATTGGTACATTATACATAACAGTAGAATTCATTGTCACACATATCAGACATTCACAGTGGGAACAGCATAATTTGGTGGATTTCATTTCCTCCTTTTTCTCTTCCCATTACGAGGGGTCAGGTGTAGAATTTTCCCCTGTGGTGCCATATTCACATCCCCAAAATTGGGGCTCTGAAGCATTTTGGATTAGGGATGCTTAACCTGTAGTACGTAATAAATATGTGGGCCTGGTGGCAGATGGCCACACTCAACAAATATTCCCTATCACTATTGTTTAAATAGTAATGGTTTAAAATTGTTCAAAAATCAGTTTCTAATGGTTTAAAATCAGTCTGATAAGTAGACGTAGGCTGAGCTGAGTCACGCACCAGCCCGTGGGAAGCAGGGCCATTAGTTTGAAGCATAAGTGTCCGGTGACAGTATAACTCAAGCCACAGATGCATTTAAAAATTGTCTAGTAGTTACATTGAAAAGCAAAATGGAACAGGTGAAATTACTTTTAATAACATAATTTATTTAAATAATACATATGAAACATCATTCAAACATGTGGTCAGTGTTAAAAATTATTAACAAGATATTTACAATTTTTTTCTTCATGTCAAATTTTCCAAATTCGCTGTGCATTTGACTCAGCACATTTTCAAGCAGACCACTCACATTTAAGATGCTCAGTGGTCACATGTGGCCGGTGGTCACTGTAGAGGTCAACTCTGGGTTTTTGAAGTGTACATCGTGAAGCAGGATCAGAGAGGTTTGGGGACTGGCTCAAGGGCACACAGCTGGGTCCAGCTCTGCGTGCTTTTTTTGGTACCTGGTTTCCCCAATCCACAGCATGTTCTGTGCCAAAGGTTCTCAAATTCTAGAGCATGTAAGAATCACCCAGGGAGTTTGTTAAAATGAGGGTCCAAGATCAGAATTCAGAGTGGGACCCAGGAATCTTTATTAATGAACTCCCCCACGATCCTGATGTGTGTGGTCACCTGGAAAATTCTTGTTCCCAGACGCATTGGAAACACTAGGGGAGCCTGTCACAATCCCAGTGCCAGGTATTTGGAAGAGTCCTATGTTGAGAGCCACAGCCGAAGGGGCCCCAGCAAACTTCCAGCTGCCAGCAAACTTCCAGCTGCCGGCTGATGATTGGCTCACAGCGGCCCCAGCAACATCTAGCTGATTGGCTCCTCGGCCCCAGCAACATCTAGCTGATTGGCTCCTCTGCGGTGATGCTCATTGGGCTGTTTCCCTGCCCTTTCAGATCACGGAGCTGCTCATTGGGGGACTTTTTTTGGCTCCGCCCACGTGACCCAGCCAATCGGCCTCAAGAGCAGGAGGATTGTGGGAGGTGGAGAGAAGCTGGTGTGGGAGAGAGAGGCTTGTGGAAAGCCGGTGGTGGCAGTTGAGGCTCTGAGGATTTTTCCTGAGAGGCTGTTTTGTTTGGCGTGTGTGGTTCTAAAAATAAAGTTAGTTTCTTTTGACAAGTGGCTCCTGATTGTGCCCAGCCAGACTGCGGCATTTGGTGGCTCGCACGGGGAGCGACTGAGGGTAAGTGAACTGCTCGCCCCTGAGGGCAGGGCAAGAGGATGGGTAGCCATTTTAAGATTCTTCTTTTGTTATTTTGTTTCACTTTTGTTTTAAGTTGCCTGTCCCTGGAGATGTGTAAGATGGAAGAAAAACCGCTCACATCTGAGGAACAGATAGGGAGAAAGGACGGATGGACATTTCAGGAGGCTATTATAATGATTTTGTGTTGTTCCAATTTTGTTTCACTCAGTTTCAGTTTTGTTAGGCGTTATCTTGTTGAGTTGTATTATAGTAGAAATACGGGATCAGAAATTAGTAAAAAACAAACTGAAAGAGTGTTAAGTAAATTGTTAGAGGAAGGAGGCATCTCAGTAAAATCAAGAACAATCAGGGCATACGTTGATACAATACAAAAATGTAGCCCATGGCTTTTTAAGGAGGAGTTGTTAAATATATCACAATGGAACCATCATGGTGAAGATTTAAAAAGAATAGAAAAGAAAAGCCCAGGGACTCTGCCAGTTGGCACATTGCCATTGTGGACGTTCATATCTTGTTTGCTTAGTCCAAAGCCTTCAGTTCAGACAATGGTAGAGGAAGAAGAAGACATAATGATTCAAGTAAAAGAGAAGGTCTCTCAAGTTAGTCAGACAGAGGAAAAGATTCAAGTAAAAGAGAAGGCCTCTCAAGCTAGTCAGACAGAGAAAGAAAGTGTAAAACAGAAAAAGCCATCAGGGGGAAAGTTACAACAGGAGACTGCTACTAACACCTTTCTATCACCAGAGGACGTAAGTGTCCAACTAACAAGGCCACCTCCATATGCTGGGAGGTCCCCAACCCCCGCAGTTGATAGTTGGGATCCTGAGACAAGATCTCAAATATTAACATGCCCTGTATTTGAGGCAGGAGGGCAGCGATTTTACCAAGTTTTAAATTTCAAAACAGTGAAGCAGCTAAAAGAGGCTGTAACAACCTATGGTCCTCAAGCACCCTTCACTGTAAGCATGGTCGAATCCATTAACAACTTGAACATGACGCCAGCAGATTGGGCTAATATGTGTAAAGCTGTGCTAAATGGAGGACAATACCTGTTATGGAAGGTTGCCAATGAGGAATTTTGCAAGGAGACGGCTAGGCGAAATGCAGCAGCTGGTTATCCTCAGAGAAATCTAGATATGTTGTTAGGAAAGGGACCTTATGAGGATCAGCAGCAACAAATTGCATATGATCCTGGTGTATACGCACAAATTGCTGCAGATGCAATTAAGGCATGGAAGACTTTACAAGGACATGGAGGTTTACAAGGTCAATTATCTAAGGTAATACAAGGAGCTAATGAACCTTATGCTGAATTTGTAGATAGGCTTATTCAAACAGCTACCAGAGTTTTTGGGAATACAGAACAAGCAATGCCATTACTAAAACACCTGGCTTATGAGCAAGCGAATCGTTGGTGCAGAGATATCATTAGACCATGGAAACATGAAGATTTAAACACATATATTAAATTATGTAGAGACATTAATGAACAAGAGCAAGTCGTGGCAGCTGCAGTAAAACAGGCTTTAGATGCCAGAGACATTAATGAACAAGGGCAAATTGTGGCAGCTGCAGTAAAACAGGCTTTAGATGCCAGGCCAAGAACATGCTACAATTGTGAACAAACAGGACATTTTAAAAGGAATTGCCCCATTGGAGGAGGGTTTAACAAAACTAGGTATCAAAGGAGTAGAATACCAGGTATTTGCCCACGATGCCGTAGAGGGAGACATTGGGCTAATGAATGCCGTTCTCAAACCACCATAGAGGGTACTCCATTATCAAAAAACGAACAAGGACCAGGTGTTTATCCACGATATCGTGGAGAAAGGCATCGGGCTCCATTGCCAAAAAATGGACAGGGGGGCCCAATGCTCCGGGGCCCAAAACCACAAATATACGGAGCACTGGAGGAACCCAGCAACCCCATCAGGGTAGTGCCCAGGACACATTGTCCATCAGATCCCTCATCAGACAAACCAGAGGGAGCGCAGGGTTGGACATCTGCGCCTCCGCCAGAGCAGTACTAACTCCAGAGATGGGAGTTCAAATCATTCCCACAGGGGTGAAAGGACCTCTTCCCAAAGGAACAGTAGGCTTATTATTGGGACGCAGCTCTTCTACTCTAAAAGGACTTATGATAAGTCCTGGGGTAATTGATCCCGATTATGAAGGTGAAATAAAAATTATAGCCAGTTCTCCAAAGGGTATATCAGTAATTTCACCAGGAGATAGAATAGCACAGTTACTAATAATACCCAGCCTACATGATAAATTTTCCAGTCGTACTGTAGAAAGAGGTTCCAAGGGATTAGGCTCCACAGGTGTAGATTGGGCTATGCTTTCTTTAAATTTAGATTCTCGCCCCATGCTAAAACTAAATATTCAAGGACATGAATTTAATGGGCTACTGGATACAGGTGCAGACCTTAGCATCATCTCTCGTCAAGAATGGCCAAAACATTGGCCATTACAACAAGCCACTCAAACGCTTCGAGGCCTAGGAGTGGCGACTAATCCCCATAGAAGTGCAATGGTATTAGATTGGAAGGATCCTGAAGGATGTGAAGGAACTATACAGCCATATGTATTGGATCATCTTCCCGTAAATTTATGGGGACGAGATGTCCTAGATCAATTAGGTTTGACATTAACAAATAACATCAACCAAAATGCACCCACTATTATGACTAGACAAGGTTTTAGGAAAGGAAAAAGATTAGAAAAACAAGAACAAGGTATAGCAGCACCAATACAAATAGATCAAGGAACAGACAGACATGGGTTGGATTTTCAGAAAGGGCCACTGAGACAATAAAAATTACTTGGAAATCAGAAAGACCAGTATGGGTTCCTCAGTGGCCCCTGACTAAAGAAAAGATACAAGCAGCCCATGACCTGGTCAAACAACAATTAGCAGAAGGACATATACAACCTTCTGTATCTCCCCATAATACTCCCATTTTTGTCATCAAAAAGAAATCTGGTAAATGGAGATTATTGCAAGATTTAAGAGCCATTAATAATGAGATGGTTATTATGGGACCTGCTCAATCAGGGATTCCTCAATTGTCTGCTTTGCCAAAAACCTGGTATGTTTTAGTTATAGATATTAAAGATTGTTTTTTTTCAATTCCAATTCATCCTGAGGATAGTCCACGTTTTGCATTTACTATCCCTGCACTGAATCATGAAGGTCCTGATCAGAGATATGAATGGAAAGTACTCCCTCAAGGGATGGCTAACAGCCCAACTATGTGTCAAATTTATGTTAACAAAGTAATCCAGCCACTTAGAAATCAAAATCCTGAACTACAAATATTTCACTATATGGATGATGTATTATTAGCACACAAAGATAAAAACACATTGCTAGAATGTTATGCCACACTTACAAACTTATTAAAAAATTATAATCTAGAGATAGCAATAGATAAAGTACAATTAAATTTTCCAATTAATTATTTAGGAGTTCTATTATCCTCAACCATGGTCCGTCCACCAAAAATTCAAATACGAGTAGATCAACTCAAATCACTTAATGACTTTCAAAAGTTATTAGGAGACATAAATTGGATAAGGCCTTATTTAGGTATACCAACAGGAGAGTTGGGACCTTTATTTGATATCCTAAAAGGTCCATCAGATCCAAATTCACCCCGAATGTTAACGCCTGAAGCAAGAAAGGCATTAAAAATCATTGAAACATATATGGAAAATATGCATTTGGATAGAATTGATATAAGTTTGCCTTTATTATTTATTGTACTACCAACAAAAAATATTCCTACAGGAGTATTTTGGCAAGAAGGTCCATTATTATGGATACATTTATCTTATTCTCCTAACACTATTCTTACTAGGTATCCTGAGGCTGTAGGACAATTAATACTCAAAGGAATAAAAGCAGCAAAGGGAGTGTTTGGAATTTCTCCCAATAAAATTATTACTCCATATACTATGAATCAAATTGATGAGTTAGCTAATGAGTTAAATACTTGGGCAATAATCATGTGCAAATCTAATGTTTCATTTGATAACCACTTACCATCTAATCCTTTATTGTCTTTTTGGTCATTGCATCCTGTAATTTTTCCAAAAATGACAAGAAAAACACCTATCATGAATGCTCCAAATATATTCACTGATGGGTCAAATAATGGTACAGCAGCAGTAGTTACCCCTGATCAAACTTTTACATTTTTAGTACCCAAACAATCAGCTCAAAAGGTAGAGCTTAATGCAGTTTTACAAGCTTTTGTGATGTTTAAAGATTCTGTATTTAATTTATTTTCTGATAGTCAGTATGTAGTTAATGCTATAGTATCTCTTGAAGATGCTGGTAGGATTTCCCCTTCTTCTACTGTTTTCTCTTTGCTTTCCACTATACAAAGTCTAATCTGGGACAGAAAAGATCCATTCTTTATAGGACATATCAGGGCACATACAGGATTGCCTGGAGCCCTTAGTTTGGGCAATGATTTAGCAGATAAAACTACACATGACATACATATTTTCTCTACACTAGAAGAAGCTATAAATTTTCATAAAAAGTTCCATGTCAATGCTAATACTTTACAAAAGCGTTTTAAAATAACTAAGGAACAAGCTAGACAAATAATAAAACAATGTCAAAATTGTGTGACCTTTTTACCACAAGTTAATCTTGGAGTCAATCCTAGAGGATTGATACCTAACCATATTTGGCAGATGGACGTCACACACTTGCCAGAATTTGGAAAATTAAAATATTTGCATGTTACAGTTGATACTTCTTCTGGATTTTTGATGGGCTCCCTTCATGCCGGAGAAAAAACTAAAGATGTTATAGCTCATTGCTTACAAAATTTTGCCACTGTGGGTGTTCCAAAACAGTTAAAAACAGATAATGCCCCTGGTTATACTTCTACCTCTTTTAAACAATTTTGCTCAACATTTGGCATTACTCATATAACAGGAATCCCATACAATCCACAGGGACAAGGCATAGTTGAAAGAGCTCATCAAACTATTAAAATGTACTTATTAAAGCAAAAAGAAGGAATTGGGAAGGGGTATATATTCCCCAAAGATAAACTTAAAATAACCCTTTTTACTCTAAACTTTTTAAATTTGGATTCATCAGGACTTAGTGCTGCGGAAAGGCATATGTGTCCAAAAAATGTACATAAGCCCAAGGTACTTTGGAAGGATATTCTAACAGGACAATGGAAAGGTCCTGACCCAGTAATTGTCTGGAGTCGGGGGTCTGTTTGTGTGTTTCCACAGGGAGAACAGCAGCCGATTTGGATTCCAGAGAGATTAACCAAGGTCCTGACCCAGTGATTGTCTGGAGTCGGGGGTCTGTTTATGTGTTTCCACAGGGAGAACAGCAGCCGATTTGGATTCCAGAAAGATTAACTAAAGCGATTTCTACAGACCAAAAAGAAGATGATTTGGCTCAAATCCATAACAACTGATATCCAAAACTCCAGTTTGGCTATTCTTACATCTGCAACAGAACCAGGATGCTTTTTTCAATATCTATTTTATTATTGCCCTTTGCCATATCATGAAGTTCTATTTTGTTTTTTGAGCTCATACAGACCTAGGTTAATGTTTTGCTGATCAGTTCTATTTTTTGACTATAGAGTTTTTAAACATTGCAATGGAGATTTCACCTGTAAAAAGTTATAAGGCCTTTACTATAATGTTATGTGTTGTATGTATTATATTATGTGTGCACACTTGTGTTTTGTGTTATATGTTTGAATGTATGTATGTCCATATATCATATATGATGAGCGCTCATGATAAAATGGATCCAAATATTTTTTTTTAATTCACGTGATTTAAATGGTTTAATTTAATTGGGTAAACAGCTGTTAAAGATTGTTTTAATATGTGAACACAAAAGAAGGTTAACAGATCTGTTTGTTTACTTTCACCTTTCCTTTTCATTATATTTAATAATTCTCTTAAAGATAATGTAAATTGTTAAGAAAATTGTTTTCTTTTAGTGCCTTCTGTAATGTTACATAATTTTTTCTTTAGCCATTATTGCCAGAATTCCTATCTTCATCCCAGTGCTGGTGAAGTCAAAGATAAAACCAATCTACAGCTTCTACAATAGCCATCACTGAACTGCTTGCAGAACTTGCCTGGACACATTGTGAGCTCACCTGTATGCATTGTGAACTATCTGTTGGTGCAGCGACTTGTGGTAGTGTTGGGGTATTTTTGCTGATGATGTCATCGGTGGTACAATTTTTCCAAAAGGAGCCGTCAATTGGCTTGGTGTATCTTCCTCCCTTCTGCTTGTCATGATCGTCCAGCTAAAATTTGGGGGCCAACAGAGGTGAGGCAAAGAACCTCACCCCCCCGCTGGTACAAAGACCTCTCCACAGGTGTGGCTGTATACTGGACCGGTAGTCAGTGACGGGTAAGATCCAATTGCAATGGTACCAACCTAAGGACCATATGTACTATTGGACAACCTAAGGCAGGCACGGTCCCTAAGCCACATGCTTGTTGTTTAAACAGAGAGGGGGAGATGTTGAGAGCCACAGCCGAAGGGGCCCCAGCAAACTTCCAGCTGCCAGCAAACTTCCAGCTGCCGGCTGATGATTGGCTCACAGCGGCCCCAGCAACATCTAGCTGATTGGCTCCTC
The DNA here is from genome assembly GCF_001458135.2 of Marmota marmota marmota. Classification (NCBI taxonomy): domain Eukaryota; kingdom Metazoa; phylum Chordata; class Mammalia; order Rodentia; family Sciuridae; genus Marmota; species Marmota marmota. Next base: position 5,428,453 of record NW_026000205.1, read on the forward strand.
GGCCCCAGCAACATCTAGCTGATTGGCTCCTCTGCGGTGATGCTCATTGGGCTGTTTCCCTGCCCTTTCAGACCACGGAGCTGCTCATTGGGGGACTTTTTTTGGCTCCGCCCATGTGACCCAGCCAATCGGCCTCAAGAGCAGGAGGATTGTGGGAGGTGGAGAGAAGCTGGTGTGGGAGAGAGAGGCTTGTGGAAAGCCGGTGGTGGCAGTTGAGGCTCTGAGGATTTTTCCTGAGAGGCTGTTTTGTTTGGCGTGTGTGGTTCTAAAAATAAAGTTAGTTTCTTTTGACAAGTGGCTCCTGATTGTGCCCAGCCAGACTGCGGCAGTCCTATGTCCCAAAGCTCCATATAAATCACATTTCACCACCCACCTCTGCTCTTTGGTGTTTTTTTTTCTTTTTGGTGCTGGGGCGGGAGCCCAGGGGCCAGGCGTGCGCTGCTGCCCTGAGCTGCCCCAGCCGCTCAGCTCTCTCCGCTACGTTCCCATCCTCAGGAACTGCGCATCTTTTCCTGTCTTCCGGCTGATTGAGGAGGAGGTTCTTTGTGAATGGCTTATTCGTGTTGTTGGCCCACCACTCTCCTCTTGTCTTTCTTTTCCGTTTAGTTTTTCAGGAGTTCTCTGTCCCTTAAGGATCTTAAGCACTTGCCTGTGGTCAGGGCTGTTCTCCTGGGACAGCAATGGGACCACTTCCACAAGTGGCCACCAGGGGGCGGAGCTGTCCTTAGGAAAGATTGGAGGGATGCTGCAGGGGTCCCCTTATCCCAGGGCTTGCTCTGGCTCCTGTACACTTGGCCTCTTATCTTTGGGAAACTGCTTGGTTGGTTAACGGGACATTAATAGGTCCAAGATTACCTTCCCTGAGCCTCATTCATAAACCCCCCAAGTCTAGGGGCAGCATAGCATAGAGTTTTAAGAACATGGGTTTTGGCATCGGCCGTGGGTCTGAATCCCTCCTCCTTCCTTTAGGAGCCGTGGGAAGTGACCTTGCCTCCTTGAGCCTTTTACTGCTTATGTGCTGTGAAATGAAAACCCTCACGAACCTAGATTCAGTTAACTGCTCAGGGCAGGATGTCACACATTCAACCACAGAATGTTCACCGCCCTAGGCACTGGGCATTCAGCGCCAAAGGAAACAGAAAGGTCTGTCTCTGTGAAGCCAGTATTTAGGGAGGGGCATAAATCAACCGGAAGCAGCAGAGAATGACCAGGCTTGGAGAGAAACACACCAGAGATGTGGGCTGGCAACACCTGAGTGCACAGAGAGTGAATACCCTGCTCAGGGTGGGCTCTCTGAAGGGGTGTCCCCTGAACAAGAACCTGAGTGAGCAGAGGGAGGAAGACATGTGGTTAACCTGAGGAAAGTGTTTGGGCAGAAAGAAAGGCAAGTGCAAATGTCCTGAGGCAGGGCGGTGTGTTTACAAACCAGAGGAGAGGCCCCAGCTAGAGTGGAGGGAGTAGGGGAAGGGGAGGGGAGGTCAGAGAGCATTGAGGATGGATCATGGGAGGCCTTGGGGGCCCCTGTAGGAACTTTGGCTTTTCTCTTGAGTGACACAGGAACCATGGGAAGCTTCAGAGCAGAGGAATGACATAAATTGATGTTTACGAAGGTGTTAACACGAGCCAGGAGCAGAGTGTGAAGCAGGGAGTGGGTGGGTTAGGTGGCAGATGGAGCTGGTGCTGGCTGAGCTGTTGAGAGGTGGTCAGATTCTGGCAAGGCTTGAAGGTCAGGTCCAGGATCTGCAGGTGTACGGGCAGAGCTGGTTTCTCAGTAAAGATGTTTCCTTTCCTTTCTGACCAGTTCTCCCTGTGGCTCTTAAAATAGATTTCCTCTTCCCGAGCCAAGCACCGTGCGGCATACCTGTCACCCCAGCTAATCAGCAGGGGGAGGCAGGGGGTCAAGAGTTTGAGGCCAGGGGCTGGGATTGTGGCTCAGCGGTAGAGTGCTCCCCTAGCACGGGCAGGACCCGGGTTCCATCCTCAGCACCACATAAAAATAAAGGCGTTGTGTTGTGTCCTGTCCATCTACACCTAAAAAGTAAATATTCACACTCACACACACAAAAAGGCCAGCTGTAGTGTAGTCCTCCACAAAAAGTCCTACCTGGGCTGCTCCAGACATCCCCACCACGGCTGGTTTTAGGACTGTCAGCAAAACAGTCTCTATAAGAGAGTTCAGTGAGATAAACTTCCTATTTTCGTGTCGCCCTGTTTTACTTGGCTACTGGCGGGGGGGAAAAAATCAGCCCTCCAGGTGCTGGACACCCCCTCACTAGTTTTCACAAATGTATCCAGTATAGTTTTTTGTAGAAATGTGCAAACAAGGCCTCTGTCTGGCCTTGAGCTGGGCTTCACAGAGATATCTACATTTTTAAGATAAGTTACAAATGGGCCCATGGTAACAGCTGGCAGAGGAGGAAGGAGAGGGGAGAAGAGGCTCTCCCCTTTCAAGTGTTGTCCTTGGAGGGTTAGCTTGCCCAGAACAGTGAGAGAAAAAGCTGCTTTATGTGAACTTCTGCAGATTGTGAACTTCTGAGCCCCTCCCCTTACATGCTGGGTATAAAACTCTGAAACTCCCTGAACTCAGGGTTCAGGGGATTGATTGATGACAGCAAAAGCTGTGCCCCCTGAACCTGGCTGCAGCCAAATAAAACTGTGTCCTGAAGTCTCTGGTGCCTTGCCTCATTTGTCCCTGTTGGGTAAACATATAACAGCAGCAGCACCCCAGAGAAAAACCCCAGCATGGGGTCTAACGACCCTCCTTCTCCTCTTTGTTTCTTTCACTGGCGCGAAACGTTCCCACCGCGCCCATGTTCAAACCCTGCTGGTGGGAAGCCTTAGCCCCAATCAGAATTAACTTCTTGGGCTCGGGAACTGACATATGGAAGAGCTTGCCAACAAACGGGCGACCTGTTATCTACCTCAGCCCTGCGACCTCTCCTTAGACCTATGTAAACACACAGCCTTTTGTAATAAAGTGGAAACCTCTTTGGTCATCTGTGTCGTGTGGTGCAGCGTTTTTCCAGTCTTACAGTGGTGCCGAAACCCGGGAGACGGGGTGCTCGACAAACCGAGCCCCGTCTCTGCCACCGCCGTCACCAGCGACACATTTTGCCCTCGTCTGTCTTTTTGGGCGCTGGCTCCCTGCACTCACCACTGATCGGGTCTAGGTATGTCTCCCCCCTCCCCGGCTCGCCAACTCCCTTTGGACTCCCAGCAGGACCGTGATCGTCCCGCACGCTCCTGACGCCCGGTAGGGAGGAGGGAATACACCCCACTAAGACCTTCACTGGTCGAAGTGGACCCTCTGGCGACCCGCTTCCCTTTGAGGCGTGAGGCTTCTGGGTTTACAGAGAGGGGCTCCCTGGTCTCTTCCTCCTCCACAGAGCTGTGCACTGTGGTAGCCGCGCGCCCCGCCCGGCCTGCAGGCCCGGGGCTGCA
>NW_026000205.1:5434338-5461674 GCF_001458135.2 Marmota marmota marmota
GGCAGAATCTCTAGCATCTTTACAAAGGCAGGTCACATCCTTGGCTCAAGTTACTCTTCAAAATCGATGAGCTATAGACTCACAGCCGAAAAAGGTGGAACCTGCCTCTTCTTGAGGGAAGAATGCTGTTACTACATCAACGAATCAGGCCTTGTGGAAACTAATGTAGTCAAGCTCACCGACTTGGCTACCTCTTTGAAAAATCCACCAAACCAAAACCCATTTGCCACCTTCTTTTTAGCCCACTTCCAATCGTGGCTGTTGCCTCTTTTAGGGCCCATATGTCTTCTTTTCCTGATGTGTCTGTTCCTGCCCTGTCTGCTTCACTTCCTACAGGGCCAATTATGGAAGACCTTTAACCAAACTTTCAACCAGCTTCTGCTTAGGTACTACCAGCCTCTGATGACCAACGAACCCCCAACATCTTCAAGAGAACAGCTCACTCAGTGCTGAAACTCACTACCAGGCGCGATGGAATGCAACGGACATCGGACAGCGGGAGACAACGAGCCCGGAGAACCTCTTAATCTGCCACCCTGGATTCTTGAGCCTTTATGTCCTTTTAAGCCTCCTCATGGCCCTTGGCCTCTTCTCTGTCAGTCCCCCGACATGGAACTTCTGCCAAAAACTGACATTTGCTTTAATTTTTATCTTCATCCTGTTTTTGTTCGCTCTGATTTTCTTTAGGTGCTGGTGACGCCATGTCAAGGCAACATTTCCAATATTTCCTAGAGTCTCTGTTACAGGACCAGTGGCTGATACCAACAATCTCCTCCATCCAGGAATGGTTCGATGCCATCGACAACTTGTGGTTTCAGGAAACTTTCATAGACTTCACCCCTACGGAAGTAGCTGTCTATAGCCACTGGGTTTTATTTCTGGTTACCATGATATCCCCAGACCTGCCCCCCCGAACATTCCTCCACTTCCCTTTCTAGGCCCTACGCCACCCCCGCACAGCTGGAAGCAGCCAGATCTGACTAACGACGCCCCAATTCCTAAGAAAACAAAAAGGGAGGAATGTTGGGTAAACATATAACGGCAGCAGCACCCCAGAGAAAAACCCCAACATGGGGTCTAACGACCCTCCTTCTCCTCTTTGTTTCTTTCACTGGCGCGAAACGTTCCCACCGGCGCCCATGTTCAAACCCTGCTGGTGGGAAGCCTTAGCCCCAATTAGAATTAACTTCTTGGGCTCCGGAACTGACATATGGAAGAGCTTGCCAATAAATGGGCGACCTGTTATCTACCTCAGCCCTGCGACCTCTCCTTAGACCTATATAAACACACAGCCTTTTGTAATAAAGTGGAAACCTCTTTGGTCATCTGTGTCGTGTGGTGCAGCGTTTTTCCAGTCTTACAGTCCCTACAACATTTCTGGCGACCCAGGTGAGATGGAGCAGGTAAGGATGGCGGTTCTGCCTCTCTTGTCTCTGGGGGCCGGCTTTCCCAGGGTGGTGAGGGACAGTGTTTCCCCTGAGCACTCACAGGCAAATCTTGGCCTGAAGGAGAGGCCACTCACTCAGCGCCCTGGGGCTGCCACCCTGGAGCACAACGGGACCCACAGGCAACAGGAACCAGAATTAGGGTTTGGAGCACTGCCCAGCTGAACAGGTAGGACCCGGGTCCATTTGGTTTGCAGCCCACCTGACTTCCCCTTCGAGGCCTAAGTGGGTGGAAGAGAGGCCTGATCACCCTCTGTTGGGTCCCGAGTACCCTCCAAAGTGGTTGGAATTGAAACGGACCCGGGGAGTTGCCTGAGTGGCCTCTGTTAGGGGTCAGTGAGCACAGGGGACACCGTGACTCCCTTTTCTGTTTGGTTTGGAATTGTTGGAATCTGGGCGGTATAGAAATTCTGTCCTGGCCATGTCTGTGGGAAAGTGTGTGAATGAGACGGACAAAGGGAAGGGGCCGACCCAACCCGAGGGCCAAAGCGAGTGCAGAGTCCTGATCCGCGGTTCCGTGGCCCCTCATACAGTCTATGGCGGAATTTCACCAACCAATGTCCAGGTGAAAGCTCCAGGTCCGACCCGCAAGGCCAAGAGGGTCCTAAGTCCCTGCGAGGGGAGCAGCCAGAGATGGATGAAGCGAGTCTTGTCCTAAGTGTGTTTTGTTCTAAGTGTGCGACACCGATGCAGGGTGGACCATGGGAGGCACACTAAGGAAACTGAGCCTTCTGAAATGTGTGTTAGAGACCTTTAGGAAGGTTTTCCTGGTGACTGTGGGTGAGACTCACTCCACAAAGGTGGCATACTCTGTGAATTAGAGTGGCTCACCCAAGACGTGGGCTGGCCACCAGAAGGATCTTTAGATGAGAGAGTCATTGCTGAGGTCCTTTGATTGTTGTTGAAACCCCTGAACCATTTCTCTTACATTGATTGCTGTCAAGAGATAGTACAGAAACAGTCCCCTTGGCTGAGAGCCTGTCTAGATGGACAGTCCAAGCTGATGTTAGCCAGGAGCATGGTGGTCTCTAAGACCCAACAGAAAGCAGGTAAACAGAAAACCTGACTAGGAAAAAGACAGGAAAGGGAACAGTTTTCCCCGTGAGCCAGAAGAGGACCCAAGACCAACTTTGCCAAGACCACTGGGACAACAGACTGTCCCCTCAGACCCCTTGTCCTCAGAGGCAACAAATGATGCCCCCAGTACTGGATATTCCTTCCTCTGTGATGTCCTCAGAGCCAAAGGCTTCCTAGGACCAAAGACTCTTCACCTCCCAAGAATAAGGTGGGAGATTTGTCCCGAGACCAGAGCCACAACTCAGATGAGAACTCTCCAGATGCCCCTGCAAGGGACTAAAGGACCTGCCCATGTTGTCCAGAAAGGAAAAACCTGAGGGAGACAAGGCCGTTTTGTGTGCCAGCCTTTCTCCACCCCAGAGCTCATAAGCTGGAAAAATCATGCTCCCTCCTACACGGAGAAACCCTGGGCCAGGACTGATCTGGGGCAGCCCATTATCCAGACCAGGGACGGAGAAAGAAGGGCTAAAGATAAAGAGATGTCAAGAGGCCCTCATAGAAAGTCTAAAAAAAAAAAAAAAAAAAAGAAAAAAGAGAACAAAACACACTGTCTGTGCCCAAGAGTTAGAATGAGTCGGAGCCAGCCCTGAGCCCTGGCCTAAGCTGAGTGCATCTGCAGACAGAGCCCAGATAAGCCTCCTGCTGCTGCAGCATCTCCCTCTTGCACCCTCATAGCCCTGAACTGGGCCCCACATCTGCCTAAGGCCCCTCTGCCCTATGAATCCAGCAGCAATGATCAATAGAGATGTGCCCAACTGACTCAGAGCTAAGTGTCCAGGCCACCACCTCTGCTGCCCCTCTCCCTGCCCAGAGGTGCCCAGGGGAGGAGGGGCACCATACAAGTGTTGCAGCCACAGTGCAAGTTTGTCAGCGAGGAGATGCTGAGGCTCAAGCAACAGGTGACCAATGCAGCCTTTGAGGGACAGGTTCAGAGTGACATTTGGCAAAAATTATCATCCTAGAGGACTTACTGAGAAGTGTGACAGTGAGCTAGCTGATTAAGGTGGCCACCACAGTTTTCATCAATCGAGACCCAGAGACTCAAAGACAGGCAGACCAGAAAGATAAAGAGGAGGACGGATCTCCTTGCAGCTGCCCTCACCACAAACCCAGAGGTCACCCAGAGGGGGTCTCACTAGAACAAAGCCAATGGTCCAAATGTTTATAGCAAAAAAACAAAACATGGCCAGACAAAAGGGGAAGCCTCAGTGGCCCTGGCAGACAAGCACCCACTGCCACACTCAAATGCTAAGCCTTGAACAGAGAAGGAGCGAATGTTTCCTCGGCTTTTGGCCCCAGCCCCTCCTTTCAGTTGATTCCCACTTGCTCGGAAGTCGATGACTGACGAATATGGCAGGGTCCCAGAGACACACACAGCTGCATCTGATGCACGGAAGCCAGCCCCTCAGGAGGGCTCAGCTGCTGCCAGCCCCAAATGAACCCAGAATATGTTCATGTTAACAGCCAATAGTGGGCCATAGGACGCTCACTCCAAAAGGACATGCCACCCGGCTCCAAGCCACATGCTGTGAGCCACCAGCAGGAAGGGCCACAGAGCCCAGGGGAAAGGGCCACAGAGCCCCATGCACCCTGGCATAGCGAACAAAAACACAAGCGGGGCAGCTCCTATATACAGTTAGAGCAGGCTCCCACCTGGCAAGAGGAGAAAGCCACATAGTCAAAGAGCAACACCTAGGTGGGCACATGTGGCTGCCACACTGGGATCTGTACAGGACCACACCACTGCTCTCCAATCTTGGCAAACAGCCCACAGCGAGATTGACATAGGTGCCTTCAACCGCGCGACCAGCACACTGGCTTCATACAAGAGGTTTGAAGCATAGAAGTTAACTAGTGAGATCGAAATAAACACACAAAACTCAATTTACCTTTTTCTTTGACCGGGTCTGAGACGGCCCTCCCTCTGGCTCCTGCCTCGAGCCACCCGGTGGGGCAGTGAGGCTTACTCAGGGCTAGCAGGAGAGAGAGAGAGAGAGAGAGAGAGCACGCCAAGGAGTGGCCTTTTATTGGGGAACAAGAAATTCAGGGGAAAATCCCATCCAATGAAGGTCGAGGGGGGTAGCATTCTAAGGTCAGGGTCAGTGATTGGTCTCAGGGTCAATGGTCAGTCACACCTCCACACGGAAGGGCTTTCGCACCTGGAAAGGGTGGGGATTAGTTCTGACACAGTTTAGCCGGAATGTCTCACACCCAATCAGGGAGGTGCCCAATCTCATGCGTGAACGGCTTCCCACAGTGCCTTTTATACAAATGATGTCCCAGGTCATCAGCCTCTGCTAAGATTTTACATCAGATTTTAGAGTTGGAGAGAGAGTCCCAGCAGCCAGGATTCTGCACTGGGAGATAACAAAAAATTCCTGCATCTTAAAGCGCCAGAGGCTCTGTGTGGGCCTCCCTTCCCTAAATGACAGTTCCTCCCAGGGGCTCGAGTACACCATCCTTGGGACAGCACTGGACTCTGACTTAAAGTCCACATCTATCAAGAAAAAGTCAAATCCTTGGTTACCATCTGACTCAGCAACAGAACTGACAATAGCCACTGGGCCTCAACAGAAACAGGAGATCTGCTCAATTCCAGTCCCTCCAACCTGCCATCAGACCAGAGAATTCCTGGGGGCTGCTGGGTTCAGCCATATGCGGATCCCCAACTTTAAGTTATGGAAAACCCCTCTATGAAGCCACAAAGTGGGGAGAACGAGATCCTCTGATGTGGGGGCCAACTAAGCAAAAGGCCTTTGAGGACATTAAACAGGCACTCACCAGTGCACCTGAACTAAGGCTCCCTGACCTCACGAAGCCTTTCTTTCTGTATGTCCATGATCTGTCTGGAGTGGCTGTGGGAGTTTTGACTCAGATACTGGGGACATGGCACTGTCCAGTGGCCTATTTGTCCAAACAGCTGGACTCTGTAGCCCAGGGCTGGCCACCTTGTTTCCGGGCCCTTGAAGCCACAGCTCTTCTGGTGTTGGAAGCTGATAAACTGGCCATGGGACAAAAAAGTTTGTTGTCAGGGTTCCTTATTCAATTTTGACATTGTTAGAGTACAAAGGACACTATTGGTTGACTAATGAAGGAATGGTCAATCCCAGGGCATGTTATGTGAAAACCCACGTATCTGTGTTGAGGTCGTCAGAACTCTAAACCCAGCAACTTTGCTGCCCATTGGACCTGGAAAACCTGATCACTAATGTGTTGAGGTCATGGGTGAAGTGTTCTCCAGCAGACCAGACCTGGCAGACCAGCCCTCAGGGACGCTGATGCAGAGTACTTCACAGATGGAAGCAGTTTCATAAAAGATGGGGTATGTTGTGCTGGATAAGCACTGGTCACCCTGGACTCCACTGTCGAGGCAGAACCTCTGCCTCAGGGAACTTCAGCACAAAAAGTAAAACTTATTGCTTTGACTCGAGCGCCTCAGTTGACAGCAGGAGTCTGGGTGGATATTCACAGACTCACAGTATGCATTCACTACCCTTCATGCTCATGAGGCCTTATGTAAGGAAAAAGGGCTAATTGACTCAGGAGAAAAAAGCATAATGTATGGTAAGAATCGAGAAATTCTTAAACTTTTGGATGCACTGTGGGCTCCCAGGAAGGTTGTGATTATATATTGCCGAGGTCATCGAAAGGGAAACACTGTGGTTGCTCAGGACAACCACAGAGCTGACAGACAGGGCAGGTTAGCTGTCTGCAAGAAATGAGAAGGAAATCCAATCCCAGGTTTAAACGATGCCCTGACCGACCATCTAACAGAATGGGAGCCAACATACTCCCAACATAAAAGTAATTGGTTTAAGACTGAAAAAGAAAATTTTCTCCCAGGTGGATGGTGGAGATTTCTGATGGCCACATAGGCATCTGGGAGATTGCAGCCCCAGCCTTCATCAGACAGTCCTGCAGGAGAACACGCTGGACATACAGCACTTGAGACAGTTCTGGGTCGACATTTCTATGTCCCCCAGCTCACAAACATCACCTGGATGATCTGTAAACAATGTGAGGTTTGTGCTCACAACAATCCTTGTCAGGGGCCAAAGCTCCCACCAGGAATCCAAATTATAGGAGGAGCACCTTTTGAAGACTTGGAAGTGAACTTCACTGAACTGCCACGCTCACTGGGTATAAGTAACTTGTTTTTTATATGTTCATACTCTGATGGGTGGAAGCCTTTCCCACCCACACTGAAAAGGCCAGGGAAATGCTAGGATGCTTCTCTGGGAAATTATTCCTAGATTTGGGGTCCCAACAATTATTGGCTCAGACGAGGGGCCAGCTTTTGGGCAGAGGTGATATGATTACTGACCAAGAGTGTAAACATCAGATGAAAGTGACATACTGTCTATAGGCTGCAGAGTTCTGGTAGAGTTAAAAGGATGGACAGGACTTTAAGGCCCAAGTGAGTAAACTGCGTCAGGAGACTCACCTACATTAGGATGAACTGCTCCCTATGACACTGTGGAGGACTAGATCCACTCCCACTAGGAGGAATGGATTCTCTCCTTATGAGATAATATATGGGAGCCCCCCCCCCCACTTATCAGGGGACTACAGGGAGACTTAAGAGAAACAGGAGAATTAATACTGAGGCCACAGCTTCAGGCCTTAGGGAAAACTTTCCAGGTTCTCAACCAATGGGTTAGAGAAAGAGAGCCAGTAAGTTTGACCCAGTGCACACTCCTTCAAGCCTGGAGATTGAGCCTGGGTCAAAGAATGGAATATTCAACCCCTGAACTTGTTTGGAAGGGCCCTTTCCCTGTTATTTTATCCACCCCAGCTGCAGTCAAGTTTGCAGAGACAGGTCCCTGGATTCACTACACCAGACTCACGCCTGCAGCTGCGGACTGGGAGTGCTCTCCAGATGCTGCTACGCCATTGAGGCTGACCATCCTGAAGAAAAAGGAGCACCGGAGAAGCTTGAGGATCAGAAGGACAACAGCCCTGCACCAGTCACTCCGGAAGCTGACTGGTCTATGCACGGCCGAAGCTTGAGGAGACTACGGCCCTGTTTCAGCCACACAGGAGGGAATGGCTGATCAATGCCCCGTGAAAGATAAACTTCCCACCAGGACTAATGGACTCTTTCAACCTCTAAGAGAGTTCCTATACCATAATGCATTGGCACCCCTTGCTTCTGGATATATGCACAGTTCTCTGGTTTTTGCTACTGGTTTGATAACTGTAACTCCTACCGACTAGACTCTGAGTAACAATATTTCATTTATACTTTTTTTTTCTTGCTTATATAAGTTTTCTAGGATTTATTTGGTGTTATTTGGCTTTGTTAATTTATGCTGTTTAACCTATGCTAACCATAGCTTGGTTTCCTTTTATGATCTTAGGGGAGTCTGCCCTACTCCTATTCCAACCACGGAGATCATGTGAACCATGTGTCAAGACAATCCACTATAACCAAGAGGTGGGAAAACATACATTTAGGACCTGTCCCACCAGAGGAATGCTATAGATGGATGACTGTTTGGAAAGGAAAAAGAGGTCCATTGGAAAGAAACTTGATTTAGGAGGTCACCAATCTTGGGGTGAAGGTAACTGGCCACCCCAGAGGATTATTGCCACTTATGCTCCCGCTACCTGGGCACAAAATGGCAGTTGGGGCTATAGAGTTATAGTTAAAGCTTCGTCCCGGGGTTTCATAAACTGACTTCCAGACCACTCATGCTTAATCGAATCAAGCCTTTATTGAAGCACACCGGTGGCCGTTGACCAGAACATAAAGCTGTTCCCCTGATCAACCCCGAACAATTGCAAGGGCGCTCCTTATAAGCCTGAAAACCACAAAAGGGATGTTCAGGGGGTCTAGCCAATGCAAGCAAGCCAGGTTACAGAAGCAGGACAGTGCAGTCAAGCAGAGGGAAGCCTAACCAATCCCAGTTAGCCCAGTCACCCCAGTTACAGAAACAGAGCCCCGTTACCCTAGTTACAGAAACTGCCCCATCAGGTAGTTCCATGTTCTTAAAGGTTTCTATAGCAAAAGGAAAAGAACATCTTGCTCCAGTCATGACTCTTCTCCTTGGCACGGTTGTTTTACAGGGTGGAGTCACAAAACAAAATGGAGTCCCATTTGCTTTTACTATCACAATAGAACTCCTATTTACATGTTAAACAGAATTATTCACTTACAAGCTGTTCTAGAAATTATTATTAATCAGACTGCCACAGCCTTTGACCTCCTGGCCATAAAACAGACCAGATGTGAGTGGCTAACTATCAGAACCGCTCAGCATTAGATTATCTACTGGCTGAGGAAAGAGAAATATGTGGAGAGTTCAACATCTCAGATTGTGGCATCCAAATGGATGACAATAGACAAGCAGTTAAGGACATAGCCAGCAACACAAGAGAAGCAGCACATGTGCTCAACCTAGAAGGGCATTAAAGTTTGGGTTCCAACCATGCTTTTGGGAGATGATGGTTTTCAATTCTTGTAGATTTAAAAGCTTAACTGGTGTAGTGGGTATTCTGCTGTTAACCTGTTCATTGCTCCCATGTTTGGCTCCACTGTGCATAAAACTATCGGGTCCACTGTAGAAGCTTCTGTTGAAAGTATGACAACAACTAAGGTTTTGACATTGTATAGTCTTTAAGCCAAGATAATGGTAATGATGCTCTTAAATTTAAAGGTCAAATTATGGGGAGCATCATTAAAGGGGGGAATTGTAGTGGCACCCCCTTTATCCACAGAAAAGTCCTAACTGGGCTGCTCCAGACACCCCCACCACGGCTGGTTTTAGGACTGTCAGCAGAAGAGTCTCTGCAAAAGAGTCCAATGTAGATAAACTTCCTATTTTCCTGTCACCCTGTTTACTTGGCCATTGGCCAGGAAGATACCAGCCCTCCAGGTGCTGGACACCCCGTCACTAGTTTTCACAAACATGTCCAGTATAGTACTTTGTAGAAATGTGCAAACAAGACCTCTGGCCTTGAGCTGGGCTTCACAGAGACGTCTACATTCCTAAGATGAGAGAAGTTACCACCCGGGCTCCATGGTAACAGCTGGCAGGGGGAGGAAGGAGAGGGGAGAAGAGGCTCCCCCCTTCTCAGGTGTTGTTCTTGAAGGGTTAACTTGCCCAGAACAGTGAGAGAAAAAGCTGCTTTATGTGAACTTCTGCAGACTGGGAACTTCTGAGCCCCTCCCCTTACATGCTGGGTATAAAACTCTGAAACTCCCTGAACTCGGGGTTCAGGGGATTGATTGATGACAGCAAAAGCTGTGCCCTCTGAACCTGGCTGCAGCCAAATAAAACTCTGTCCTGCTGTCTCCGGTGCCCTGCCTCGTCTGTACCTACAACAGTAGCAACCAAGGAAGAACCTGTCTCAAAAAAAAAAAAGAAAGAAAGAAAGAAAAAAAAAGAAAAAAAAATTCACTTTCTGTTTCTGGCTGGACCACGTGACTGAGGGGCTGAGGCTATCAGCAGGACACACCAAATGAGGCCTCTGGGTGGCCCCAGGGTTCTTATGAGCTCTTTTTTTTTCTACATTTTTTATTGGTGCATTTTATAGTCCTACCTGATGACGGGCTTTGCTGTTCCATGTTTGTCCCTGCACACAGGTGACAACACAATGTGCCCAGTGTCCCTCCCCGGCACTTCCCCCTCCCTCCCTGCCTCCCGCCCACTGGCCCTTCCTCTCCCAGTCTCCCCTGGATTTTCATGAGCCCCCCCAACACCTTTCCTTTCTTTTTTCCTTTCTATCTTCCATGCATCAGAGATAACATAAGACCTTTGACCTTCTGAGTTTGGCTTATTTTGCTTGACATAATAATGGTCCCTAGTTCCACCCATTTTCCTGCAAATGACGTAATTTCATTTTTTCTTTAGGGCTGAGTAAAACCCCGCCATGTACATACACCAGATTTTCTCTATCCTTTCGTCTTATGAGCCGTGTTCTGCAGACTTAGAAGGGGGGAGCATTTTGGGGGACGATGGGGACCCATGGCTCAGCCCTTGGATGCTCCTCAGCAGCCCAGGTGAGCCCGGGCTTGGGGACCCTCCTCATAGGTGCGGGTCACGGAGGCCCAGGATGCGGGGAGGGCATCTCAGGGATCTGAGCAGCCCTCGAGGCCTGGCTGGTCCCACTTCTGGCTCCCCTGAGCCAACCGACACACTGATGTCCATTAAGAGGTCACATCGAAGGGGAGGCTGCCGGTCAGGGTGGCTTTGAGTGGGACCAGCCAAGCGAGTTTCTTGTTTCACCCCTGCTAGCTCTGTGACCGGAGCCTAGCCACGTGACCTCTGTGACCCGCACACCTTCCTCATGTGTGGGGTGGGTGCTGTCGGTGCCCCTCAGGACTGCCGTGGAGCTGGAAGGGCACCATGGGTCGCCCTGGAGAGCAGGCCAGGGGCCGAGGCTGCGGCGACAGGAAATGCTGAGAAGTTAAAGAAGGGGAGCCACGGGCTTGGGCCAGAGGGGGATGACTCTGAGCACCAAGGAGGGTCCAGGGACACCACATAACTAGCCCGTCGGGTCCCACAGCCCTCCACCAGGGGCCTTGTCACTCAGCCGCGTTGCCCAGTGAGGCCTGAGGGGCAGAGGCGCAGCCTGGTGGCTGGGGCTCCGGCTTCTGATCCAGCTCTGCAGTTCACACCCAGGGCTCTCCAAGTGGCCAAGGCACTCAGGGTCTGATGTCCTCGTCTGGGAAGTGCTAGGACAGCCCCCTGCCTTGTGGGATGGCTGGAGACTCCAGGAGTTGAGTTGCTGTTTGTAAAGCACACAGAGCAATCCCTGGCACACAGTAAGTGCTTAATCAATGCTCAAAAGAAAAGACTCAGAGCCGGGCATGGTGGTGCACACCTGTAATCCCAGTAGCTCTGGAGGCCGAGGCAGGAGGATTGCGAGCTCAAGGCCAGCCTCAGCAGCTCAGGGAGGCCCTAGGTAACTTGGCGAGACCCTGCGGTCAGCCCAGGGCGGGCTGTGCTGGACTTCAAGCCCTTTGTCTTCTTTATGTCAAGATGAGTCATAGGCCAGACTTGCCAAAAGTGGAGAACCTTGATAAGTCAAAACCAAAGAAAACTGACAAGGAAGGACAAAATTACCTTCCCTCAAAGGAAATGACCCAGCAGGAGAAAGAGTGCTCAAACATCAGAAAATGGGGGTCTTGAGTTCAGGCTTGTGTGTTTGTAGGAATTGTAGGTGCCTTATGGCTTCTGCCCTGGCCGCCCTGGCCAAGAGATCAACAGTAGTCAATATTCCCTGAAATTTATTTTTAAACTTCCCATTGGGATGCAAATAAGTTCCCTGTGGCAGATGCTGTCAAGAATCTAAAAAAAATAAATAAAAATAAAATAAAAAATCAGAGATGTGGCCAATTGCCCAGAGTCACACGGCTGTGTTAGGATCAAGAATCAGAGACTCGCTGTGGCTCTGCGATCTTGCTGGCTAATCAGCACCTGGTGTCGCTTTGTGAGCATTTGGGGACCCGGAGGAAGCACCTAACCTGCTCCCAGGAGGTCGAGAAGCTTCCTGCAGAAATGGGCATTTGTTCCTGAATGACGAGCAGGAGGCCGTCACGTGAGGGAGAACAGGTGTTTTTGGAAAACTGTGACAGTAAAAGCAAATGTGACTCCATTTTGTTTTGTGACTCCACCCTGTAAAACAACCGTGCCAAGGAGAAGGGTCATGACTGGGGCAAGACGTTCTTTTCCTTTTGCTATAGAAACCTTTAAGAACACGGAACTACCTGATGGGGCAGTTTCTGTAACTAGGGTAACGGGGCTCTGTTTCTGTAACTGGGGTGACTGGGCTAACTGGGATTGGTTAGGCTTCCCTCCGCCTGACTGCACTGTCCCACTTCTGTAACCTGGCTTGCTTGCCTTGGCTAGACCCCCAAACACTCCTTTTGTGGTTTTCAGGCTTATAAGGAGTGCCCTTACAATTATTCGGGGCTGATCAGGGGAACAGCTTTATGTTCTGGTCAGCCGCCACCGGTGTGCTTCAATAAAGGCTTGATTCGATTAAGCGTGAGTGGTCTGGAAGTCAGTTTATGAAACCCCGGGACGAAGCTTTAACTATAACAAAACCACCCACATCACCATGGTTTAATCTGCTGGTGTGTGCAGTTCAGAGAGTTTTCAGCCAAAGATAAGCCTTGAGGAAGGAACAGGGGATAGATCATGAAGGGTCATGTGCATAAATCTATTTTGCATATTGCAGATTATTTTTTAGGCTGCATTCCATACAGTGAAATAGCTCATATTTTAATTTTAGATACATGGCATAAAATTGCCCTTCAAAATAACTGTGTCAATGTAGCCTGTCACGAAATGTTGATGAGACCCCATTTCTGAATATTCCTGCACACATGATGTAGTACTATTTTAAGAGGTTATGGTTTTATATCAGTGACTAAAATTTTCCAAAAGGGAGGATGGAAAACTAAAGTCCTGAGGATAGTGGTGCTTGAGAAAGAGGGGCCTAGAAGGATGTGCAGGTCTGATTACATAGTCAGCAGAGGACATGTATCAGTTAGCTATTGCTGCATAACAAAAGTCACAAGGATCTCAGGGGTGTACAACCCAATGGATGGTATTCTGTTAATGCAGCCAAATGGACTAAGGTGGTCAACTAAAAGACAGAAACATCTGAGCAAAGACTTGAATGAGAGAAGGAGGTTATAGAACATCATCTAGAGAACAGCAATCCTGAGGCAAGATCATGTCAGGTGTGTTCAAAATCTTAAATAAAGTGCTACTATGGACTGGATGCTTGTGCCTATCCCCACACCCAGATCATCTGTTGAAATCCTAGCCTCCATTGTGGTGGCATTAGAAGGTGGGGTCCTTTGAGGTGACTAGGTCAGGGAGCAGAGTCCATTTGAATGAAATGAATGTGCTTATAAAAGAAGGCCTAGGAGCTGGGCGTGGTGGTGCACACCTGTAATCCCAGTGGCTTGTGAGGCTGAGGCAGGAGGATCACAAATTCAAGGCCAGCCTCAGCAGCTTAGCAAGACCCTGTATCAAAAAAAAAAAAAAAAAGAAAGGGCTGGGGATGTGGTTCAGTGCCTAAGTACCCTGGGTCAATCCCCAGTGCTGATAACTAAATAAAAGAAGGCCTCTCATGGACCAGGAGGCTAAGAAGTGACAGAAATGAACTTTCCGTGCGGAAATGTGTTTCTGGAGCCCAGAAAGTTCAAGGCTGAGGCATGAACAGATTGGTGTCTGCTGAGGGCCCGTTCCTGGTTCCCAATGGCTGTCTTCTCATTCACCTTCACAAGCTGAAGGTTAGGCTCTCACACTGTGAATTCTGGTGGGACCCAGGTCTTCAGCCTTCAGTGCCCCTCTGTTTAGATCCTGAACTGTCACGCGCCCCGCTCCTCCTCATCTCTCTTCTGGTCTGGGGTTCCTTTTGCCCTCGCTGTTCTTATCTCCTAACACGAGGGGTGACCTACCTGATCATGGCGCTGATTGCTTACTGTCAGGGTCCCCGTGAATGGCCAGGTCCACCAGGGCGGAGACCTTGTCTGTCTCCCTGTGGGCTGTATCACGCCTGCCTGCTCCCGTTTGCTGATGAATGAGTGGGTGAGCGGGTGGGTGAGCGGGTGGGTGGGTGAGTGGGTGAGTGAAGGAAGGTCGCTCTGCCCAGGACACTCACCCCCCCACCAGCCGATCCCCACCTCCTCCTGCGGATGCAGCCCAAGTGCTGGGCCACCTTCCCTGATTACCTCGGCCAGGTCGGGTCCCCTTATGGGACTGTCGCGAGCACCCTGCTCTGCTCCTTTGCGAGACTCGTCACGTCTGCTATGACATATTTGCTCCGTGGCATGTTTATGTCCCTCCTGACAGGGCAGCTCTAGGACAGCAGAGATTTCTGTTGTTCTGTTTCCTGCTCTGAACTCTCCAGCATCTAAAGAAGTCCTCGGCACACAGCAGGTGCTACATAAATGTCTGTTGAATGAAGAACAGGTAAGTAGGATCCCCCAGAGCCTGGCTAGCTCGGGGGCTCGGCGGGGGGCGGGGGGGGGGCTCTGACCTTCACATGTTAAAGACTCTAGCTCTAGGGGCTGGGCTGGGGCTGAGGTAGAGCGTCCGCCCAGCCTGTGTGAGGCACTGGGTTCGATCCCAGCACCGCATAAAAAATTAATTAAACAAAATAAAGGTATTGTGTCTACAACTAAAAAAGAAATTCTTTAAAAAAAGTCTAGCTCTATCCTGTGATCGGGGTGGGTGGTCGAAACTCTCTGAGCCTCAGAGTTTTCCACTCTGAGTAACAAGGATATCAGCAAAGCCTACCTGAGTAAGAGGGACAGAGGGAGGGACGCTGGCCAGGACCACAGCCCTCTGCCCTTCTCTCCCTGGGAGATGGTGAAGGTCCTGTTTGGGAGGCACTGTCCAAGGTCCTTGCTGCCTGATAGGACTTGGTTTGTTTGTTTGTTGTTGTTTTGTTTTGGTGCTGGGAATCGAACCAAGGTTGCTCTACCACTGAGCTGCAGCCCCAGCCCTTTTTATTTTGTATTTTGAGACAGACTCTCACTATGTTGTTTAGGGGTTTCCCTAAGTTGCTGAGGCTGGCCTTGAACTTGGGAATCCTCCTGCCTCAGCCTCCTGGGTTGCTGGGATTACAGGCATGCGCCTCTGTGCCTGGCCTTTCTTCCCCTTAAAATGAAGATTCCTGGGTCACCAACTGTCACCATCTATCCTTGCTGGTGACCTAATGCTGGGTTCACAGATCTGACTATTTCAGTAACTCAAGAAAATGAGAAAGAAAGCACGCGACCACACAGAATTACCTTTTTAATAGTCCGGAGACAGCGCTGCGACCTTAAGGGTCCTTGGAAAGAGAGAGAGAGCCACCGGGATTCTTTATTCTTATATAGGGGACACACAAGGGGAGGTTCCATGGAACATTCTATCCCCAAAAGGGCAAAGGGGTAGGATTACAAAGGGACAGGTGAGTGGAGCTCAACCCCGTGGGGGACGCCTGCTCCTGGAGCCACGCCTTGCGGTCCCTACCTGGCCCTATCATGGTCAGAGCCCCGGGGCATCAGGACGTGAAGGCGTCTGCATCCAGGGCAGCTCCTGACAACCTACACCCAGTCAATCGAGGTTCCCGAGGAGCCTGATTTTAAACCAGTTCCAGGTGATTCTTAAGCTGAACACAGCTGCTTCCTAGAGGGGGAAAGAGCTCTGCAGCATTAAAGGACCATGAGTCCCAGTGGCTCGGGAGGCTGAGGCAGGAGGATCGTGAGTTGAAAGCCAGCCTCAGCCACTTAGCAAGGCCCTAAGCAGCTCAGTGAGACCCTGTCTCTAAATAAAATACAAAATAGGGCTGGGGATGTGGCTTGGTGGTTGAGTGCCCCTGAGTTCAATCCCGATACCACCCCCTAAAAAAGGACCACGAGGATCGTGTTTCCTGTGGCCACTGTAACACATTTCCGCGTGTTTGGTGGCTTTAAGCAACCTTTATTCCCTCACAGTTCTGGAGGTCAGAAGCTCCGTTGGGCTGAAATCAAGGTGTCTGACGGTGCTGCCTCCTCCAGAAGCTTCAAGGGAGAATTTGCTCTCGTCTCTTCCAGGCTCCGGAGGTGGCTGCGTTGCGTGGCTGTGGCCCCATCTCTTTCTGCCCTCTCCACGCTGCTGTCTTCTCTCCACTTGTGCAATCTCCCTCTGCTCTTTTGGAGGAAGGACCCTTGTGACTATATTTAGGAGCCACCTGCATAATCCAAGATTATCTCCTTCCCTCAAGATCCCTAACTTAATCCACCTGCAAACACCCTTTTCTTCCTTATGTGATGACACTTACAGGTTCCAGGCCTTAGGACCTGGTAGCTTTGCCTGGCCACTATTTCGTGGGAGCATGAAAAATGGCTACAGCCTCATTTCCCAGGCACCTGCCCTGTTTCCCCCTCTGCAGAGACATCACATTCAAAAGCTCGTCATCTCAGGTCATGCAGCGGGGAAGGGCTATGGCCATACCCATTACCCAGAAGAAGAAATTGAGGCTTGAAAAGGCTCAGTGTCTTGCTCAGGGTCACACAGCTAGCAAGCCTGGGGAGCTCGGCTTTGAACCCATTCCTATCTACCCCACATCTGGACCCTGCACGGCTGTGCTGTGGGGCTCCTTCTAATACACAGAGGCTGGCGCAGAGCAATGGAGACTGGAACCAAGGTACCACGCGGCTGCCTGCACACATCTGTGCAGAGATCACATAAGCTGCAATGCTGGGATGGATCCCAGTAAGTCGCCATTGCAATAGAAGCTTTGTTCTACTTTGAGGTTCTCTGGGACCCCAGGCTCATCCTCAGAGCAGAGATCTTATCTGTTTGTCTCTTTTTCTGCCTTTTGAAGGTGGGGTGGGAGACAGTCTGGTTTTTGCTTAGCTGCAGAGGAGAGTCCTTTTCCCACCCTCCTCCTGGGATTTGATTCTTCTCTCCTTTCTGACTCAGAAATCAGCAAGGTAAGGATGAAGCATTCTTTAGAGGAAAATAAGTTTCCTGAATATGCACCTAGGAAAATTATTCTGAGTCTGTGTGTGTGTGTGTGTGTGAGCGCGCGCGCGCGTGCACTAGGAGCCGCACCTCTGGGCCAACTCAGAGTTGCTGAGGATAAAGTCTTGAGTGGGTAGCTCCAGAGGCCAGAGCTAGGAGTTCTGTGTTCACCACGTGGAGACCGGGGGATCGTGGCCCGGGATGCACCCGGAAAGAACAGAGGCAGCCCATGCTTCTTGGGGTCAGTGGGGCTCTTGCAACCTCCCGGACTCCAGTTCAGAGCTGGGATTTGGGAAGGTGGTCAGCAGCACGGCGGGCAGATCGGAGAGGGTGAGTCCAGGGACTGGGGTCGGGGAAGAGGCCGGGGCAGGAGTGAGAGGAGAGGGGTGGGGGAGAAGGAGGAGATGAGAGTCAGTTAATGGGTGGGACCCCAGGACTGGGTGGCTGACAGGAGGTTGGGGGTGAGTTGGGGAGGGGCATGGAGTGAGATGCGGGGCTGCTTCTAGGTTAGCCAGTGAGAGCAGTGACTCGGGGTTGAGAGCCAGCTGTCCCCCCCACAGCTGGGGCGCCTGTGGCCCTCCTGGGCCGTCATGGCCAGAACAGAAAATCCCCTTCTTGGATAGGGCTGGCCGGGGACTCCTGGCCTCCAGCCGGGGCAGTCAGCTGCCCTAGGAGCAGCCGTGGACAGACACCCTGTCCAGAGGCGCCCTCTCCTCGCCCAACCAAAAACAGGAGCGGTCTTGGCCTAGGCTGCCTGTGTTGACCAACTTGAGGTTACTGTGGAGTAAGGATTGGAATCACCCCCAGTCTCTTTCCTTAAAAAGAAAAAAAATAATTGTTAACCCTTTCAGCTTGGCAGGCCCCTTCCACGCCACCCGCCACCCGCCAGCCGCTACCCGCCAGCCGGCCCAGCACGTTAGGATGTGGGCTCACCTCTCCACGCCTGTCCCTTCCCTTTTCTTTCTCTTCCTTTCCTCCTCCTTCCGTCCTTCCTCCTGGGGATGGAACCCACGAGGGCTCTACCACTGAGCTACGCCCCAGTCCTTCCAGTTGTCTCACCCAGTCACGGAGGCTGGCCTCAACCTTGCCCTCTTCCTGCCTCAGCCACCTGAGTTGCTGGGATGACAGCTGTGCACCTGGGCCTGGCCCACGTCTCACTATTCCTTCACCCTCCATGTGGGACCCACCTGAAGCTGTGGCCCACGTGACCCCAGGTTGAAGTGACATTCAGAAATTCACCATTGAAATAGGAATTCTGACCTTCACTCGCATTTCTCAGAGGACCTGCCAGAGTCCCTGCACGGTCCTGGCTGCGTGGGGGGTCGTCCTCATGTAACTGATTTTTCTCTCTCACGTCCTGATTCCTGGGGGCCTCTCACTTCCTACACGAAACTGTCCCTGTCCTTACCTGTGGCAAATGTGCTGGTGTGTCTCAGGCACCTAAAACGGCACCCAGCACACAGTAGGGCCACACACATCTCTGCTGAGCTGAGTTGGTTGGGAAGGCAGCCCCAGGCGGGGAAGGGGTGTTGGGAGGCCACTTGGGTCCCTCGAGGGAAGACACGATTTGGAGCCAGGCCGTGTGGCTGGGACTTGGCAGGTGACGGGGGAGGTGGGAAGGACCGAGGTTATTCATTTTTACATGTTGAAAATAAAGCAGCAGCTGTCCTGCAGGGACGTCCCCAAAGTCCCTCCTATACACTTCTTTGGGACAGGAAAAGATGGAATCTGCCCTGGGGGTTGGGTGGGTGGGCATGTAGGGAGGAAAAAACCCTGGTCCTGCATGAAAGGGTCACTTTGGGAGGTCCACTCCAGCGGCCGCTCTGTCCTCTGGGTGGGGAGGAGGGTCGGAGGAGGTGGGACCCCAGCCCAGGTGGACCGTGCGGAGGGGAAGGTGGTATGGTAGCCAGGAGGTAGACGGGGTGGGGACCCTTGGATGCTGGGCGAGGGGTGAGGCCAGAGAAATTTTAGAGGTGTTCTCAGCACAGGGGGCACTGAGTTGGGGGACATGTCGGGTGACATGGCCCCAGGATTCACTGACCCAGGTGTGCAGAGAAGGTGGGGCTGGAGGGAGCCCGGGGCACCTGGGGAAATTCGGTACCACCACGATTGGGCCTTCGACAGTGCCACATGGGCCGAGAGCCGGGGGGCCAGAACCCTTTGTCCTAGAGACTTGGTGACTTCTCAACTTAGACCCCGAGCTGGATGGTGACATCGCTCGCCCTGTTCCACTTCTCAGTTTTCCACCGCGCTTCTCCGTGTTGACTGGGGGTGGGGTCTGCAGAGCCCCGGGTCCCTGCAGCGGGGAAGCCTGCTGTCGCGCAAGGGGCTGATCAAGGCGGCGGTGCCTGCTGGGGCCGGCTGAGGGCCGTGGCTTGGAGCCTGGTTCTTCTCCACCGTCGAGTGGCGGGTGCAGCTCTTGATGGCAGGCCTGGCCCTCGGGCCTGCCCACCAGAACTCCCACGGGACCAGAGGGGCTCCACATGGGGTGCCCGTGGGGTGCCCATAGGGTGCTGTCTTTCTGTGGTCCAGCCCGTCAGAGCCACTGCTGCAGCGCCCGGGGACGAGGGCTTGGCCTCAGCATCTTCTCCACATCCCGTACCGTGTCCTCCTGGTCCCCCTGGCTCCGGTTGGTTGCCGGCTGACTCTGTCCCTGCGGGGCTGGGTCCTGCCTGGCTGTTCCGGGACAGGCTCACCAGGCGCTGCTGCCCGGGCCAGCCTGGGGGACGGCGCTGCAGACACTGCTCTTGGCCTGGGGGCTGGGGGCCCGGAGCAGGGCTGGCCCAGGATTCTGGCGACAGCCTTCATCGGGGTTGCGGACCCCCCTCTTCCCCTTATACCCCCATCAGAGAAGGAGAGTC
Source organism: Marmota marmota marmota (assembly GCF_001458135.2). NCBI lineage: Eukaryota > Metazoa > Chordata > Mammalia > Rodentia > Sciuridae > Marmota > Marmota marmota. Next base: position 5,454,181 of record NW_026000205.1, read on the forward strand.
TGTTAGCAAGGTCACTCCTCTCAGTGGGAGGGACTCAACTGCCTCCCAAGGGCCGGCTCCTCCTGCCTCGGCCCCGAAGGCTGGGATTCCAACATCTGAACCTGGTGGACACACAGACACTGTAGCTCAGTTGTAGAGCATTCCCAGGTTTAATACCCTGTTCAGCAAAATAAATAAATAAAAAAGAAAGAAAGAAAGAAAAAAGTGACTCTCCTGTATCAAACCTTCAGATGTTCTCCAGGTCCTCGCGGAAGCCCTCCCCGGGGCTTTCCCAGCCCTGGCCAGTTGCTTCCTGTCTGAGTTGACAGCCGTGGGTACGAGCAGGACCTATATCACACGCACAGTCTCAGCTCATCTGATCTTTACAGGCTGCTCCCTGTGAGCCTGGCATCCAGCCCAGCTGAGCCCTGAGTGCCTGGCCATGATTGTTTTTATTGTTGTTGGCCGTCGTGACCTCAGTTCCTGGTCCTGGGGATCCTGGAATCCTGCTTGCGTGCTGGGGACAGAAGGAAAGTGAGCCCTGGGGTGTGGGAGGGCAGAGGTGAGGCCAAAGTTCCCTCCCCGCCCCCACCCATCTGCCCGGGAGCCACTGTCAGCGCAGTTCTGGGGAGTTTGCCACAGAGCAGGAGGGACGGGAGGGCAGCTGGTGGGCTGCGGCCGGAGTGACCAGCTGTCTGTGGAAGGAGCCAAGGAGACAGAGGGCCTGGCACCCTGGAGCCAGGGCCGGGGACCCATGGGGCCTGCTGACTCCCGGAGCCACCCGTGGAGGGGAATCCTGCTCTCAGGTGAGCCCTGCGTCCCCAGGTGGGGTGGTGGGTGAGGGGCTCCGCGCGTCTGTCTGCCAGGTGTGTGTGTGTGCGTGTGTGTGTGTGTGTGTGTGTGTGCGCTCATGTGCAGAAAGAGAGACAGAGGCAGAGAAAGGCCCGAGGTATGTAGTGGGAGCGGGAGAGACTGACGACAGGGAGAGCCACAGAAGCAGAGAGGGACAGAGAAAAAGGGAAAATCAAGTAGAAAGTGAACCAGAGGCAAAGCCAGGGAGAGCTGGGCAGAGAGGGGCAGCCAGAGCAGAGACAGCAGGAAGACAGGGGGCGGGGAGGGGGGTACAGAGGGAGGAGGGAGACAGACAGAGAGACCCACAGAAAGCCCTGGAGCACAGACAGGAGGACAGAGTGAGGGGCCCATCCCAGGCTTCAGGACACGGCCCAGATGCGAAATTCATGCCGAAAGAACATCTGAGATGAGGGAGAAACGAGACTCTCTGGACAGGAAAAGCATTTTGGAGGTGAAGAACTGATTTTGCAGTGGGTCATGGGAAGAGCCAGGACGTTGCCCACCTTGCTGTGTGACTCTGAGGCCAGCTCCTCCCTCTCTGGGCTGGAGGCTTGCTGGCCGACTGGAAGCCCGCAGGGACTTGGGGTCCTGGGGAAGCTGAGAGCGAGCAGCGGGGCCTATGAGTTTCTCTCAAGGCTCGCCTCCTCCTGATGGGTTAGGACTGTTGGAGACGGAAACAGGAGGGGAGGCCAGGTGAGCGCTTTCCCCAGAGGGAGGCTCCCATCTCAGGCAGGTCTGAGGACAAGGACCACCGTAGATGTTCTCACGTCTTTTCATTTGTCCTTGTGACTGTCACGTGAGATGGGAACGATCGGTACCCTCATTTTACAAAAGGAGAAACCGAGATTCAGAGAACATCACTTGTCCAGAAAGATGACAAAGCTGTGATTGAAACCCAAACAGTTTCATTGAGCCAGGGACCTTAACCTCCAATGGCATCAGAGGCAGAAAAAGGCGAGCTCCATCACTACTACCATCGAAAGAAACCGAGGCCGGGGCGCAGTGGCACACCCTGTAATCCCAGCAGATTGGGAGGCTGAGGCAGGAGGATCTCGAGTTCAAAGCTAGCCTCTGCAACTTAGGGAGGTCCTAAGGAGCTTAGTGAGACCCTGTCTCTAAATAAAAAATAAAAAGGGCTGGGGATGTGGCTCGGGATTTGAGCACCCCAGATTCAATCTCTGGTACCTAAATAAAGAAAGTAAGAAAGAAAGATAGAAATAAACTGAGGCTCACAGAGAGCAAGCCCTTGCCCACATCTGTCGAGCCGGTAAGCACCAGAGGCCATATTTGATGCCAGCCGTCCTGGGAGCCCACACCCTACATCACCAGATGCTGGGAAAAGGGGCAGTGCTCAAGCCAAACTGGGGTCTTTTGAGGGTGGCGAGGGGCTTGGGGACAGCCCCTGTTCACTGGGCTGTGGAGAGGGACGGGGTGTCACACAAGCGCAGCCTGCCACGCCCCAGCCCCGGCCAGCCTCCATGACTCTGTGCAGATGGGCCACATGCAGAACTGGGAACAACTGCGACCTTGTTCCTTGTCCCTCCCCATCCCCTAGAAGATGGGGAGTGTCCTGAGGGCGAGTCCGAGGAGGTGGCGAAGGTGAATCCCTCCCACTGGAGGTGAGAGTGGAAATTCTCGATCAGGGGCTGCCCTCTGTCCCCAACCTGGGTTCACAGACTAGGGTGTCTTCAGGGCGTGGCAGGCCAGGCTCAAGGTCAGCTTCTGCCACTTACTCTCACGGTCTTAGCCAGGGACATCCCTTCTCTGAGCACCTGCTTTCCTCTCTGTGGAATGGGGAGGACCCCCGTGCACCTCCAGGAGAGTAAGGGCAGTTGAAGGGAATACAGTGACCGTGGGGGAGCCCCGGGACGGCTTGCCGAGATTTATTACCCCCCACCCCCCACCCGGGAGGCAGATGATATTTTGCCCATTTTACGGTGGAGGAAATGGAGATTCTGAGAAGAGACAAGCGTGTCCCCAGTTACAGCCCCAGGAAGCGGTGGGCAGGACAAGCCTCTTGGGATGGAACGCTGAATCTGTGACCTCGGCCTCCCTCAATGCCTCCTCTTCCCCTCCAGCCTCACTTCTGACAGCGTGGAGTCCTCCCGCGGCAGCCCAGCTCACCCCCAGTGCCATCCTGCCTGACACCACCTCAAGTGAGCAGGGTGTTGTTCTGTGTTTGGGACCCCCCTGGCCACCCCAGGCCCATGGCAGATTCAGAGGTGTGGGCAGAGAACAAGGCTGTCCTCCTGATCTCGGCCTCCACGGAGATCAACCGTCTGGGTTCCACGCCCAAAGTCCCAATCGGATGAGTGTGAGGGGCCCAGGTAGCTGTGTTGGGGACAGGAGCAACGGGGTGGACTGTGGCCATCACGGCCGCAGGAGAGGAGTGTTGGCTGAGAGGGGCTAGGGGGCCCTCAGTGGTGTTGGGACGAGCTTGCTTGTCCTTGCAGCTGATATTGACGGATCCCCTCTCACGTCCTAGATGCTCTGCTTTATTTGCACAATGTCTGAGAGGGGATATAGTTCCCGTACCTAGAACCCGGAGAGCCCAGCTCCGTGTGTCTCCTGGCCGTCCTGATCCATCCCTGGATCCCTCTCTGGCTACACCTCGTTCTCCCTGGTCTGAGTCTCCGCCTCCACCTCCGTCTCTTGCTTTCTTCCTCTGCAGAATCCCCGGACAAGCCCACCATCTCAGTCACTCAGAGCACAGCCACAGAGTACAAGGACAGGGTGACTTTCTACTGTGACACCACGGAACTCCACGTCACCATCCGCTGGGTCTTCCAGAATCAGTCCCTGGTGTTGAACGAGCGCATGCAGCTGTCCGCGGATGGCAAGACGATCACCATCCTCACGGTCCAGCGGGAAGACTCTGGGACTTACCAGTGTGAAGCCTGGGATGCCCTTGAGTTCCAGAGCAGCGATGCCATCTTCCTGGAGGTCAACTGTGAGTCTCCTTCTGTCCCCCGTCCCCAGTCCCTTGTCGACACTCAGTTCCTGGGTGCCTCATCCAATCTCACAACCCTAAATCCCAACCAAATGCAGAACTGTCTGTCTTTGAACTTGAACTTAGAACGGTTTGACATCTCTGCTCAGAGGCTACTGGAAACTCCAACGAAATGGACCTAAACTTGAGCTCCCAAACCTCAGATCTTGGCTGCCCGGTCTTGCCTGGGTCGGGCGTGGCAGGGAGCCTCAGCTGGCCCGAGCTGGGCCTTCCAGTCCTGCTTCACCCGGGGACGGAGCTGACGTTAACCCGGAGCCCACACCTCCTTTGCCCATGAGCGGGAGGAGGGAACGCGGTCTTTATGGATCCCGAGTCCCCCTGCAAGAGAGCTGTGGCCGATGCCGTTGTAACGGCTGTCATTGTTCCTGTCCTACCAGATGGTCCCGACCTTATCGAAATCAAGTTGGATTCAGGTGTTCCCAGCGGGGAGGCGGTCGAGGTTCTAGAAGGCTCCACCGTGAACTTCCAGGCGGAAGCGCAGTCCCACCCAGACCCTACCTATTCCTGGATTTTCCCCAACAATTCCATTCTGTCTTCCACTACGGGGACACTGACCATCGACGCCGTGTCCAGGGAGCACGAGGGCATGTTCAGGTGCTTGGTGTACAACAGTGCCACCCTCCTGACCCGCCTGGGTGCTCTTCGAGTCCACGTCCTCGGTGAGTCCCCTTCCCTGGTCCCCCTCTTTGTTCTTCTCAGAATCAGAGGCCACCGGGAGGTCTCATCTGGGGCCCTTGGCCACTCTGTGTGAGAGAGATGCTTGGCATCTCAGGTGCCAGAAAATGTGCCGTGTCCTAGAGAAAGAGTCAGTGACCGCAGTGAGGTCCTCAGGGGGGCTGAGAAAACAGTTAACACCGAGCCCCACCAATACCCCAGAGTTGGAGGGGGACCCGAGAGCGGGCACATCCCACTTGTCTGGTGGCTGAGTCACACTCCCACCTCAGGGAAGGACCCGGACCCTGGCTGGGCACGTCCCCCAGGAGACCCTGTTGGCTCTCCATGGCTGTCCACGGCTGGATTCTGTGGATGAGGGGTTGATTGTCAACGTGTAACACTAACACAACATTCCCTACACACACAGCCCCCCAATAACCATGTGTGCATGCACACTTACCCATACGACACACACCACAGACACGCAACTCATATACAACACATGAAACAATGCTGTAGGCACACAGCACGCACACAACACGCACATGTAGAGCATGCACAAGATATGCGTGTGCAACACACTCGATACTCTGCATTACATAACCAAGACACGCAACACTCACACACTGCACACAGACCCACAACCCTCCATACACTCGCACATAGTCACAATACTTTAACAACACACAAGACATACACATTTCATGTACGTGTATACAACGAGCAATACCACGAACACACAACACACTCTCCCGTGAAACCTGAACACACATAACACACAACACACTCAGGATCCACCCAACGTTGCAGACACTTAAGATACATAATGCAGAAAACATACTGTGTACTGCAACAAATATACACACAGGCCATTCACACCCAGCACAGCCATACACAAAGCATAAACACAGAACGTACAACACACACCCATAACACAAACGATACCGCAGACACAGCACCCACGATTGCACGCAGAACATATGCACATGTGTAACACAGGCTCACACACGAGGTGTCCTTCCATCCCACCCACACACCTCACTCACAACACACACAACACACACAGCAGGCACAAAACACACATTCACAGACACACAAACATGCACCACACACAATATTCATATGACACACTTGACCACAGGAGAGATTCACGTGCCACATGTACCACACAGTTCCATCCAGAACACACGCACACACACACTACCCACAACACGCACACACACACACACACATGCACACACAAGCACACACACACTACCCACAACACGCACATGCACACACCCCGGGGAGCCCCTGTGGGCCCCCGTGGGCAGGGGGCGGGGAAGCTTCCTTGAATCTGACCCGTGTCTCCGTGTGTTTCCAGAAAACCTGACCAAGCCTCAGGTGGAGGCCCCGAGCCTGGACCTCGTGGAGACCGTCGGCCCCGTGAACCTGACCTGCCAGACCGCCCATCAGAGGGTGGCGGTCCAGTGGTTCGTGAATGATCAGCCCCTCCTGCCCAGCGAGCACCTGGCCCTGTCAGATGACAACATGACCCTGGTCATCCACAGCCCCCGGCGGGACGACACGGGGCCCTACGCATGTGAGATCTGGCACTGGGGCAGCCGGGCTCGCAGTGACCCCCTCACGCTGACCATCAACTGTGAGTGGCCCGGGGTGGTGACCGCGTCCTCCTCCCTCCAGGTTCTTCTTTGCACTCACTCACCACGTGCTCCATGCCAGCCGTGAGCCTGGGCGGGGACAAGACAGCCTGCCTGTCCTGGGGGACTTCATGTCTCAGGCAGTGGCTGAGGGACAAGAACCTCAGGGGCAGGGACGGCCCGTGAGGGGGGACCGTGAGGGGGGACCGTGCTTGGTGTGTTGGAGGAACTGCAGGAGGCAGGGGAGGAGGGAGGGAGTGATCGAGGGGGGAGGGGAGGAGGTGGCCAGTGACGGGGTGAGGGCCAGGTGGCGCGGTGACCGGGTGAGGACCAGGAGGTGCTGGCCCCATGGGCCATAGCGGGAGCCCCAGGAGCTCTGAGCAGAGGAAGCGTCGCGGGAGAGCAGGGCGCTGACCCTCCAGAGCTCGGCTCTTGTGCTGCGAAGAGGAAGGTGGAGGGTCAGACCCAAGTCACCAAGAGCCCTTGGCTAGGGGTGAAGGGAGGAGAAAACAAAGCCCACGGAAAGGGGCGCTTCAGCCAAAGCACTGCAAGGAAGGGTGGGGCCGTCTCCAGGCAGAGGACGACGGAGGGGACAGTGCTATCCCCAACTTCATCCCTGTGTATGTTAACTTGAAAACTGGGGTGGCCCGTCAGCAACCCTCACCAATCGGGTGTTCACCTCCCCTGTCACGGTGGGTGGGGAGCTTCTGACCTGTGTTGGTCTTCTCTGGAACTGTCACCGTGGCCATCCTACCTGGGGGGCGTCATCTACCCGTCAATTCCATGTAATGGGGGTACTGGGGTCAGTAGCTGGTCAGAAGTTAGTGGCCCGAGCTACTAAAGGAATCTTTGTCCCCCGACAAATGGAGACCCCTTGAGCCATGGCCCCTGGCCTCAAGTCCACATCCGGGGGCCCTGTCCGAGGCAGTCCCACGAATCCTTTTCTCTTGACGCATTTCCGATTAGCTCCTTTTGCTTCTCTTTCTTTTCTACAAATTAACTACCACTTTGCTTTCCTGTTTACTCTGGAGGGAGTGTAAAGACCCTCGAGTGATTCAAAGAGCCGGTGACCTGGCCTGCATCTCACGGCTCATTGCTCGCTGCTACAACCCAAGGACAGGACCAGACAGGTGTTGACAGGGACCCGCTGGCCCGTTTGCGACAAGCCAGGGGCAGAAGTGGGAGAGACGGAGGTTCCGACAGGGGTTTTGTGTTTCTGTCCTTGGCAGAGCAGCCCTGGGGTGGGGTTCAGTGGGAGGCACAGGCCGGGGAGTTATTGGGGAAAACGTTCCTGGCAGGGGCCATGGAGGCCGGGAAGCCATCGGATTGAGAGGCCAGCGGAGGGGGGAGGGAGGGAGG
>NW_026000205.1:5461921-5522466 GCF_001458135.2 Marmota marmota marmota
CTCCTGGCAGGATGAGGGTGGATGTCAGCCTATAGCTGCGCCCTGGGTCCGTCACACCGTTCCCACTGGAGGTCTTCCAGGTGCCTTATGGTGGCCACAGTCGTCCAGTGAGGGGAGACGGGGCTGGGACAGAGCCACCACCGCTGTGGGGTAACAAGAAGCCGTCAGTGGATTCAGGGCAGGGAACTCACAGGTTTGCTGCTGGGAGATGAGACGTGGCACGGAAGGGAAGCGTCCCCAGCGGCTCCAGGGCTGGGGATGTGGCACAGGGTCGAGCCCTGGCCTGGCCCACACAGACGGGGGTCGATGGCGGGCAGGCGGGCAGGAAGGCGAGCGGTCTCCAGGCCTGTTTGTTTGAGCTACCTAAGGATGGAGGAGCCAAGAACTGGTATGGAAAGATTGGGGAGAAGAGGTTTCAGCAGGGAGACAAAGTTGGGGTCCACTTTTTCTAATTTTTTGGTACGAGGATTGAATCCAGAGGCGCTCAACCCCTGAGCCACATCCACAGCCCCCTTTTATATTTTATTTAGAGACAGGGTCTCGTTTAGTGCCTTGCTAAGTTGCTGAGGCTGACTTTGAACTCGCCTCCGTCTCCTGAGCCGCTGGGATCGTAGGCGTGCGCCGCTGTGTGCCTGGCTTTGGGGTTCACTTTTCCACCTGTTGAGCAGCAGGGGTTAAGAACATGTCTTCTCTGTTGCTCCTTCTCCATTCGTTCCTACTTTAATCGTGAAGCAAAAATATTTATTTTGTGTCCTCTGGGCCAGGCAACAGGGCGGGCAGTCGGTCGTCACGATTCCCAGTGTCACGGCCTCCCGGGGATGGGAGGTGGGTAAAGCAGGCAAACGAAATACCGAACAATCAATGCTGCTATGTGGGGAAAGAGGGGGGGTTTGGGAGCCCAAAGGAAGCCCCAGACGAGGGATGTGGGAAGGCCATTGTGAGAGCTGAGGTCCCCCGTGCAACTGGAGGATGAGCAGGGGTCAGCAACGCAGCGTGACAGGCCTGGTGGAGTCTCTGGTAGGATCTTGCTCCGGGATGAGAGCAGGAAATGTGGAAAGGTGGGTGACGGGGTTGGAGAGGTCTAGGAGGGTCATTCACGTTATGAATGACCTCATCAGCCCTGGACTTTGTCCCAAGGACACTGTGGGGGGGGTCATGGAAGGTTCTGGGCCGAGAAGCCATGGCATCAAGTTTGTGCCCAGGAAGACCCCTCTGGGGGCTGGGTGGAGGTGGAGCCTGGGATGCAGAGTCCAGGAGGGGCTGGGCACAGCGAGGGAAGCTGGTCGGGTCCTGGGGTTCAGATGGGGAGGAAAGAACAGATTCAAAGGATGCTGGGGAGGAGCATGGGCAGGGCTTTCTTCTCCTAGAATATCCCAACAAGACACTGCGCATAGACACTTTCCAGAAGAAGGGAAATGCATTCTTTCATGAATTTGAGCAAGGCTTGGCTTCCAGACTCCTTTAGTTGGGATGGAAATCCAACTGCGACTTCTGTTTGTTTTCTTCATGTGCGTAGGAGAGCGCGGAGCCAGCGGTTCCCCGCTGGAGTGGTGAAGAAAATTTGCCACATGTTTATGTCATTGGGAATCCACAGTATTAGTGCTTGGGGCTGCGTGCCCAGAGCACAGAGGCTCTCTGAAGCCTGGCGCCTTGTGAGGTTCCTTGGAGAAAATTCTCCTGTGTAAAGGCAATTTCCATCCCATGGTGGTGACCAGTATCTGCTTGTCACACAGCTCAGGACAAAGGGGGAGCATTTCCCTCCTCTTCCACTAAGATTCCTTTCTTTCTTTCACTTTTCTTTTTTCTTTCTTTCTTCTCCCCCCACTTTTTTTTTTTTTGGTGTACTAGGGATTGCACTAGTGGTGCTCTACCGCTGAACTACACCTTGGCTCTTTATTTTATTTTTATTTCGAGACAGGGTCTTGCTAAGTTGTTGAGGCTGGCCTCAAACTCGTGATCCTCCAGCCCCAGCCTCCCTAGCTGCTGGGATTACAGATGAACCCCTATCTCCATGTGCCTCCTCCCTGCAGTTGATTCTTTTCAACTTAGACAGCTGCTGTCTCCGCTGTCTCCGGGCTGCAGACTGGAATTCCCTCAGTTCCAGCTGAGCAGGGGCTGGGGCGGGGGAAGCACCATTTACAATGTGGAAGAGGGAAGGGGAGAATGGGGTCATTTGGCAGACGTGTGGCTTTGCCTGCAGATGGCCCTGACCGAGTGGAAATCACCAGCGGGTCTCCGCCTGCTGTGGTGGGCACCGTCCAGGGGAAGCTCAACTCCAGCCTGACCCTGCAGTGCCGGGCTGCGTCCCAGCCAGAGGCGGAATACCGCTGGGTCCTGGAACACCACTCGGGGGTGTACACGGGGGAGCAGCTGGTCATCAGGGCTCTGACCCGGGAGCACGAGGGCATCTGCAGCTGCACAGCCTCGAACTCTCTGACCGGCCTGGCCCGCTCTGCCTCTGTGCTGATCCAAGTAGGTGAGTCTCTCCGGTGCGTCTTTCCTTGGGATCCGGGTGGCCTCTGCCTTGCTGGCTCCAGCCACCTACCCTGTGACAGCGAATGTACTGCAAGTTCCTGGCCGGTCGGGAGCTTTGAATCCCAAACCCTCTGTTTCTTGCTGTGTGCCCTGGTCAACTCTGCAGCCTGCTCTGAGCCTCAGTTTTCTTACCTGCAAGTGGGTTTGTGACACCCACCTATCAGAGGTATTTAGAAAGACACCGCATCAGGAGATAGCCCGTGGGAGAGGTAGAGGGATGGTGGAGAGGATCAGGAATCACGTTAATAACAACTGGACTTGTCAAGAACTGTCTTGAGGTCTTGAGAAGGCAGCATAGTGTTGCTAGCTACTGAGATTCACGTCCTGGCTCCAGTACTTACTAGCTGTGTGATCTTGGGCAACTTACTTAACATCTCTGGGCCTCTGATTTATTATCGGTAAAACAAACAATAATTGGACCTATTTCTTAGGGTTGTTGAAGATTAATTAATATTTATAAAGTCCTTATGTTTGTACTTGATATGTTGTTTTTGTTAAACAAATAAAATTATTCTCTATTGAGCCTGTGCTACATGCCTGACCCAAACCTTTCCATATACAGTATCAAAAAATACTTGTTAGGTGCTCTCTGCCAGCCAGTATGAGGCCAGCCTGTTAGCACCTCCATCGTTCAAAGGGACAGACTTAGAGACTCAACCCTGTTGCTGGTGTTTGATTTTTACTTTTTGTACCAGAGATTGAACCCAAGGCCCTTAACCACTGAGCCACATCCCCAGCCCCCAGCCCCCAATTTTTTGTATTTTATTTAGAGATGGGGTCGGGCTGAGTTGCTCAGGGTCTTGCTAAGTTGCTGAGGCTGGCTTTGAATTCTCGATCCTCCTGCCTCAACCTCCCAAGCCGCTGGAATGACAGGCGTGAGCCATTGCGGCTTGTGGCTGGGGTTTGAAACCAGACTGGCCGCCTCACACCGGTGTTCTTTGGTTGCCCACTAAGCTGAGGACCCCATGCAGCTCCCAAATGACCTCCTTTAATCTCCAGTGCAACCCTTTGGTCCTGTGAGTGGACAACAGGCTCAGAAGAGGACCAGGGAGTTAGCAGGTTTGATTGACACTCATGGGAAAGTTCCAGATTTTGAGAGAGAGCTCATAGAAAGGCTCATGGTGCTTAGTGCTGCTAGATAGCAATGTCTTTCATTGTTGTCATCATTTTTTCATTTGGCACCTCTGATGTGTCAGGCAGTGGATGGTGCTTCTGTGCACGATCCATTTCATCCCCTCAAAAAATATGTGCAAAAATGTGTAGGGTCAGCAATTGACATCCTTGTTTCACATAAAGAAATGGAGACTCGGAATAAAGCTGCGAACCCCCAAGGCATCTCAGGAAGACCCCTTCAGAGCAGAGCCCCTTCCTCATGCCCCTCACCCTCCGCCCTCCCAATCCTGGTGGCTGCATTTGGGCCGAGCTGAGATTTGGACTCAGGTCACTTGACTCCAGAAACAGTGCAGCTGCCCCCTCGTGACTGAAAAGCAAGTATTTGTCAAACGTCGTGGTCGGTGAAGATGAAGCGGCAAGCTTAGGGCTGGGGCTGGGGCTGGGGCGAGGGTGTGTCAAGCCTGGGTTTTGGTTTTCTCTCCCTAGATCCGGAGTCCTCCCTGTCCGCAGGGGCCATCGCTGGCATTGTTATTGGGATCCTGGTTGCCATTGCTCTGGTCATAGGCCTGGGCTATTTCTTCTACAGCAGAAAAGCCAGATGGTAAGACTGGGAAGGGGACGCGGGGCCACCTGGTGGGAGGTTTGCGGACCACGGTGCTGAGCCGCGTGCGCGGCCCCTGGGGACTTTAGAGCCCGGGTCGTCGTCTGAGAATGGACGTGGGATATGGATGGAGCTCGTGGAGAGGAGCAAGAGCCAGCGGTGCGGGATGACAAGGGATCTGGCGTTTCAGGCCCTCAAAGGGATCAGCGGATGGCCCCAGCCCCGAGGCCACACCACCCACCTCCGCGCGGGAGCAGGCGACACGGCCCAGTTTCGGTAAGTGACGTCGTGGCCCATGCGTGGGAGCGGGGAAGAGCAGGAGCCGCGAGCTCTGGCCTCTCGTCCCGGCTCTGCCACCGAGGGACTGGGCACAGGCAAGTCCTGACCTCCCCGAGCCTCAGTGTCCCCAGCACTCGCAGGGCGACACCCAGCCCTTTCTCCTTCCTGGGTCTCAGGGAATCTGGTTCATTGCTGTCAAAGCCGGAGCCAGGCGAGCTCGGTGCTCCCTGCTGATCCCAAATCCAGGCTCACGCTACGCCTGGACCCCGAGCCTCGAGTGCCCTCTGCTGGCGACACCTTTGCCCTCTGTGGATCTGGGTTTCTGGAAAGATGTGCCAGGCCCCCTAGAGATTGCCGGGTCCAGCTCCACTGATAGAGAGGACACCTGGGACAAGCAGAGACCAGGGAGGGGACTTAAGATTTCTGTCCCCACGGTGTCATGGAGCAGCCTTGTGTGACCCAGAACTTGGTTTCCAGGACGTTCCCTGGTCAAGCTCCCCAGAGATGTAAGGGGGAGAACTGAGGAGGTGGGTCCCGGACAGACAGCCCCTTCCTGTCCAGCTCTTCTAACTCCAGGTCTGGGCTGGGATTTTACTTCCTCTAGACAAACCAAGGCCTGTGTATGACAATATACCCGAGCCCCAGGGACAGATCGGAGCCAAAAAGGTGGGTGTGATCCAAAGGGACCTCAATGACCCTCTGACTTTCCGTCCCTTCCCAGACCAGCAGGGCGGTCGCAATTCTCTGAGGGCGGGGGGCTGGTGTGATCTCTGGTGGACCCCCAGGGCCAGCTTGGGTCTCTGCATCTCCTCCTCTGCCTTCTCCGAGGCTCTCAAGACCTTCTCTGCCTGTTCATGTCTTCTTCTTGTCTTCTTGCTCTTTAATATGACAGTGCCCAGACTTGGTCCCTCTGGGAATCAGAAGGGACATAACTACCTCCCCCTCCCCCTTTCCTATCCTAGGGATTGAACTCAGGGGTGTCTGCCACTGAGCCACCTCCCCAGCCCTTTTTATATTTTATTTTGAATCAAGGTCTTGCTAAGGCTGGCCTCTTGCTGAGGCTGCCCTTGAACTTGAGATCCTCCTGCCTCAGCCTCCCAAGAGGCTGGGATTACAGGCCTGTGCCACCTCAAAGGAATTTAACTACCTTTGAGGCCAAATCTATTTCTGAGAATTTCCGGGTGTGGCCCCCATCCCAAGCCCTGTGATCTCTCCTTACTACTTTATTTTCCCCTAGAAGGTGCCATCAGGTCTCCCAGAGCAGTTCTATGAGGTATGTGGGCCCAGGAAAGACAGCTGAGAATTTTCTGTGTGTCAGGCCTGAGAAGCCGTCTTCTCTAAACCATCTGTGGTCCATTGCAGGGTCATGGATGGGGAGAAACGAGCCCTGGTCTCACAGGGAGCTGGGTCAGACTGGCCCCTCTTGGTTCCTTCTACCTCCAGGGCTTGGGATGGGTTGCCGTGGGGGGGGGGGGTGCTGGATTCTACATGCTGGGGCTGGAAGTGGGAGAAAGGACAGAGTCTGGGCCAGCAGAGGCCTGGTCCTAACCCTTCTTCCTCCTCTGACTCTCTGCGAGAAGCTGGGTGGACCCCGTCCTCTCTCTGGGTCTCTGAGGAGCGTAGTTGGTATCTTCCAGGAAAACGACGTCTGCTGATAGATTTCTCTGCTCACTTGCAGAAGGAGCCACCTTCAGCAACCCCCAGGGACCAGTCTCCCAGCCCCAGGAAGCCACCACCCAAACTTCCGATGCACGCATTGGTCCCTCCCCTACCAAGCGAAGACACAGACGACAGCTATGAGGTATCTGGTGCCCCTCTTCAGACACGTGGAGAGTGGTCACCCTCCGCGTTCTTCCCCCACTGAAGGGTCTGACGGGGTGAACAGATTCCCCTCTGAAAAGCCTTTCACTCCCGACCACGGGTTCCCATTGTCCGTTTCTGGTTGATCCCATCCATCCCTTTTCAGCGTGGCCCGTGTAGTCCATCGGGGCTTCCACAGAACTCCTTTTCACTCGTCCATTTCCTTTCTATCCATTTAACTTTCCCCCGTGTCCCTCCGTAGCACGTTACCCCCACCCCTTACTCCCATTCCACTTAGTGTTACTCCAGTCCGCTGGACCCTGCTCCTTCTCTCCTGTCCTTCTCCACGTCTTGGATTCCATCCCACCCCTCTGTGTCCCCTCCACCCTTTCCTATTTCATTCCTTTCCGTTCAGTCCACTCCTTTCTGTGACACTGAAGGTGCTGGCCAAGGCTCAGGTCTCATCTGGGGCTCGACTGGGGGATGGTCTGCGTCCCAGCTCACGTGGCTACTGGCAGCCTCAGTTCCTTGCAGGTGGTCCGAACAAGGGCCGCAGTTTCTTACTGACTGTTGGCTAGAGACCACCCTCAATCTTTTGCCACATGTCATTTTCCATAGGGAGCTCACGACTTTGCATCTGGCTTTTTCAAAGCCAAGATGGAAGATGTGATCTTATGTCAAGGATCACATGGGCTGGGCTAAGCTGTGGCTCAGTGGTAGAGCACTGGCCTAGCAAGAGCGAGGCCCTGGGTTTGATCCTCAGCACCACATTATGTATATATGGAATCACATGGCAAAATCATCACATCCTGTCACCTTTGCCATACTGTATTGCTTAGTAGCGGGTCACAGGTGCTGCCCTGGAGGGGAGGAATTCACAGCGGCACAGATGTCAAGAGGTCGGCATTATGGGGTCGACTTAGAATGTGTCTGCCACAGTGGGGAAGAGTGTGGGCCGTTCCAGAAACACAGAGGTAACAGGGTGACTGTAGTGAGAGGAGACCTTTGGAGTTTCCAAGGATGGGAGAGGAGCGTCCAGGCTGCTTGGGCCCCAGACCACAGCCAACTAGGCCAGAAATTCACAGCAGGCAAGAGGACCTCACTGTTCTCTCTGTTTAACAGACACTTGTGAATCCGGAACCCGACATTTACTGCCGAATCAACCCGTCGGTCTAACGGAAGCAGACCTCTTTTCTTCAGAAGTCCTGGAGAAACCACCCTCACTCATGCCTTCAGTGACTTCAGGGACACCTTGTTCCAACATCGAGCCCAGCCATCCCCGTCGCCTCTGCAGACCTTGCAATGTTCTACTCCAGTGTGTGGGTCGGGCCTCGGAACCTGGCCCTCACCAAATCTCAGGCTTTGGACTCATGTTTTCCTAAAAGCCTCAGGGACAGGGGAAGGTGACGGCCCTGGAACTGGAAGTGGAGGGCCGGGCTCGAGGCTTAGCAGCTGCGGGTACCACGGTTGGCTCTTGAGGCTGAGCCAACGCTGTTGGTGAACCCAGCAGCGGGGGAGCAGCATGAGCCCACGGCAGCCAGGGATGTGAGGGGACATCTGCAAGGGCTGGACAGGCGGTGGCCTTTCGAATCATTATAGAGGATCAGGACAAGGAGCTCTTAGGAAATGACGGGAAGAAAACGTGGAATGAAACAAGGGATTGAGGCTCCTGGGGGAGGGGGAGGGGAGGCAGGAGATTCTGAGATTTCTTAGGGGTGCAGGGACGGAGAGGGTGAGGGGGAGACGAGTGAGGAGTGGAGGAGAATTCTGAACTTTGTTGCCAGAGCAACTGCGTGACTGGCAGGTCACTGGGGAGGGTCAATGTGGGACAGGGAGGGAAGAGAAAGCTTGGATCAGCTAAATTGAGAATCAGGGAATCAGGTAGGCGATGGTTCCTGAAAGTCTGGGGCGATCAGGGCTGGAGACACACATCGAGAGTTGTCAGTAGGATTTAAACTTACGGGGTCCCTAAAAACACCTAAAGGGATTCAGAGGACCCAGTTCTTATGCCCCTGGTTGCAGCTTTTACAGAAAAAGGAGAGAGAAACCAGCAAAGGGGAAAGGCACAGAGGACCCCGTGCACAGATTTCCAAGTGTTTGTGGTCACTGGAGTCACGTGGGAATCCCCAGCAAGATGTGTGACAACATGTGGTAAGCGTTGGCCACCAGGGAGGCTCACCCAAACCTGGGCCAAGTCCCATCAGCACCTGTGCCTGGGTGACTGGCCAGTCACAGCCTTCGCATGCAGTCCCTTGACAGACCTGCAGGGCAGAGCTCCAGGGCTCAGCAGGCAAGACACCCTGACCAGGTAGAACCCGGCAGGGCCAGTGCTCAGGAGCCGGCCACAGGCTGATGGTGAACACGGCCTTCCTTGGGAATGCGCAGGCCTGGTACATTAAGCCAGAGAGACGGGAGGAAAACAAGAGGATCGGCTGGCGGCTGAGTCGAGGTCCATTCAAGGCTGTAGGAGAGATCAGCTAAAGGACTGGGGAGGAAGAAAACCAAGAATGTGAAGTCTTGGAAATTAAGAAGGCGTTCCCTGAGTGGGTTGTTAATCTTTGGAGCTGTAAGACTATAATAATAATATTAATTCAGATTAAAAACCTCATTATTAGATGTGATTCGGAACATCAGTGTCAAGATCTTAATTTTTTATTTAGGTACTAGGAATTGAACCCAGGGGTGCTCTACTATTGAACTATATCCTGACCCCTTTTTTTTTTTTTTTAAAAAAAAAAAAGACATTTATTTTTTAGTTGTAGTTGGACACAATACCTTTATTTTATTTATTTATTTTGTGTGGTGCTGAGGATCGAACCCAGGGCCTCACACATGCTAGATGAGCGCTGTGCCACTGAGCCACAATCCCAGCTCTCCCTGACCCTTTTAAAAATTTTGAGACAGAGTCTTCCTAAATTGTGTAGGCTGAGCTGGGCACAGTGGCACATGCCTGTAATCCCAGTGACTCGGGAGGCGGAGGCAGGAGGATCAAGGGTTCAAAGCTAGCCTCAGCAAAAGCAAGGTACTGAGCAACTCAGTGAAACTCTGTGTCTAAATAAAATACAAAATTGGGCTGAGGATGTGGCTCAGTGGTTGAGTGCCCCTGAGGTCAATCCCCAGTAACCTTCCTCACCTGAAAAAAAAAATGTGGAGGCTGGCCTTGAACTTGTGATCCTCCTGCCTCAGCCTCCCTAGTAGCTGGGATTATAGGTGTGAACCACTGCTCCTGGCCAGTGTTACAATCTTAAATGCTGAAACCCTGGGAATTCCTCCCCCAATATCCAGCGGACAGATCACATTTTCCCTGTATCCTCGCGCAACTCTTCACTTTGTCTTTCTAGCACATGGGTTCATGCCCTTCTTGCTCTTCAGTGAATGTTAACTCTCACCCAAATCCTGGCCTCAACACCTCAGTATGAAATTTGGGTCTCAGCCAATCTCCAAAGAGCCAATAGGGAAATCTTTGGGGCAGACGGGCATTTGTTTAGAATGGGTTCATGATCCTCCTGTAACATTCAGGTGAAGCCAGGATTTGGATTCCTGGAAGTAAACATTATCACTTTGTGAAAGGGAGAAAAATAAAGAGACCAAACAAAAGACAAAGTCGGTTTTAAATTAAACATTACTAATGGTTTATTATCTTAAGTGGAAACATTGGCAAGAAAAATAACTGAAAAGAAAAAAAGGAAGATGAGCTAACAAAACATCCTGTTACGATTCTGTCCTCTTTGGACTGGTGGCTCCGTCTGGGAGATTAGCTTCCTTTCCCACAGCCAGCGACACAGCATGTCTGTCTGTGTCTTAACTCTCTCCGTCAGACTTGGAGAGTTTCTTCTTATATCTTGTATTTATCTTCCTGAATTTATTTGCAGGCGTTTTTTTTTCTGTGATGAATAAACACAAACCTTTTTGTATCTTGTTTGCGAACTTGGTGTTGCTTATATAGAAGAAAGATCTCGATGGGGAGACAATGGGTGATATATTGTAAAAGTCGAGTTTGGACTCTAGAATCAGATTTCCTGATTTGAGCTCTACCCCAACAAGACAATTGAGGGTGAGTTGCTTAATGTCCCTGGGCTTGTTTCATATTCTGTAAAATATAAATAATGGTTCCATCTTGTAAGACTAATGTGTATCTAGACAGGTAGATATGTACACACCTTGCTTGAAACAGTGCCTGGCACATAACTGTTTGTTTCATATTCAATGGTTTTCTAAACTCTTTTTTTCATCTTTTCTTTTACTTATTTTTATTTATTCTTTAATATGTTTTATTTATTTTTATTTGTTCTTTAATATGTTTAGATATACCCGACAGTAGAGTATATTTTTACACACTAGACATACAAGGCGTATAACTTCCATTCTTGTGGTTGGACATGATGTGGAGTCACACTGGTTGTGTATGAACATAGGGAAGTGATGTCTGATTCATTCCACTGTCTTCCCTTTCCCATCCCCCTCCCTTCTCTTCATTCCCCTTTGTCTAATCCAATGGCCTTTTATTACCCCCTCGACATTATTGTGTGTTAGCATCCGCGTATCAGAAAGAACATTTGGACTTGGTCTTTTGGGATTGGCTTATTTCACTTAGCATGATATTGTCCATTTCCATCCATTTACCAGCAAATGCCATCATTTTATTCTTCTTTATGGCTCAGTAATATTCCATTGTGTATATATACCACATTTTCTTTATCCATTCATCGGTTGAAGGGCACCTATGTTGGTTCCATAACTTAGGTATTGTGAATTGAGCTGCTATAAACATTGATGTGGCTGCATCACTGTAGTATGCTGATGTTAAGTTCTTGGGTATAAATGGAGGAGTGGGCTAGCTGGGTCAAATGGTGGTTCTATTCCAAGTTTTCTGAAGAATCTCCATACTGCTTTCCATAATGGTTGTACCAATTTGCCAGAAATGTATGGGTATACCTTTTCTCCCACATCCTTGCCAACATCTAAACTTTTCTTGATGTTTCTTTTAGTAATTCTCTTGGGTCTTTGGCTACTAGCATTTGCTATCCGCTGTACCCAATGGTTATAACATATATCTATTTTGTATTGAAGTTTTGTTAAAAACAACAACTCTCTTTAGACAGATACTGAATATTGAGGGCCAAAATGAAATGATGATCTAGGGTTTGCTTCAAAATCACTGTGGGATGAGGAGAGAGGAGGTTATGGTCTGAATTAATCAATACAAGTAATAAATTATAGGATATAGATTAAGAATATAGATAAATAGTGAGTATAGCCATCACCATGGCTACTCCTCCATCTTCATGGTTCCCATGTGAAACTCTTATATAAGCTGTTTTTTAAAAAAAGTATTTAAAATTTGTTTTTCTGTGCCTCATGCATCTGTAATGGACTTGAACCCAGGATGTGGCCCACAGCTGCGCTCGAACCCGGGACGCGGCTGTCTGACTGCTCTGCTCACGGCTTTTCTCGGCCCCTGGACCCTGTTGCTTGCAATTCACAGGTTCCTCAGGATGTGGTCTTCTTCCCTAAAGACTGGAACCACAGACAGCCTGGTGCGCGTCTATCAGAGGCCTTTTGGGCCTGGCAGAAGTGTCCCTGGCCAGGAAAATATAGGTAAAATAAAATTCTTTGATTCGTTCCAAATTCGGGCTTAGTGTGTTTTGGGAGCCGTCGCCTCATAACATGGAGACCACAGCCCAGGTGGGGCACAGAGGAAGCGAGATTGAGTGGCAAATTATTTAAGCTGGATGACAGGCTGTGGGGTTTGTTAGACTCATCTCTATAGTTTTATTTTGAAATCTGCAAGATAAAAAAGTTAAAAAACAAGCGCTGTTGTTTGGGTCTTAAGTATCCCTGGAAGGTTAAAGGCTCGGTCCCCCGAGTGGCAGTGGAGGGGTGGAGTGTTCCAGGGGTGTCCGGTGGGAGGTGGTGGTTTTTTTGATACTGACAGTGCAACCCAGGGGTGCTCTGCCACCAAGCCACATCCCCAGCCCTTTTTATTTTTTATTTTGAGACAGGGTCAGGCTAAGTGGCGGAGGCTGTTTCAAACAAGCGATTCCTTCTGCCTCCGCCTCCAGAGCAGCTGGGATCACAGGCGTGAGCCATGGTGCCTGGCCCTACTGGAGGTCTTCTGTATGTCATTGGGAGTGAGCCGTCGGGGGAATCGTGGGATCTAGCCCTTTCCTCCTTTTCTCTTTTGCTCCTGGGCCATGAGGTGACCAGTTTTACTCTTACGTGCTCCTGCCAGGTTGTGGGGCTTTGCCACGGGCCCCCAAAGCAAAGAAGCCAATTGATATGGATGAACCCGCTAAAGCTGCGATCCCCAAACAACCCTCTTCTCTTTATAAATCTCAGGTGTTTGTTCAAATGATGGGACTCTAACCCGGTAAGTGACTTACTTCAAGGCAAGAACCAACATCACATTTAGCGGCCAACATTAGCAACACGCCTGTTAAAAGGAGAACACATCTGAAAATAGTAGCCAGCACCATCCAACAAGAAAGAGAATATCCAGGTAAAAATACTGCTCAGGAAAAGATAGACTTATTGCCTGCTGTTGCTTGTTTCACTTGAAAAGCCAAGAGAATCAACTGGAATTCCATAAGAATTAAAACATGCCAGGAGCTGGGGATTGTGACATAGTAGCAGAGCATGTGCCGGGAACATGTGAGGCACTGGTTTGATCCTCAGCACCACATAAAAATAAAATAAAATAAAATAAAGGTATTATGCCCATCTACAACTAAAAAGTAAAAAAAAAAAGTAAAAAAATTCTAACAGGTTAACCAGACACAAAACAAATATATATGTGTATATGTATTTTTAAATAATCAACCACAATGACCAATAAGAAGCTCTACGTATAAAAGAATACATTTAAAATAGCCATAATTTTTTGTTGTTAAATGTCAGAATTTAGGCGAAGTAAAATACAGGAATGCTTTGAAAAGCATTTTAAAAACAAAACAAAATAGCATGTTTTTATACAGGAGGGGTCCAGTTTTCACCTTTCTCCCCGGTGGGCTGGAAGTGAGCACCACAGTGACCCATAGGGTAAGGAGGTTGGTGAGATGTTACAGTGTGCAACACAGAGCCAGGGACCCTCATTCACTCCACAAATGTTTAATGATCATCCGTTACATGCCAGGTACCTTTTGTTGTTGTTTTTGGTTTTTAATTGCTGGGAATAGAGCAATGACATAGTCCCCAATTTTTTTCCCCAGAATTTCATTTTATTTATTTACTTTGCAAACACTCTACCACTGACTCCAGCCCAGATCCAAATCTTTTTCTTTATAAAATTGACATTCCAGACAGATAAACAAAAGACCAAATAAATTCCTGAAATGTAGTGTTGGATAGTGAAAAGTTCTCTAGAGAAAAAGAATAATAATAAAGATGAGGGAGAAAGCAGGAGCGTGAGGGACCTGAAAGATTTGATTGAAAATTTATAGCGGGGGTCAGGCAATGCCTCCTAAGAGAAAGACTAGCACCTGAACACCAGGGTCAGAACCACGTGATCTCCGAGAGAAACTGCCTGTCCGGCAGCAGCAACCTGTGCAAGGGCCCTGTGGTGGGAGTCTTCTTAAGCTAATTGGAGAAGAAAGCGGCTTGGAAAACAGACTGGAGCCGAGGAATAGAGGAAAGTAGGGGTGGGGGGAGAGGAAAGGGGAAATAAATCCTTAGGGTCTACAGCTAGAGAAAGACCTCAATTTAAAATACAATAAAAGGATTTTTACTTTACGAAGTACAAAAACATCACATTCTTGAAGGGTCCTCGACGGTAACACGGGCCGTCGTAAGCCTCCCAGCAGGGGCCCAGCAGGGTCCCGGCTGATGCCATCGGATGGGCGACTCCGCCGAGCGTTTAAGCCCGGCCAGTCGGCCACTAACCGCACGCCACTGCCCCAGCTCGGCCTCCGGGTCCGGTCCTCTCCGAGCCCCGCAAATGTTGCGGTTGGCGCAAACCCTGAACCCCTGCGCCGCGCCCCGGTTCCGCCAGGCCCCGCCCGCCCTCAGAGGAGCGGGAGCCCCGCCCGCCCGCCTGCCTTCTGGGACTTGTAGTTCCCGCTCTCCGCGGCGGTGCACTTCCGGGTTCGGCCAGAGCGCAGCCATTGTCCCGCGCGCGGACGCCTGTTTAAGGCCCCGCACTACAGCCCTTAGGAGCTAACTCGGAACGGCCTTGTGGATGCTGACTAGGGGAGGGGCCAGATTAGTTCAACCCGTCTCAGACGTGACAAAGAACCGAGGCAGGGGTCTGCTTAACCCGAGAGCGTCCAGTCACAGAGCCGTGCGGGGCACTGAGGCGGAGACTGGCCGAACCTGAGCAGCGGGCCCGGACCCCAGGTCGGTGGGGCGGGGGCGGGGGCGGGGCAGTGCTTGTCTGATACGCGCATGCGCAGGGCTTCGGCGGGAAACTGGAAGAAGTGATGAGTGGGGGTGGGCGTTCCGGCCTCCTAGTGGGTGGTGGTTTAGCCTCAGTCGCGGAGGTTGGTAGAGACTTTGAGGCTGATGCGACTGGATTCAGCGCGCATGCGCGGATTAATCAGGCGGGGTTTTTATTTGGGTTAGGTGGATTCCCAGGTGTGTGAGGACCGGGCAGGGATACGGGGGAGGTCTTGAAAAATCCAGCCATCCAATGCTATGCCTGTTTAGTGGCTGGCTTCCCGGTGCCCAGGTTGATGAAGTACTGAATCGCAGATTCTGGTTCTTGGAGGGAGGGGCTGTGCCACTGTCCTTACACCCCTGAGCAGGGGATTCTGGGCAGGTAGCTCTGGGACCCTGGGCAGACACTGTTCTCGCAGGCTTGGGGACACCCGTGCTTGGTGGAGAGACCTTGTTGGAGTTGCGGGTTCTTCCCCAGGAGAAGCAACGTTGTTCAAGGAGCTCTAATAGGCAGCAGAGTTCCAGGTTGAGGATACCAGGGGCAGGCTTTGGACAGAATGTTCCTGCACACACTGGGGGTATCTAATGGGAAGCAGGAATTGGACTGATGATCCTGGACCCGTGTAGGATAGAGCAGAATTCTAGGACATTCAAGTTCTTGGAGATGCTGGGTTGTCGGTACAAAATCAGCCCAGGAAGGACTGAGCTGCAGCAGCTGCCATCAGATGGACAGCTGTGTGTGGGGGGAAGCAGGATGCTACTAGCATCAATATGAAGTCGGTGTTGCCAGGACCTTTGCTTGGGCCACTCTGCTTGCAAGCATGAGAATGCTTACGTTGGTAGAGGGACAGAGTCTAGTCTGCAGACATGGGTCTGGAAGGGACTGACTGCATGACAATCAGGCTGTCATGTTTGGGCAGGAGGAGATGAAAGGATCTGGTTTCCATAAGAACATCTCTAATTGGGCTTGAGAACCCCCAGGTGGCAAGTGCCCAAGTCCTGGGACTGATTCTGGAGCAGTGCTCAAGCTACTGCTTAGATGTTCTAGTGTTTTGACTGCAGCCAGGCAGTGGGGCAGGTGACCCCAGGACCTGGGGGGAGGCTGGTGAGTGTCTGAGGTATCCCAGGTACTTTGAGATGTAGAGTGAAGGATGCACGTTCTCAGCTCAGGAGCATGGACTCCACAAGGCCCCACACTGGCAAAGGGCCTGGGTCTGGGTGAGCACCTGCTCTGTAAATGTGTGGGTGTGCCATGGAAGCAAGGAGCCTAGGGGTGGCCTCTGTGCAGTGGCTGCTGGGGTGGAGGCCTTGAGTGATAATCTGGAGAGGTGAAGTGGTGTGTAAGGAGAGACGGAGCACGGGGGGATGGGGTACATTATGTGGGATTTGCCAGGGGCTCTCTAGTCTCAGATGCAAAGACATATGATTGATACAAAGACAACTGAGTTACTGAGGTGCACTTTCTGGGTCTGGGAAGTGCAGCCCTTGACTGGCATGTGCTGGCGTCTGCCAGAGGTTCCCAGTCCTAAGCAGACTCAGTTGCAGTTTCAGGCCCAAGAACACCCAAGTTGGCAGAGGAACCAGGTCAGAACTACAAATTCAGAGCCCAACAGGGTGTTGGGTGAGCATCTGTGTAATGGATGCTCTGGTAGACAATGGTGGGACCCTGACCTGGCTGCAGTTTGGACTCTGAACATACGCTTTGACATTTGAGCAGAAAAGGGAGGCCATCTTCAAAGAGTTGCTGGAGGGCCAGGCCAGGCTGCTGGAAGGGTAGGCTGGGTGTTTGTTACTGAATCAATTCCTGGGAGTGGTGGCGCTGTGTCACGAACTTCATGCATGTAGTCAGTGGGTGTGATTCTGGGACAGGAGAGCCAGAGCCCTGCGGCTGGTCCAAGACAGAGGACCTGGTTTGAGATTGCAGATTCAGGTCTGGAGGGCAGAAGGGTATGTACTTGGGGGTTCTCCAAGTGGTAGGTGTTTCCAGAACCCAGTGGAACAGGGGAGGAACTGATCTATGATGCAGATTTTGGTGGTAGGTAGAAAACCTGTTTGGGCATGAGGTGGGCTTACAGGAGGTGGTAGTGGAGGAGCTGGGTTGGAGCTGCAGAGGCTTGGCCTGCAGGAGGACTGAGGGACTCTTGGGAGGAAACCTCTAGGAGCACATTTGACACGGGGAATGCATCCAGGGATTGGTGGCTAATCCAGGGGCCAGGTTGGTGTTGGGGACAGCAATGCCAGCAGATGTGCATGGGCACGCTGTATGATGCTGTACTCAGGCCTTGTCCTCTCAATGCAGTTCAGTACCCGGCTGTGCCTGGAGGACAGTATGGAAGGGCAGGATGAGAAGCCCCCAGGACCCCTTAAGGCCTGCACACAGGTGAGTGGAGCCACTGTTCCCCCAAGAGCTCCAGAGCTTGCTCCTCCTCAGGCCCCACAGGCTCACCCTCTGGGTACTCCTTGTAGCATTTTAGGGGCTTTGGTGGCCAGGAAGCTTTTTTTTTAAAAAAAAGATTTAAATTTGTTTTAATTAGTTACATGACAGTAGAATGTGTTTATTTATGCACTTTGATATACATAGATGGGATATAATTTCTCATTTTTCTGAGTGTACATGTTGCAGAATCATTGGTCATGTAGTCACATATATACGTACAGTAGTAATGTCTGTTTCATTCTACTATTTTTCCTATCCCCACATCCCCTCCCTTCCCCTCCTGTCTCTTCCCTCTACCTAGTGCCCCCTGCCTTATTGTGAATTAGCATCCACATATTAAAGAAAACATTTGGCCTTTGGTTTTGTGGGATTGGCTTATTTCGCTTAGCACAATATTCTCCAACTCCAACAATATACTGGCAAATGCCATAATTTCACTCGGCTTTAAAGCTGAGTAATATTCCATTGAGTATATATACCACATTTTCTTTATCCATTCATCTCTTGAGGGACACCTAGGTAGATTCCATAGTCTAGCTATTGTGAATTGAGCTGCTATAAACACTGATGTGTCTGTGTCACTATAGAATGCTGATTTTAAGTCCTTTGGGTATAAGCCAAGGAGTGGGATAGCTGGGTTAAATGGTGGTCCCATTCCCAGTTTTCTGAGGAATCTCCATACTGTTTTCCATAGTGGTTGCACCAATTTGCAGTCCCACCAGTAGTGTATGAGTGTACCCTTTTCACCACATCCTCGCCAACATTTATTGTTACCTGTATTCTTCATGATTGCCATTCTGACAGGAGTGAGGTGTAGAGTAGTTTTGATTTGCATTTTTTTAATTGCTAGAGATGTTGAACACTTTTTCATATATTTGTTGATCAGTTGTATTTCTTCTTCTGTGAAGTGTCTGTTCAGTTCCTTAGCCCATTTATTGATTGGGTTATTTGTTTTTTTGGTGTTAAGTTTTTTGAGTTCTTTATATATCCTAGAGATTAATGCTTTCTCAGAGGTATATGTGGTAAAGATTTTTTCCCAATCTGTAGGCTTTCTCCTCATGTTAGTAATTGTTTCTTTTGCTGAGAAGAAGCTTTTTGATTTGAATCCTTTCCATTTATTGATTCTTGATTTTATTTCTTGCGCTTTAGGAGTCTTGTTAAGGAAGTCAGATTCTAGGCCGACATGGTGAATATTTGGGCCTATTTTTCCTTCTGTTAGGCACAAGGTCTCTGTTCTAGTGCCTGAGTCTTTGATCCACTTTGAGTTGATTTTTGTGCAGAGAGATAGAGGTTTAATTTCATTTTGCTACATATAGATTTCCAGTTTTGCTAGCACCATTTGTTGAATAGGCTATCTTTTCTCCAGTGAATGTTTTTTAGCATCCTTGTCTAGTATGAAAGAACCATATTTATGTGGGTTTATCTCTGTGTCCTCTATTCTGTACCATTGGTCTACAAGTCTATTTTGGTGCCAATACCATGCCACTTTTGTTACTATGTAGCTCTGTAGTATAGTTTAAGGTCTAGTATTGTGATGCCTCCTGCTTCACTTTTCTTGCTAAGAATTGCTTTAGCTATTCTGGTTCTTTTATTTTTCCAAATAAATTTCATGATTGCTTTTTCTATTTCTATGGAGAATGTCATTGGGATTTTAATAGGAATTGCCATAAATCTGTATAAAGCTGTGGTAGTATGGCTATTTTGACAGTATTAATTCTGCCTATCCAGGAGCATGGGAAATCTTTCCATTTTCTGAGGTTCTCTTCAATTTCTTTCTTTAGTGTTCTGTAGTTTTCATTGTAGAGGTCTTTCACTTCTTTTGTTAGATTGATTCCCAGGTATTTTTTTTTTTTTTGAGGCTACTGTGAATGGAGTAGTTTTCCTAATTTCTCTTTCAGTGGATTTATCGCTGATGTATAGGAAGGCATTTGATTTATTGGTGTTGATTTTATATCCTGCTACTTTGCTGAATTCATTTATTAGTTCTAGAAGTTTTCTGGTGGAATTTTTTGGATCTTCTAGATATAGAAACATGTCATCAGCAAATAATGATAGTTTGAGTTCTTCTTTACCTATTTGTATCCCTTTAATTTCTTTCTGTTGTCTAATGCTCTGGCTAAAGTTTCAAGGATGATGTTAAATAGAAGTGGTGAAAGAGGACATCCTGTCTTGTTCCAGTTTTTAGCGGGAATACTTTCAATTTTTCTCATTTAGAATGATTCTGGCCTTGGGTTTAGCATAGATAGTTTTTACAATGTTGAGGTATGTTCCTGCTATCCCTAGTTTTTCTAGTGTTTTGAACATGAAGGTGCGCTGTATTTTGTCAAATGCTTTTTCTCCATCTATTGAGATGATCATATGATTCTTGTTTTAAGTCTATTAATATGATGAATTATGTTTATTGATTTCTGTACATTGAACCAACCCTTCATTCCTGGGATGAATCCCACTTGATTGTGGTGCACTTTCTTTTTAATATGTTTTTGTATACAATTTGCCAGAATTTTATTGAGAATTTTTGCATCTATGTTCATCAGGGATATTGGTCTGAAGTTTTCTTTCCTTTGTGTGTCTTTGTCTGGCTTTGGCATCAGGGTGATACTAGCCTCATACAATGAGTTTAGAAAGGTTCTCTCCTTTTCTATTTCATGGAATACTTTGAGGAGTATTGGTGTTAATTCTTCTTTGAAAGTCTTGTAAACTTGGCTGATAATCCATCTGGTCCTGGGCTTTTCTTGGTTGGTAGGCTTTAGATGGTGTTTTCTGTTTCATTACTTGAAATTGGTTTGTTTGAATCATGTATGACCTCCTCATTCAGTTTGGGTAGGTGATATGTATCTAGAAATTTGTTGATGTCTTTGATATTTTTTATTTTATTAGACTATAAATTTTCAAAATAGTTTCTAATTATCTTCTGTATTTCAGACGTCTTCGTTGTGATATTTCCTTCTTCATCTTATATTTTAGTAATTTAAGTTTTTTCTCTTTTTCTCTTCACTAGCATGGCCAGGGGTTTATCTATTTATTTTTTCAAAGAACCAACTTTTTGTTTTGTCAATTTTTTCAGTTATTTCTTTTGTTTTGATTCATTAATTTCAGCCCTGATTTTAATTATTTCTTATCTTCTACTGCTTTTGGTGTTGATTTGTTCTTCTTTTTCTAGGGCTTTGAGATGTAGTGTTAGGTGATTTATTTGTTGACTTTTTATTCCTTTAATGAATGCACTCAAAGTAATAATCTTTCCTCTTAGTACTGCCTTCATAGTGTCCCAGAGATTTTGATATGTTGTATCAGTGTTCTCATTTACCTCTAAGAATTTTTTTCTTCATCCTTGATTTCTTCTACTATCCATTCATCATTCAGTTGTATATTATTTAGTCTCCGTTTGTTACAGTAGCTCCTGTTTTTTATTTTATCATTGATTTCTAATTATTTCATTCCATTATGGTCTGATAGAATGCAGGGTATTATCTCTGTTTTTTTGTATTTACTAATTTGCTTTGTGGCATAAGATATGGTCTATTTTAGAAAAGGAGCCATGTACTGCTGAGAAGAAAGTATATTTGCTCGTTGATGGATGAAGTATTCTATGTATGTCTGTTAAGTATAAATTATTGATCGTATTATTTAATCCTGTAGTTTCCGTATTTAGTTTTTGTTTGGAAGATCTGTCCAGTAGTGTGAGAGGTGTGTTAAAGTCACCCAGTATTATTGTACTGTGATCTGTTTGACTCTTGACATTGAGAAGGGTTTGTTTGATGTACATAGATGCTCCATTGTTTGGGGCATAAATATTTATAATTGTTACGTAACAATTATATATATGTATATATATGTGTGTGTGTGTGTGTGTGTGTGTATACTTCCCTTAGAAGTATGAAATGTCCTTCTCTGTCTCTTCTGATTAACTTTGGTTTGAAGTCTTCTTTATCTGACATGAGAATGGAAACCCCTTCTTGTTTATGTAATCCATATGCATGATAAATTTTTTCCCATCCGTTCACCTTCAGCCTGTGAATGTCTTTGCCATGAGGTGAGTCTTTTGAAGACAGCATATTGTTGGGTCTTGCTTTTTAATTCAGTCTGCCAGTCTGTATCTTTTGATTGATGAGTTTAGACTGTTAACAAGGTTATTATTGAGATATGATTTGTATTCCCTGTCATTTTGATTTATTTCTGGTTTTTGATTTGTCTTGGTTTCTTATTTGCTTAGAATGTCCCTTTAGTGTAGATCCTCCTTTTGCTGGTTTTCTCATTTTTCTCTTGCCACCCTTTTTGGGAACTTGAGGCCGGGAGCTGGGGAAGCCACCCTGATGCCCAGAAAAAGGTATTCCGTATCTGAGTGGTCATTTTGTGTCACTCCAAATTTACCTGAGTGACCTCGGTTCAGTAGCCCGTGCTGGCCGGGGACTGCAGCCCGTGCTGCAGTCATTAGTCTCATTGCTGTTCCCATTCTGTAAACTATGCAAAGAAAAAGTGCCCTTTTATGACAGAAAGAGGTGATTGTTGAACAGAGAGGATCATTTTTAAATACTCTAGAGACACAGAAAGTGGGCTAAAGGCTTCTCATTCTGTTTATACATCTCCAAACCTGCGTTAGTCTCTAATCCTATCAAGAATTCAGAGAACTTTTTTGTGCTCTTCAAAAATATACAGTTCTTAGTATTAAATTCACAACCCCAGGGAGAGGTATAGAGATATGGAAATAATACCAGAGGACAACTTTACTGGTTCAGAAAGGGTCCAATCAAAACAGGAAAACATGAAGGGCAGAAGAGCTGAGCTCTGTGCAATCTGGGAACACTTCATGGAGGAGGTGGTGTTTGATCTGGGTTTTCAGTGAAGTTAGACTTTGAAGTGGGGCAGTGGAAAGGGGAGGGGTTTGTATCACACCATCAGTGGACCTAAATGAGTTTGCTAAACTCTTTTACCATTAATTTTTGCACGGGAAAAATAGACACACCACTCCTTCAGAAAAGTTTGGATGATTTTGTAGAAACTGGGATGTAAATACAGGAGGCATTCCTAAAACACTCAGTAATTCAAAGTGTGTCAGAACCTAAGGGAAAGGTTGGTGAGTGTGTGTGTGTGTGCGCACACACTTATGTGACAAGCTGGCTTTGAGCATTGAGTTGGTTGTGAGGAGGTTCTGGAAGCTGATGCATTGAATTTTCTGGGGAGAAAGGCACCAACAGAGGTTTCCTCTACTCAGAGGAGGGACTCGAGCTTAGCAGTAAGCTGGTAACTTCAGGGACCATGGGGACAAATGTGAAGGCTCAGGTAGCATTTCATGTCCTTTCTTGTATACTCATTCTATAGCCAACACATTTGCACCCAGCTCCTTTGCATCTACTATTAATTAAAACACATGAAACCAGGATAAACAGGACAGAGAAGATCTCAGCTCTCAGAAACTAGAGGAAGAATTGGGTAAAAATAACTGGAAGAATATGTGTGATGCAAAGGGTCTTTGTTCCTGCTGAGTACCTGCTGAGCAGGAAACATTGTTTCTCAGTTATGTTTCTGAACTGATCTTAGCTGTTCCTACACACACACACACACACACACACACACACACAAAACTAACTGAAAGAGTGTGTAATAATTTAAAATACAAGCTAGTGTTTATAATTTTTCTTTTCTTGAGTAACTTTTCTCATTTCCCAGGTAGAGTTAATTAACATGTGGCCACAAAATTGTTAGAATTCAACTTCAGCCACTTCGGTAGCAAGAAAAGACATGTTTGTTGTCGTCGCACTTTAGAAATGTTGATTTTCATGGAGGCCGTTTCCATGATGGATAGGGCAGTTCCAATAGCAGTTTGGGGTCAAAGCCTGTGGCTCTCTTAGATCATCTGTGGCTTTGTTGTGGTTTTGGCATTGTGAATTGTGTTCAGTTTTGCTCTTTGGTGTTTTAAGCCATTTCGTAATGGCCATGTAACAATTTGAAGCAGTTCAGCCTCTCTGTCGGCTTGTGCTGTGGTGGTGTAAGTGGCTGGCTCAGCGCTCTTGGCACTGGGCCTTCTTCCTATTGCAGCAGCTCCTGCTCTTTGAATACTCATAGTTAACCTCAGGACCTGCCCAGGAAATAGACAGGGGCGTGTTTAGATTTGGAGAAATCCTTTCCTGCCTCTACGCACTAATACTAGCCATTTTACGTAATCCTCCCCACTGTATTAGTGAAACTATTTCTAGATGGTTAGGGCGTTATGGTTGGGTATAAGGTGTTATCCCCCCAAACTCTTGTGCGAATACAGGAATATTCAACAGTGAAATGATCAGATTATGGGAGCTGTAACCTAATCAGTTTGAATGGGCTGACTGGGTGGTAACTGGGCAGGTGGGGCATGGTTGGAGGAGGTGGGTCACTGGGGTGGTTTGCCCTGAGAGATGCATCTTTTCTGTGGCTGCTTGCCCTCTGCTTCCTGGCTGTCATGAGGTGAGCAGTGCTCCTCCATCCCCTGCTTCCTCCACGATGCTGCGCCTCAGGCCCAGAGCAGTGGAACCAGTTGACCATTGACTGAACCTCTGGACCAAGGGCCCACAAACGCTTCCTCCTTTAAGCTTTTCTTCTCAGATACTTTGGTCACCAGGTACTGAAAAGCTGATTAACACAAGGGGAAATAACCGGCACACCTCTGGGAAAAATACAACAGTTTGTTTCCTTTTAGTTTCTGATTCAAGAATCAATAGCACTTGCTTCCAGTGTCAGAAGATTTGAGGAGAAAGTATACATGAATGGACTGCCACTTGACAGGTCCAGTTATTGCACCCTATAGAGAGAAACTTGAGGAAGCTACAAAGAATGATCTTGTTTCAAGGTGATTTTTTTCAAGAGAGAAACACTTTTGCTGTTTTCTGGGTATTTAATGAAAGAATAAATGCTTTTGAAAAAACATTGATACAGTTTGAAATGCACAGTGGCCCCCCTCTGTATGACTCCTTCAAATAATAGCTGCTTTAAAAAAAATTTAGTTGTAGGTGGACACAATACTTATTTAGTTATTTATTTTTATGTGGTGTTGAGGATCGAACCCAGTGCCTCACACATGCTAGGCAAGTGTTCTACCACTGAGCTACAACTCTAGCCCAAATAGCTGATTTTAATGCTTTGAAGAATGTTCTTTTTGATAATTGCTCAAAAAGTTTCCTCACTGCAATAATGAAATTATTTACCCTGAAATAATTTCACTATTGCAGTGGGAAGGAAGTGAAAGTAGCTAGCATAATGTGCATAAAGGCGGGAAAGGATTTCTCCACATCTAAACACACCTCTGAATATCTACTGCACCTACTGAAGTTAACAATGTATTCAAAGAGCAGCATATTTATATTTTATAAAATTCTATTTATCTTATATATATTGTTAACTTTTCACTCAGTGCTATATTATAGACATCTTTCTTTTTTTTTTAAAGAGAGAGAATTTTTTAATATTTATTTTTCAGTTTTTCGGTGGACACAACATCTTTATTTTATTTTTTTATGTGGTGCTGAGGATCGAACCCAGCGCCCCGCGCATGCCAGGCAAGCGCGCTACCGCTTGAGCCACATCCCCAGTCCTGTAGACATCTTTCTATCATTTATTACATGTAAACCAGTTGGATGCTAAATAGCATTTGGTTATCTAGATGAGCATAATTTATTTACTAGCTATCTACTAATGGATATTTAATCCTCTCCCATTTTTGCTATGATAATGTAACCCTTTAGTGAGCATTCTCACACTGCATCTGAATATGCTTTCTGTTGTTTCCCAAGGATACTTACAAGTAGATTTAAAGATACTGATATAGTTAAGCATATGTATAATATATGTGTATACATATATATAAAACAAAATGTATAAGTGTATGTAAGCAATATACGTGTGTGTGTGTGTGTGTGTGTGTGTGTAATTTTTTCCCCAGATAATTTTATTTCTTCTTGGTTGAATTGCAAGCATGTTTTCATTTGTCCATTTTCCTGATGAGGCTACCATTTTCTTACTATTTTGGAGAAATATAGACATACATACATACATACACATACAAATATACACACATATATGCTGTAGTCCATTTTATTTCTTTATAATTTCATGATGCAGGAATTCAGGCAGGGCTCAGCTGGAAGTGCTTTTGTTTTGAGTAGTATCTGGGGTCTCTTCTGCATTTAACTGCCAGCAGGGCTAGCCTGGAAGATGCACAGAGATCTCATGCTCACTGGGGTCTCAGTGTTCCTCCAGGTATCCCTTCTCTCCACAGGGTGAGCTTGAGAGTACCTGTGGGAGGGAGCAGACTTTGGTAGGTGGGACTTGTTGAGATACATGGTATGTCAAGTCCTAGTGACTCAGAGTGGGAGCTCTAAACTGTGACTCAGTTCTCTGTTTTCTTTCTTTCTTTCTTTCTTTTTTTTTTTTTTTTTTTGACTTCTCAGGACTCTCTCCTTCCTCAAGAGATTATCATCAAGGTTGAGGGAGAAGATGCTGGGTCACTGGCCATCCCATCCCAGGTGAGGTAAAAAAGGCCTTTCTTTAGTGAAAACTCCACAGGTCAAGGGAACATTTGAAAGAGAATTTAAAAAAAATATCAAAGAGAAAGATTAAAATGACTCCAAAGGGAATAATTAAGATGGAAAAGATAAAGAGGGCCCTGGGTAGAGAGGAACAGAATAAGGACTGGCAGGTTGCCAAAGCAGACATTTCAGTGGAGGAATTGGTCCCACATCATCAAATAACAAGAGTAAAAGGGGAAATGGAGCAGGTAGAGAGGAGCAGTCTGCTGTATTGCCTGGCTGCAGTAGGTGTTGTTGGAAAATCCTCAGATCTGGTGTATCAGCTTAGGAGTGAGCTGCTGAAAAGCAGTTCCAGGATCAGAGAGCTGGGCTAACCATAGGAACTGATGACTGATGTGACAGTCCCTGTGTCATGCCAGCTTGAGGTTGCATCCCAGCTACCAACCTTAGGCACAAATATGCATGTCTCTTAACTTTCTTGATCTTCATTTGAAAAATGGTGCTGCTAATGGTATTTTCTCACAGGAGCCTAGTGAGAATTAAATGTGACCTGTTAAGACACCACCTGACACCACATCTGAGGGGGTTCACGAGGTTGCTAGGACAGAGCTCCAGGGAGTGAGGAAAATGACATGATTTCCCCTGTAACCAGGAAGACACATCCTCCTCTTTGTGCCTACATTCCTGGGAGCAGGACCATCTCTGCTGCTTGACCAGCACGCTAGCTTCATACTAGAGGTTCTAAACATAGAAGTTAACTAGTGAGATCAAGATAAAGACACATAAACTCAATTTACCTTTTTCTTGCCCAGCTAAGAGACGGCCCTTCCCAGCTCCTGCCTCGAGCCACCTGGCGGTAGTGAGGTTTACACAAGAGACCAGCAGGAGAGAGGAAGGAGCACGCCAGAGACTGGGCTTTTATTGGGAAACAAAAAATTCAGGGGAAAATTCCATCCAGCGAAGGTCGAGGGGGACAGCATTCCAAGGTCAGGGTCAGTGATTGGTTTTAGGGTCAGTGGTCAGTCACACCCCCACATAGACAGGCTCTCGAACCTAAAAAGGGTGGGGATAAGCTCTGACACAGTTGGCCTGAGCGCCTCACACCCAGTCAGGGAGGTACCCAATGACATGTGAGAACGGCTTCCCACAACCATCCTTAGTTTTTGAGGCCTCTGGAGGAGGGGATGGATGGGGAACGGTTGGTAAAGAGATTGCAGCTGCAGGAGTTCATTGTTACAGAATTCTGAGGGCACGGTTGAAGAGTTGGAGAAGTTTTGAGGAGCAGGAAGTTTGGGTAGGTGAAACAATTAAGTGGAAGCCAGGTGTGATGGTGTGCACCTGTAATCCCAGCAGCTTAGGAGGCCAAGGCAGGAGCAAAAGCCTCAGCTAAGCAACTCAGTGAGACCTTATCTCTAAATAAAATACAAAAAATAGGCCAGGGATATGGCTCAGTGGTTGAGTGCCTCTGAATTCAAACCTTAGTCATCCCCCCCCCCCCCAACACACACACACAAAAGAATTAGGTGGAGTGGAAGTATAGAAAAGCCATATTCGCTATTGATGGACTTGTTCAGATGGGTATGTGATACATCTTGTGTGATTCAGGTGAGAAATGAGGACTTAAATCAGAATTTGGGTGAGAGTTATTCAGAGATATTAGAAAACCTTTTATACCATTGATTCATTTATTGCAATAACTTAGTACATTAGATTTAGTATATTTAATATCTACTGTACATTAACACTATTGTTAATCACTGGAATCACATTTGCAAACTGTAAGTACCTTCTTCCTGTCTTCATGGATCATGGCCTAGTGACACAAATGTCTGTTTTGCAAATGATGAGAAATTGTGGTGGGTCTTAATGGTGGAAGTCCATAGACCTTTGAGAATGGATAGCTAGTATGTAGAAAGAGGGGTACTAATTCAGTCTACTTTTATTTATTTAATACTTGAAAAATCTTTAAAAAAAATTTTTTTTTTAGTTGTAGATGGACACAATACCTTTATTTTATTAATTTATGTGGTACTGAGGATCGAATCCAGTGCCCCTGCATGCAAGGCAAGCATGCTACCACTGAGCCACAACCCCAGCCCCTTGAAAAATCTTAATACAAATGGTACATATGCTAAACTGCAAAGGGGAATGTTAATTAAAAGGAAGCATGGATTGATATTGATTGTGAAACAGGAATTTAAAAGATCAATTTTGTTGACATTTGTGGCCTGTAAGGAAAATCAAAGGAGACACAGAGACAAGACGCAGAGGCAGGAAAGGGAAAGAAAGAGTGGCTCCCCTCCAAGCAGCTGCGTTTATTTGTATCAAAAGTAACCCAGCTCGTTAGTGCCATGACTACATTATTATTTAGTATTCCTTTAATCCCAGGTGCTGGATTAAAGGAATACTAAATACTGAGGTCAAAGTCCAGGCTAATTAAAACACAGAGCCCTTTTCTCCAAGGATATTACCATAGAAATTAGAAATTGCACCTGTATAGTTATCTTACTAGCTTCAAGGAGAAACTGCGGGGCATTCCACGCATGGGAAACAGAGTGCCAGTCCTCCCCCTCACCCAGAGGTGCTCACCAGAGGAACCCTTTCCTGTACATTCCATGGTCAGAATACCTACACTGGGCCCTGACTTAGAAAAATGCTTATACAGCAGCATTTTGCATATAGTTTCATGGGATTCAGGATCATGTATCTTATTCATGAACCACAGCTTAAGAACACAGTGATTAGTCAAATGTCCTTGGGTAAGGACAGGTCACCCTCAGCACTTTTTTTTTGGATCAAAATTTCTGCCCAGTAGTCTTGGAAACAGGCTCTTTCTTGCTTAGAAGAGGCAGCCCAAGAGACTCCATTCATATGACAGTAATACAGTGACATCTCCTAACTGAAAATCTTGCCCATAGAAATAGAAGTGTTACCTGAAGACTAAGGTCTCATGATAAAAAGTCACATTGGCTGTCTTTTAATCTTTC
This sequence comes from Marmota marmota marmota, assembly GCF_001458135.2. NCBI lineage: Eukaryota > Metazoa > Chordata > Mammalia > Rodentia > Sciuridae > Marmota > Marmota marmota. The sequence continues at coordinate 5,490,539 of NW_026000205.1, forward strand.
AGAGTTCTCAGACTGAAGAATCATAATAGAAACTGCAAGCCTTTGCTGTTTGTTTAGTAAATTTTGCTTATAATTTTTCATATAGCATCACAGTTAATTCTTTCAGCAAACCAATGGTTTGGGTATAATTATGCTTAATAGAGATGGAATAAATTCACCATTAAAAGAGATTGTGAAGGGCTGGGTGTAGTGATGCAGGCCTGTAATCCTAGTGTGTTGGGAGGCTGAGGCAGGAGGATTGCGAGTTCAGAGCCAGCCTTATCAACTTAGTGGGGCCCTAAGCAACTTAGGGAGATCTTGTCTCTAAATAAAACATTAAAAGAGCTGTGGATGTGATCCAGTGGTTAAGTACCCCTGTGTTCAATCCCTGGTAAACCCCCACCTCAAAAAAAAAAAAAAAGATTACAAAATGACCGAAAACTGTATATATGTATGTATTCACATACATATGTGTGTGTTTCTGTGTGTAGATATATATATATATATATATATANATATGTGTGTGTTTCTGTGTGTATATATATATATATATATATATATATATATATATATATATTGATACCTAGTAAAACTTCTCAGAATTCAGAATTCTAGTTCAGATTTATACTCTATAGATGAGAAAACCTAAGTCTCTTTTCTTCTGAATTCAGTGTTATTAAACCTGTACATACTGCTTTTCATTAAGATTTATATTTCATTCTCTGTCTCAGGCATTAGCAAAGTCCAGCTTGTGGGCAAATCTAGCCCACTGCCTGATTTTGTAAATAAAGTTTTATTGTGATAGTTAACACTCACTTGTGTATTTTTTGTAATTGCTTTCGGTTGAATAGTTGTGATAGAACCTGTGTAACTTCCATAGCCTAAAATGTTTACTATCTGGCCTTTGACAGAAAAAAACATTTTTTTTTGAGGATTTGGAAGGGATTCATAAGTAGGAATTCACCATACAAAATTGAGAATTAATGTTTTATAAGGTGGAAAGAGAAAATAATTTTTGTTGGTTCTTATCTGGAATTCGTTTTTGGGGTTGTAAAAACAGATCCAGCATCCAAAACCCAAAGGCATCCATACACCTTGACTATAATCCTTTGACGCTGACAATCTCAGGACAACTGCCAGGTCATCAGATTTTCCTACTAACATCTGTCAAACATTTCCTTCTCCATGAACATTGAAAGGAAATGATGCCCAGCTGAGCAGGAATGTGTGTCCTGTTTTAGGAAGAAGTGAACTTCAATATTGTAACTGTGGACTTTACTCATGAGGAACAGGGTACTTTGAACCCTGCTTATAGGATCCCAGACAGAAGTGTGATCCTGGAGAACCACAGGAACCTGGTCTCTTGGGGTAAGTGTATCATCTTCCTTAATGAAGCTGTGTCTCTTTAAATGTTTTCACATCCCTGTTAAGAGCTGTGGTTTCAGCAGCCAGAATGATTTTTGTCCACACATAGGTTGTGTTTGTGCTCTTAATTTCTAAAGAAGATAAAATTTGATTTGTAGGGTAGAAAAGGTACAGTTTCTTGGGCTTGAGCTTGTTCAGTCTTAGTGATTCCTAAAGTCCAAAGCCTGGGACCAAATTCTTCAGTGATTCTCTTTTGTCCCAAGCCTGGAGACCCAAAGTCCCATATATCTTTCTTCAACAGCTTTTCAAACCAGACACAATCTCCTAGTTGGAGTGAGGAAAAGAGTATAAAAAGAACTTTCTGATGCACATGTCCATTTGAGATCCAAACATGTAGAGGTCATTGTAGGTGTAGAAGGTTTGTTTGAAAAATCCCTGTAGGAGATGCCATATTTTCCCCACTCTCCTAGTGGACTGTACATATGATCATTCTTTCTAGGTGTACTTTTCATTGCATTACCTAATAACCACCAAGGCCTCTGTTTTTGAGCATCCTTTCTTGGTTGGAATCACAGGAATCCATGGGCCATATTATAAGATATTTAGGGAACGGGGATAATAGTGCCTCATTCCTTTTTCTGGGTTCATAAATGTAGTTTACATATAGACTATGGTAGCAGGTTTCACGCCTCCAGGAATTCCTAGTAATGTAGCTTCTAACCTGTTCTGGTGAATATATGCCTGGAACAAATGAGTGTGGGAACGACCTTCTGTTTCTTTGCTAAGGATTGCAAGATGAGGCTGAGATTCTGTGTAGAAAGCCACTCCTAAGCTATTTAGCATCTTCACTTGGCCTTGAGCCAAGGAGATTTTGGTCTGGCATTGCAAGCTACTTTGTGGCCCCTCTCACTTATTGGATTATGCAATGCATATGACTTCAGTCTTTGCTGGGCTAGGAAGGCTGCTCTTGTACTTCGGAATTTGGTGTGACCCATTGAGCCTGGACAGCCTACCTCCTGCCTTATTTGGTGAAGAACATTCAATGGATAACCTTTGAAGTTTCCTCATGTATAATAAAGCAAACACAGGCTCCTGCTCTCTCTTTCTCTTCCCAGTGTGGAAACTGGACCTCTAAGGTCGTAGAGACCCCCTCCCCACTGCTTTCCAAAATTATTTCCTGTGTAGTATGGTTTCTTCAATGCTTCTTTTTCTTAGTTCAATTTTATAGCCCACCCACCTCACACAGAGAAGACCCAAATTCCATTGCCCACACGGGACTTGGGTGAGAATTCTGTATGTTCTGCATAGGTGATCTTATTTTGGAATTGGCAGATACTTGGTATTCAAAGTCTTGCTCACCTAGACAAAACTAAAAATAGTTTCATTTGAATGCCCTGTTTTACTATTGGACTGTGGGAATTTGGTACTTAACTGCTTATTTCCATCCTTTTGCTTTTTCAGCCCAGGTTTTAGGTCCATAGCTGATAACAAATCCAGTTTTTTCATATTTTTCTTATCAGCTTTATTCCTGTATTTGAGCTCTAACATTTTTTGTCTAGGATGTCTTATTTTGCTTTCTTTCAGACTTGGCAACTGCACTTGGAAGGAGAGAATCAACTTCAAAACAGATCATTTTTGATGTGGAATCATCCCCTGGAGTAAAGATAGAAAGCTTGACAAGAGATGATCCTTGGCTATCTTCATGTGAAGAAGTTCATGATCATAAGGATCAGTTGAAGAAGCAACAGGAAAAGCAAGAGAGACTTTTTCAGGAAATGGCAGTCACTCAAAAGAAAGCTATTATTCATGAGAAGGTTTGCAAAAGTGATGAACTTGAGAAGAGTGATATAAATCCCAGCTTTCTTTCACTCCCAGTGATACCCATAAGAAACCATTTTCATAAACATTTGTCACATGTTAAAAAATCTCATTATAATTCTGTTGTAAACAGTCATCAGAAGATTAATGACAGTGAGAAATTACGTGAAAATAATGAATGTGGAAAACTCCCTCAGAGCATCCACCTTATTCAGTTTACAAGAACTCAAAAAAGAGATAAGTCCTATGAATTTAGTGACACTATTCAACCTTTTAGCCACAGCGCATCCCTAAATATACATGAAAAAATTTATGCAGAAGGTAAGACCTTTGATTTTAAGGAATGTGGGCAAGTTTTGAACCATGACATATCCTTTAATGAACAGCAGAAAATTCCTGTTGAAGAGAGTCAGTATAAATGTAGTAAAACTTCTCAGAATTCATCCCTTGCTCAAAATATGAGAAATAATTCTGAAGAAAAACCTTTTGAATGTAATCAATGTGGGAAAGCCTTTAGCTGGAGCTCACATCTTGTTGCACATCAAAGAACTCATACAGGGGAGAAACCTTATGAATGTAATGAATGTGGAAAATCCTTCAGCCGGAGCTCCCACCTCGTTTCCCATCAAAGAACCCATACAGGAGAGAAACCTTATAGATGTAATCAGTGTGGGAAATCCTTTAGCCAGAGCTACGTGCTTGTGGTACACCAGAGAACTCATACTGGAGAGAAGCCTTATGAGTGCAACCAATGTGGAAAGTCATTCAGGCAGAGCTACAAACTAATTGCACATCAAAGAACACATACTGGAGAGAAGCCCTATGAATGCAGTCAATGTGGGAAATCATTTATCCAGAGTTATAAGCTTATTGCACATCAAAGAATTCACACTGGAGAAAAACCCTATGAATGCAATCAGTGTGGAAAATCCTTTAGTCAAAGTTATAAACTTGTTGCACATCAGAGAACTCACACAGGGGAAAAACCTTTTGAATGTAATCAGTGTGGAAAGTCTTTCAGCTGGAGCTCTCAGCTAGTGGCTCATCAAAGAACTCACACTGGAGAGAAACCCTATGAATGTAACGAATGTGGAAAATCTTTTAACCGCAGTTCTCACCTTATTATGCATCAGAGAACTCATACCGGGGAAAAACCCTATGAATGTAACCAGTGTGGGAAATCCTTCAGCCAGAGTTATGTTCTTGTTGTGCATCAGAGAACTCATACTGGAGAAAAGCCCTATGAATGCAGTCAGTGTGGGAAATCCTTCAGGCAGAGTTCATGTCTTACTCAACACCAGAGAACTCATACTGGAGAGAAACCCTATGAATGTAATCAGTGTGGGAAAACATTCAGTTTGAGTGCTCGACTTATTGTACATCAAAGAACTCACACTGGAGAGAAACCATTTACATGTAATCAGTGTGGGAAAGCTTTCATTAATAGCTCTAAACTTATTAGGCATCAGGCAACTCATAATGAAGAGAAATCCTATGAATATAACTAGTTTGGAAATTTATTCCATTTGTTTTTTAAAATTTATTTTAAGAAAGTGCATTTGGTGGGAAGGACTAGTGTAAAATGATGCATGTGGAAAACCTTTTAGTTAACCCTCTTTTATTGTATATCTGGAAATCCATTTTCAAGAAAGGGAGAAAGCTGTGAACTACATATTTTAACTTAGCAATTCCATGAGCAGCGTCAGACTTGGCCCTTATGTACATCCTACAGATGTAATAAATACTGACCCTTTTCCTTGCAGATAGCACTCAGATCTGAATCTGAGAGACAAAACCAGTTAGGTAGACCTTTCTCCCCTCATAGAGTAAATCAAATGCTTGTTGTAGAGAAGATTGAAAAAGTGTTGTAGTTCGTAAAACTTAGGCTGGAAAACAGTTTTTCAGAGTATCATTCTACTACTTAAGTTCTCCATTAGATAGTTTGGGATCTGTTTTGTATGGTGCTTTGTTACAAGTGAAGATTTTATAAACATTAGGAAATTGGCCATGATACGAAATGAAAAACAGGAGAAAAATACAGAAATTTTCTTTTCTAGAACCATAATGATTTTTGTGTATAGATTATAATTGAAAGGGATTATGGGTGCATCTAATTGATATTTTGGTTAATGTCAGGTTTTCTTTGTTTTCTGGAATTTATGCTGTTTTGCGACAACAAATGATATAATGAGTACAAGTTAGTCAAAAACAACAAAAGGCACAAAAATTACCACCTTGTTTGACCATTTAGGAAAGACTAAACAGCCAGATAGCAAAGATCCCTCAGGGTTCTGAAATTCCCATTTCATTTACCATGAGTAGGCTGCTCCTTAGGACTTGGATTCCCAGGAATGTTCTTTGTTGAAAATAATTCCTTGGGAGTAATGCATAATTGGAATTTAGACCAGAAAGGGTCTGTATGAGCAGTTGAGAACATGTGGGCAGTACAGGGAGTGAATGAGCTTATTTTCATATATTCAGAGCAGTATAAAGGAGCACTGTTTCTAAGTGGGTTTTTTCCTCCCCATGTTTGGTATTATTATTTTTTTCTCTGGAATGTGTTCCTAATGTGAGGGTCCCCTGAGTGTGTGTGCGCGCGCGCGCGTGTGTGTGTGTGTGTGTGGTGCTATTCTGGCCGAGTGCTCTTCATTTAAATTAAGCCTGCAAGAATGCTTTCTAGTCAAGCAAATTTTATAGGTACTCTTCAGTTTTTAAGATTTGTTTCATATACCTTCATGACCCTTGTCCCTGAATCATGAATTCTGATCCTGTAGGTAATCATATGCCGAAAGCCTCTGTTCTTAAGTAATAACAAAATAAATGGAGAGATGAACTGAGAGCAGAAAATAGAGGTAAATTCTTTGTAGAAAAGGAAGAAAACCTAAAGTGATATTTGGTAGGGGTAATTAGTAACATTCTGTCCCCATGAAATGACCCTTGGGAACCATCTCTTTGAGGAATAAGCCAGAGCATGTGCCAAACTTGACAGTGACAGAAAGTCTCAGGGGACAGTTGTTAATGGCGGGAAACCTTGCTTCTATCCCAGGAGAATCGACTCTTAGTTCCATTCATTGACTTTTGGAAAGGACATGGAATTGTAGAAAATCTTAGTTTAACAATGAAACCTAAATAGTCTCTTCCCCCAATGATAAAGGCAAAGATCTCTGATTGTATAAATTAATATAAATACAGATGGGTTAAAAATTAGGGCTCTGAAGATTTCAAGTTTTGGAAGTGATTTATTCCAAAGAAATTTCTTCAGTAAATGAAATATTTCATCGACAATGTGAAATTTGTAAAACTGTAAAAAACATTTGAAATGAGTATTTGTGTGAGTGGTTGTGTGTGTGTGTGTGTGTGTGTGTTTTCTGGCTACCTGGCAAGGTTGAATATGTGTGTCATGTTTGTGTCATAAATGTATCAGTTCTTAGGTGGTGATTATGGTTGCCAAGTGTTTGAAGTAAAATAGATTTTAATAATTAAAAATTTGGGATAATTTTCTGTCATTTATTTAATAATTTTCCTTTGCAAGAAAGGTGTGATAATTCCAAAATGATCAATCAAAAATAAAGAGAAGTATCAACATACCAAAAATATGAGTTAAATTTCTTAGCCTAAAGTTTAGGGCTAAGAAAGGGTATTCAATAACTTGATTTTAATTACACACACATGACTGTGTATACATTCACACACAGACTGAGCATCTCTAATCTGAAAATCTGAAATCTTAAATGCTCCCAAGTCTAAAACACTTTGGGTGCCAAAATGATGCCACAAGTGGAAAATCCCACTTGTGGGATTTGTGTGACAAGTTACAGTAAAAGTGCAGGCATACTTAAATTACCTAAGTTATAGTGTAAATTGTAAAATTGTCAAGTGTCTGTGAAACAAATGAATTTCATGTCTAGACTTGGGTCCCATCCCCAAATACCTCAGTATGCCTATGTGAATATTCTAAAATCTGCAATTCAAAGTACTTCTGGTCCCAAGCAATTTGGATAAAAAATATTGGAACTCTGTACATATTTTACAGGCCAGATTTCATTTCTTTCATTTTACTCAGTATAATTGGAAATAAAAGTGATGGAAGTGTTTTTAATATCTGGATGTTAAGAAATCCTCTTCTAGAACTAATTTTTCAAAGAGTAATTCAAAACTGAATTTAAAACTGCCTAGGAATTATCTACAACCATACTGCACTAATAAAACATGTGTAAAGTAAAAACTGCCCAGGAAGCAGGAAGGTGACTCCTCCGACCAGAAGCTTTTCCTTTGGTTCTGTATTTGGTTAATTCACATTTTTCTTCACCACAACTTGCCTTTTGAGAGGACAAAGGACATATTGACTCCTGCAACACACTTTATGGCAGTGTGAAACCCTAAGTTTGTTAATTTCTGAACTTTCTGCATTGTTGAAAAATGTCAAGGATATGCCATTAACCTGAATTGCTAGTTTATTTAAAAGTGACAATAATATGTACAGGTGATCATAAGTGGACCTGTTGAAATTTTAATAGTTGAGGAAAAGGTTAAATAGCACAACATCTACAAAAAGGCCAGAAGTTTTTTCCTGATGAAATTTCAAATTCATTTATCTGGTGTTATCATTCTCTAATAGTTGTATGAACATTCCATTATTGATACTCGGTATATGTATTATTATGTTGCCCAAGGGTAGAGGGAGTTGCAATCTTTTTAAATAATCTCATGCTTTAATTAGATGCAAGTTCAGTTTGCTGATAGTATTGATCATCTAGATTTGTATATAACACATCAGTTCTGAGATGTGTACCCAAGAAGTAGAGCACTCAAGTCACCACAGCTTCCCCCATGTGGTGCAGCCTCAACCTGTGCACAGGCATCCTGTGTCCCACTAAGGAAGATAGGATGATGGGATGGGAAGACAGCATGACACTGGGGTATTGTTCTCTGCACTGGATGAAGTCTAGTTGTACGTTTTGTTTTTTATTTAAAAGGAAGACTAATGTTTCTGACTTTAAATGAAACTAAATTGTGGCTTTTTGTGATTATGTATGAGACACTCAAATTGTTTAGAAAACATTGAATTTAAAAACTTTTTAAAGTAAAATATGGTGACTAGGTTACAGCTCAAGTTAAACTGTAAACAGCAACCCTTACAGGCTGAGCAGCCTCTCAGGTCACATCTTAACCTGTGGACCTATCTATTGTGCAGCAGGTGATATGGAGCCAGGGCTCTTTGGTGAGCAGCTTACCTTAAGGCCGAAAAATTAAAATGGACTTAACATTTATGGCCAATAAGTAACACTCTCAGAGACATCTGTGTCATGTTTTTTAGGCCACAGGGGCAGGAACGCTGATCGTTGAGAAAGCCTTAGTTATGGACACATGGGTCAGGCTAGGTCTGCAGGATCAAGAGTGCTAAAGTGCAAACTGGGATTCTGATAGTTCTCACAAAAGACATTTAATATTGATCAACCCAAAGTGTCCTGCATGAAAGTTGTTAGCAGTTATTGTTATATAGTCTCTGTAGGAAATGGAACCTTTTCCAGACTGATTGCAAACTGTGGGTGTTTTCACACATTGAAAGGAGCACCTAATGGTATAGATTATCGCCCCTTATTATCTGGTACTAAAGTTGACCTCTTCATTACTTGTCTTTAGTGGGTAGGTGTGTGGGCTGCATGAGGATATAGATGTGATTAATAAACAGACTCAACTCCCTTGGAATATTTGGTCATGGTTATCATTGAAGAGATGGGTAAAATGTTAACAGGGCCATCCTTTGCTCTTTGTTAAAACATAGGAAGAAAACAAGGATGAAAAAAATTTTTTAATGAATATAGCTCATCCCAGCACAGTGGGGTAGGTATGGGGCAGACAAACATAAATTCATCATTCAGGAGACAAACCTTAAGGGGAAGAAATACAGATAACAGATGTAAAGTAGTAGATGGCCAAGGGAAGATTAGGGACTCGGTGTTTTTTAAATGTCAAATATAATTATTCCTGCTTCCTGCTCCTCTTCACTCCTGGTCCAAATCCTTGCTCATGAGGTTCTCGAATATTTAGAACACAAAGAGTCATATGCCATATAATGACACTTCAGTCAGTGACAGGCCACATATACAATGGTGGTCCCTTGAGATACCTCCTAGTGACATCGTGTAACTGCACTCTATGATGTTGGCAAAAGGGCAGAATCACGTAACAATGCATTTCTCAGGACATACACTGATTTTTAAGCATCACATGACTCTGGGGAATAACAAGGAGTCGGCATTAAAATAACAGATAATTTAGTTCAGTGTGAGGTAGGATAGAGGGAATGAGGATGGATAGAAAGGAGACTAACAGGCAAGATAAAAGAAAGTAATCTTAAATCCTAGAAGTTTCACGCGAACTCCCACCTTTATTCCCCAAGCCTGTTTCCTCCAGATCAAAATTCTTAAAAAGCCCTGAATCTTAGAGTATCGTGAGTCTAGTTAGTTGATACCTACATACATTGCCAGCTCTCTTTAGATTAAATAAAGCAGAGGGAAATTATTGTGAGACTTATGCAGAGCCATAAGATATGGGTATATATCAAACATTATCAACTGAATGACATCAGCTCTTGATCCTGAAAGAACCAGACCATTGTGACCAGCCCTGTACACCATGAGAATTGAGCTCCCCAGCTGACATCACTTGCCCCCACATACTTCTAAGTCTCACTGTTTACAAAATTCCCTTTAAAAAGAAGAACCCACGATCACCAAAGTGTGGAGTGCCCTCAATCCTTCTCACTTTGGGTGTGTATCCTGCTCTATTTCTTGCTTTCTGGAACAAATCTTGCTTTCCTAAGTGAATCTTTGTTCATGCCTCTTTTGACACACTCTGAAATGCCTTTCTGTGGCATAAGTCAAGAACCTGCCAGGGCCACTGAATTTGGTACATGCCTAGAGGCAGAGGATCTCAAGTTCAAAGTAAGCCTCAGCAACTTAGTGAGGCCCCAAGCAACTCAGCAAGATCCTGTCTTAAAACAAAATGGGCTGGGGATGTGACTCAGTGGTTAAGCGCTTCTGGGTTCAACCCCTGCCCCCCACCCCCAAACCCTGCCAGGGCTAAGTTGAGATCCCCTTCTCCCAACAAACCTTTTCATTTTCATGGATGGTTCTTAAACCTTGCCATGCATCCAAATAGAGGAAGGGAACTTCCTTTTACAGACATTTTTTTTTGCATCCCTGGGGCTCAAGGAAATTCACAATGACTCTCCTGATCCTAGAACTACAGCATGAGAACCATAGCAGCAGTTGGTTTTAAGTGTTTGAGAGTGGAATTAATTTACATTAATTTGCTTTTTCTTAATGTTAACGAAGTTGAATGTGGTTATTAGTCATCTGCAGGTACTCTTTGGAGAAATGCCTGCTCATGTGTTTTTGCCCGTTTTCTAATTTCTGATTGGATTGTTTAGTTTTGTACCATTAAGTTATTTGTATATTCCAGACACTAGCCCTTTATTTAACATATGATTTTTTGGAAACAATAATTGCTTGGAAACCAATTTATTTAGGTTGTGAATTTATAAGGATTGTGCCCCTGTGGTGTTCATGGTGGGATGTGTGGTTTGTAAATTTTTTCTTCCAGCCTGTAATTTGTCACTCCACCCTCTTTACAGCATTTGTCTGTTGGAGCCTGAGGAGACCGCGCACCGCAGAGGGTTGTGGGAAATGTAGTCCGGGCCCTTCAGAGGCGCGCACTTCCGTTTCGGGCCAGCACCGCAGGGCGGTTTCTTAAGTTCTGGCGAGTTTAGGTGGAGACGTGAGTCTGTCTCCCTGTGTTATGGCGGGGTGGGGGTGGTCTTTGTCTCTCAGGGACAGTCTGGTCTCTAGCAGTTGGGGGAAGAGGCGGCCTGTGCGGGAAGGTCGGAGCCAGGCGGTTTCGACGAGCGAGGGCTGAGGAAGAAGCGTTGGAGGAGGCGGCCCGCGGGCAGCACTTGGACCCCACACTTGGACAGGGCACTTTGAGGTCGCTCTGCACCTCCGCTTTGAGACCGGCGTCTCTCAATTAGGAGACTCAGAGCCCAACAGTGGGGTGTTGATGCTGCCTTCCGTTCTTTCAGGGGGGCACAAGTTGATTTCTCCTATTCTTTTCAAAGTTATTATGCCTTGTGCATGTTATAGGCGATGCTTGGCCCGTCTGGTTGCTGGCTGTGGTGTTTGTAGTTCAGTGCAGCGCCCAGGTTGGATTCCGCTATCAATCGGGGAGAGCCCAGCTCAGAATTCACATCTTGAGACTTGATTCTCGTTCTCTCCCGAAAGTCTCAGTGAGTGCAGTCCTGTAGGCAGTGCAGTGTCATGGACCTTTCTCTCTGGGTCTTGTAGGGCCCTTGAAAGTAGCAGTAGGGACAGATTATAGGAAGGGGTAGATTACATCCATCTAGCACCTGAGATTTCCCCCTGTGCTGGGAATTGTGATTAAATCATCTTACGGTTCATTTTTGTTCCACAGCGTGTCTTCTTGGGACTGTTCCCAGAGAACTGCATTGAGGAGGAAGAAATAACCATTGGACTCTTGATATTAGAGCTCTAAGTGAGTAGAACTGTAGTTTCTTGTTGTTTTGTGGCAATGCCAGCTCTTGCCAAATGGTAACCAGCTTTCCTGACCTCATTCTTCATCCCATGGTTTTTGCAAAAGCCCTTCTAAGCCCCTTGGTTGCTTTCCCCCCAGAAGTGGGTTTCTTCTAAGGGTGGAGAAATTTCCAGCATCTGTGTTTAGTGTATTCTCTCCATGGCTCCTTCTGGTGGTTCATTTGATCAGTAAGTCACTCATGGTTACTTTCAGGGTTGTGTTAGGGAAGAAGTGATGACAGTGACCGCAGTGGTATGCATTAGCTGAGGGCTTATTATGTGCCAGGTATTATGCTAAGGCTGTCACTGCTGTACCCCTTGTTTCTAGAACAGCCTATAGCATATAGTAGACCATTAGTAAATGTTTGAATGAATACATACATATCTGTTTAATTTGCTGAGCAGCTTTGTAAGTTAAGCATCCTTAGGCTCATGCGACAGATGAGAATGCCGAGGCTTACAAAATGATAAGAAACTTAGTATGACCTGAACTGAAATCAGGGGGTTTGCATTTGCACTTCCTTCTGTATGCATCTCATCTCATATCTTTGCACAGCTGATTTATTTTCATGCAGTCTTAGAGTCCACCTTTGACACCTGATTTAATGTTCCCTTTCTCATCCTGCCACCTATGTTCCATCTGACAGAATATACATTCTGATCAGTAAACAGGAGTCAATCATGTTCATTTTGTTTTCTTTATTACTCCTTTTTTGATCAAAGGTGTCCTTACCTGCAGACTCATTTCTCGCTAGCTGCCTGCACTGATGAGATGAGCTGGATTCAAAAGAGTTGGCTGCAACATTAAGCTAAGAAAACATCAAGAAACCACGCAACACATGGACATGAGTTTCTCAGATTAAGGGCAGGATGGCTCTGCAACCTTAAGGCGTCAGCTTTCATGCTGGACAGCGCTAGAAAGAGAGCGTGCACCTGGAATCTTTATTTTTATAGGAGGGACACACACAAAGGAGCTTAGATGGAGTGTTCTTCACCCAATAAGGCAGGGGATAATGTTTCAGAGGTGGAGTCTTGCTTTGTGATGTCTTGTGGTCAGCAGATTGATTGACATCTTCGCAAGTCACACCCATCTCAGGTGCTGTATGGGATCACAGGCAGAGGGAGAGGAAAGGCGCAATTGTATTGCACAGCTGAATCGGCGTGCAATGCCAGACCTGTCCCCTCATATAGCTCTAATGCACATAGCTCACACACACAATCCATGGATGGCTCGCGACTCTCATTAACAGAATACAAGCACCATGAGTGCTATTACCCTATACATCTTATTTAACTATCCTATTCATCTTATTTACTGCAGTATCCCCAGTGTTTCCTGTGGTGTCCAAGATTTAGCAAAGCACTGAATGTATGTTTGTTAAATGAGTGAATGCTTATATTCTTAGGTTAGTGCTGGGTTGGATGAATAACAGGATAATAATTTATTGAGGATTTTCTATGTGCCAAGTACTAGACTGTGTGCCCTGTTCACATTTGTGTGTGTGTGTGTGTGTGTGTGTGTTTCTATGTGTGTGAGAGAGAATTCTTTCAACTCTGCAACAAGAATCATTACTTCATTTAACAGAAGAACAAACTATTAGAGGTTTATGTCACTCTTCCAGTGTTGAAATAAACTAACTATAAAGTGACTGAGCCAGAATTTGAATCCAGGCTTTTAACAGCTCCAGTATTGAGAGACAAGAACTTTAGCTTTCAAAATCCTATTTCTTCTTTCACTATATTGATTAGTAACTTCATAATTTACCTGTTTCTCTCGAACTTCAACTCCAGACTCATATTTGATTTCTCCTATTCATCTCATGTAGTTATTCATCTAGTCTTGTTATTTCTACCTTTGCAATGACTCTTGCTCCAATTACCACTCTACCCCACTGCCTCTGTTCCCAATTATTTCTTTTTCTTTTCTTTGGTACCAGGTATTGAACCCAGGGACACTTAACAACTGAGACACATCCCCAGGCCTTTTTGTTTTTATATATATTTTTTGAGACAAGTTCTCACTAAATGCTGAGTTTTTTAGGGTCTTGGTAAGTTGCTGAGGCTTGCCTTGAACTTGGGATCCTTCTGCCTCAGTCTCCTGAGTTGCTGGGATTACAGGTGTGCACCCAGCTCACCCCCAGTTTATTTCCTCTTTTTGGCCATGTTTTGAGTTCCACATGATCAAGGACTATATCTTTCTTGATATCCAAAGCATCTGATACATTGAGTTTCAGCACACACCTGTGTCTTCCCAACTAGAATGTTTGCTACATAACAGAGTCCTTTTCCTATTCCCCATTGTATTGCAAACACATTCAGCATAGTACTTAGCATGTGCTTTACTAAATAAACAAACGGGGGAATAAGTCTATTTTATTCTAAAAGTGGTATCAAAAGGATCCAGGTATCAGCAGACTGAGTTCAGGTTATTTCCATTCTCCCATTTAGATATATTGAATACCTGATATTTTCCAGGAGCAGACTAAATCTCAGCTTTCATAGAACTCACATTCTAGTGAGTACAGAAAGATAGTGAGCCAAAAAAAATAGTTGGCACATTAGATGAGTTTCGTGGAGAAAAAGGAAACAGAGCCTGGGTTTTGGGAGTGCTGGCAGAGGGGCCTGCAATGTTAAGTGAGAAAATCAGGAATGAATTTCACTTAAGCAGGTGGTCCTTGGACAGGGATCCACAAGAGGTGAGGGCCTATGGACACCTGGGAAAAGAGTTGTAGGTGAGGGAACAGTAGTGAAGGCGCAGAAGTGGGTGCACAACTGGTCTATTAAAAGAACAGTCAGGCTGGGCATGGTAGCACATGCCTGTAATTCCAGCAGCTTAGGAGGCTGAGACAGGAGGATTGCAAGTTCAAAGCCAGCTTCAACAGTGGCGCAGTGCTTAGCAGTTCAGTGAGACCCTGTCTCTAAATAAAATACAAAATAGGGCTGGGAATGTGGCTCATTGACTGAGTGCCCCTGAGTTCAATCCCTGGCACCCTCCTACCCTCCAAAAAAAGAACAGTCGAGGGCTGTAATTGTTACTCAGCAGTAGAGCACTCATCTAGTATGTGTGAGGCACTGGGTTTGATCCTCAACACCACATAAAATTAAATAAATAAAGATATTGTGTTCAACTACAACTAAAGAAAATTTATATATATATAAAAGAACAGTCAGGAGGCCACAGGGGTCTTAGTGGAGTGAGGAAGAAGAAGAAGAAACAGGAACTCGATTTTTGGGAGGCCAGACAGTGTAGGGTTTTTTGGCCATCGTAAGGTCTTTGGTGAAAGATTTTTGAGAGAAGTAAAGGCTTTGGCTGGAGAAGTAACATGACTTCAAAAATGACTGACTGCTGTGTAGGAAGTGGACTGTGAGGGGCCGGCAGCAGAAGCAGATAGACCAAGTTGCAGGCCAGCGGGGTCATTCAGGCAAGGGAGGGTGGTGATTTTGTAGATGGTCATAAAAGAATGTCAGATTCTGGTTCTGATTTAAAGGTATTTGGTGATTAATTGAATGTGAAGTGTGAGACAGAGACCTCAAGGATCACTCCAGATTATTGGCCTGCTCATTTGAAAGGGAGAAGTACCTCTAGAAGCAACTCTGGAGATTGGTTTTAGCCATGTTAAGTTTGAGGTGCCTTTTAGATACACAGGTGGGCATTGAGACACCAACCTGTAGATGATATTTGAAGCCATAAGGTGAGATGTGATTACCTCGAGAGTGAATGTACACAGATGGAGAAGATTTCATCAACTCAATCTAGAGGCAGTCCTGACTAGTAGAGATCACGGATATGAAGAAAATTCACAAGGAGATTTTTGTAAAACTGGGAGCTTAAGGGAACCATGAAAATTAGCCAGTCATAGGAAGCTGGGTCAACTTAGCAAGTGCTACTTGAAAATATGGTCTCTGGACCAGTTGTGTCAAATCACCCTGGAAACTTGTTAGAAATTCAGATTTTGGGGCTCCATGCAGGGCCACCAAATCAGAATCTTTGCAGTTGAATTCCTGCATTCTGTTTTTGTAATCATGATGATTATTAAACATGTGAAGTTTATAAAGCGCAGTTCTACAGGTTCCTGAGTATGTGAGTTTCAGTGACATTTGGCAAGGAGGTCCTGTTGTAGATCTGGACTATGCTCTTCCCTTTGTCCTCTGTGGAGGAAGGAAGGTAGCCGTATTCCATACTTGCTTCTGAACAATTCCTGGAAATATGTCAGAGCATGAACAATCAGAAAGGTGCTCCGTAGAGTAGGCTGAGTGAAGTCCTGATACAGATGGTTAGAATAAAGGTGGAGGTTTGAGCTCCTGAAGTGGTCAAATTCAGGGAGTCTCTTAGAGTGGACAGCCCAAATATGTGGATCTGCTCATCTGAACTTGTCCTTGAGGTTTGAATTTTGAGAGAAAACAGGTCAGGCAAAGAGGTAAGGGAGGGGCCTCATGCTCAGTGTCTGCATTGCAAACTGGCCAGCCCCAAGCTGGTTCTAAAAGTTCTGTTGACCTCCATGTCATATCCTGTAGATGGAATTGCTTAAGTGAATTCAACATGACAGACCCATGTAAGGGAGAGAAGGCAAATAAAGCAAGACAATCCAATCCCCTGGATGATAAAATACTTAAAAGGAGTGGCTATGTGGAAGGTGATAACCATCAATTTAAACAAGGTGTTACTAGATCCCAGAGTGACAGTTGATTCTGGTGGTGTCAGGAGATATTTCACTTGGAAAAGGAGTTGTTGAACTGAAGTCCATGGGTATATAACTCAATGTGTTCATGAAATTGAGCAGGAAAAGAAGGTACATGGTTTAATTGAAGATTATTTTTTTCTTTAATTATGATTGCAGGTAATAAACTATATAGTATTAGCAATACCTGTGATTTTGTTAACCATCTAAATCATAAAGATATTTATATCATTCTCTAGTTTCAGATATTTTAAACCATTGTTCAGACTCATTACTTTTGAAATTAATTTGTTCTTCATATTTATGAAGATGATGAAGCACATACTTGGTGCTTTAATACTTTTGAAGGTTGTATTTCAATATTAGCTTTTTAAAGAATTCTGTGTATTTCATTTTATGCATTTAAAACATTTTTTTCTGAGAAGTCCATGAGTATTACCAGACTACCAAGGGGATCATGGCACCAAAAAGGTTTAAAACTCTAATTTAGAAGGCAGTGACTAATCTGTATCCTGAATTTTAGGATCCTTTTGAGGATCAGGGTGTATTTTATTTTTTATAAGCCCCACAATATTGCATTAATAAAGCTTTTACATTCTCAGTTTTTCTTCAAAGGACATAGGTTCCATATGTTCGCAGGATCTCCCAGCCTTCTGATGGGGCCCCAGGCCTCACAGTTGCTAGACCTTCCCAGTGACATATTTGGAACTATCCTCAGCCATCTGCAGCATTCTGGGCCCCTTGGACTATGAGCCACTGCTCCCCGCCCCAGCAGGGACTGTACGTCATAGCTTCTCAGCAGATGTCCTGGAGCCTACTGAATGAGTAGTTCCCTGAGGTGCCCTACTGGGGAGCCTAAGCTTTGGGGCCCAGAGGAAAGGACTCAGACAAGGTATAAAATTCCCTTTTGAGCCCACAGGTCCCCAGAGCCTGGGGACCAATCAGGTACTCTTGCCTTCAAATGTCTGCTGGACCAGCTTGGTCAGAGTTTGGAGAAACCCAGGAATGAAGAAGGCCTGGGTCTTCTGTTTCCCCACTTTAGGAAGATGAGAGAATAAATAAAATCGTTGCTGCTCCGAGAAAACCTAGGAAAAGAGACCATGGAGATTTTGACCTCCTGCCATGAGGAAAAGGGTGAGAAAAAATTAAGGGGTGGGGAAGGGAGAATTCCAGCTGGGTGTGGAGGGAAAATTAAGTGAATGGGGAGTCGCCTGGGTTGGGAAGAAGCCAGTCTGTGAAGTGGCACCTCCCCAGGTGCCTGCGGAGTCTGGGAGGTTGAGGCAGACACCAGCCTGCTCCCCTCTCTTCCTGCAGCTCTTCCTTCTCAAGCCCCAGCCCTTTCCCAAGACAGCAAAGACCAGAGCAAGTTCCAGGTGAGTTGAGTTTTCTTTTCTTTCAGGAATACCCCCTCAGGCATCAGAAAGTAAACCTATCTCCCTCCCTTGGTTAAAGGAAAAAGAAAAAAATTATTGGGTGAGTACACCTCATTTCTCATTGCATTTGTCCACAAACAACTATGTGAGAGAGACGGTATGATCCTGTTTTAGAGATGAAGAAATGAGTGGTGAATCTTGGAATAATTGAACCCAGGTTAGAATGACTCCGTCATCTGCCTCTGAACTACAATAATAGTTTCATGGTGGGGCCTGAGAGGCAACTCTCCAAATAACAGGTCCTGCTTCTCTGCCTGGGTTCTTCTCTCTGGGATGTTTCTCTTATTCATTTATAGATATAATAATCTCCATGGGTTTTAGTCAGCTTTTGTTTTGCTGTGACCAGAATACCTGACAAGAACAATTTAGAGGAGGGAAAGTTTATTTAGGGCTCACAGTTTCAGAGGTCTCAATCCATAGATGGATGACTCCATTGCTCTGGGCCCAAGGTGAGCCAGCACATCATGTGGGAAGGGGCCAGCAGAGGAAAGCTGCTCAGATCATGGCAGGTTCAGGAAGCAGAAAGGGGTGCTACAGGGATTGGAAGGAAGAACAACCCTCCTCTAGCCATTCCCTACCTGTCTGCAGTTACCAACAGTCAGTCCATTCAAAGTAGGATGGACGATTAGGCTACAGTTCTGATAATGTGATCATCTTACCTCTAAATTATATCTGCATTAACAGGAATAATTTAAGTGTCCCCTTGTGGGGGGACACCTCATATCTAAACCATAACACCATGTAATATCTGCTACCAAAAAATACCCCATGAACAGTTAAAAGACAACATATTGGGGCAAAAAATATTTCATCTACAACAAGATTTTAATATTCTCATTTTTAAAAGATGGGTAAAAATGAACACCTAAGCATTTTTGTTTAGGAATGAAGAAAAAGAGAAAAACAAATGATCAATAATCGTGAAAATATGATCAGCTCTCATTAATTAGAGTGATGCCAGATTGAAGCGAGGTGTGATTCTTTTCCTAGCAGGTGGCCTAAGATTTGAAAGACCAGTCTTCACTGTGTGGAGTGTGGAGAAACAGGTGCATCTGCACAATAGCTGGGTCATTTCAGCCTTTCTCTAGTCCAGATTTCCCGTTCTAAGAATTTATTTTACAGAGTGATTGCTGAAGCATTCTTTATAACAGATTTAAAAAAAAACTTGGTAGGAGGGACTCTGTGTTCATGCATTGTGTTGGTGGTGCATTATGGTTTTATTCATCTGTCACCTAGATCCTAAGCTGCTATCAAGGGAGGTAAAATAGATGAAAATATTAGGATGTGGAAATATGCTTTATTCTGGTCAGTTTTTCCAGAAAGTTCTTTTGTGTTTATGGTTGACTGTGTGTCATTTTCATGGATCACACTCTATTTCATTTGATGTTTTCTTCTGTTAATAAGTTCTTTTTCTGCCTAGATGTCTATTATTACTACTTTACTTATTCACTTCTCTTTAAACTCTCGTTAAATAGAGAATATAACTTCTGGATCTATCTTACCTGTTCTTTAACATTTTTTTTTTTTTTGCAATTTTCCATTGTGCTCTAGGAGCCCAGGAGCCTGCCCTGCTTCTTCCCCCACTTTTTTTTTTTTTGTCCCAGTGATTGAACTCAGGGGCATTTGACCACTGAGCCACATCCCATACCTACTTTTTATTTTATTTAGAGACAGGGTCTCACTGAGTTGCTTAGCGACTCGCCGTTGCTGAGGCTGGCTTTGAACTTGTGATCTTCCTGCTTCAAACTCCCGAGCCACTGGGATTACAGGTGTGTGGCACCACACAGGGCTGAGCTTTCCATTTCATTGGCTTGGTGTTCATTCATTCTGCTGTTTAGTTATCTCTTGAGTTCTTTTTACCCTATTCATAGCAGAATCTTTAAAAAATATTTTATTATACATGAACACAATATCTTTATTTGTTTATTCAGTTTTATTCATGGCAGAAGAGCATGGCGAGGAAGGCAGCTCTGGAGATGGTGACCAAGAAGCAGAGAAAGTGAGGGGGGAGCCAGGAGAATAAGATATAATCCCCAAGGACAGGCCCCCATGATTTACTCTCCACCTGCCCACAGTTACCACCCAGAAGTCCATTCAAATTAGGACAGACTGATTAGATTACATCTCATAATCTGATCATTTTACCTCTGAATATTAGCACAGGAGTTTTTTTGGGGGGCAACTCATATCCAAATCATAACACAATTCATGTTCTTCCTATTTTCAATTCCAAGGTGTCTCAGTACTAAACACTTTGGCCGATATGATTGAAGAGGGTGTGTGGCTGAGATCTATTGTATTTTACAGTTCCCTGGATAGTAAGTGTGATAAGCACCTTGTCGTGTTTATTGGCAGGTCTCTATCTGTATTTTCTCTTCTCTGATATCTATTGAAATGCTTTTGCTCATTTTTTTACTTATTCATTATCACAGTTTCAGTGGCTCTTTCAATAGCAGGGTTGATAACAAACGTATCAAAAGTGAAAAGTTGTTTATTAGGTTGTAATTGAAATTATTGGCACCAAACATTAATAAACTTGATTTGACTTGCCAAATTGAACAAGTTTCTGTTTTCTTGTCTCCTTGGTGATCCCAAATTTATCTCTGTATAGTGAATGTTTGTGTTCATGATGCTTCTTCACATTTTAGGAGCCCTTGACCCTCAAGGATGTGGCTGTGGTCTTCACCCAGGAGGAGCTGGGGCTGTTGGACTCTGCCCAGAGGAAGCTGTACCAAGATGTGATGCTGGAGAACTTTAGGAACCTGGTGTCTGTGGGTGGGGGGAACTTCTGTGGGTAATTGACACGAGTTTATTGCTGTGTTCTTATTCCCTGGAAGGAAGATGTTTATGGTCTTTAAATCCTTTTTAAAATAAAACTTAGTTTGGGCCTGTAACAAACTGCTGTGAGACTGGGTGACTTATAAACAATAGACACTTACTGCTCACAGTTCCAGAGTCTGGAGTCTGGGATCAGGATGCCTGCATGGTTCAGCTTTGGGTGAGGGTCCTCTTCCATGTTGCAAAGTGCCAAGTCCTCATAGTATTTTCACATGACAAAAAGGGGTAAGGGAGTTTTCTGGATCTTTCTGAGGGCACTCAGTTCTATTTATGAGGGTTCCACCTTTACACCCTTATGACCCAGTTACCTCCCCCAATCTCACCTCCTAATACCATCCCACTGGGGTTTAGGATTTCAGTGTGAGCTTTAGAAGGACAAAGACATTTAGTCCACTGCACTGTTACAAAGCAGTTTAAAAAAAATTTTTTTGTAGTTATAGATGGATAGCATGCCTTTATTTTATTTATTTTTTATGTGGTGCTGAGGACTGAACCTAGTTCCTCACACGTGCAAAGCAAGCACTCTGCCACTGAGCTACAGCCCCAGCCCCAGCCCCATAAAACAGTTTTATTTGGCCAATCCAGTCCTGAATATTTCCCTTGTTTACCCTTCAGAGGCCTGAAGTTCATGGGATTAGGATTGCATTTTCAGATTATTGTTTGCTTCGCCAAAATGTACCTAAGCCTTACATCTTTTCAGTGCAGCAACCTTTTAAATCTGAGAAATTATCACATGTGAACAAGACAGGGAGACCTGGGCAATGGATAGAGAGACTCCAAGAGATGCATATTTAGGTGAGAACAAGAAGCCTAGAGCTCTTGGAGATAGCATCCTGGCTAGGCGTGGGTGGGCAAGCAGGTGATGGCCCTATGGCTTCACTTATCCTACTCACTTCCTCTCTTCAGGGAATGGCAGCTCAGAGTGGATCAACAATCTCTGGACTTTCTTGACTCTGATAGAAACAGCCAGACATTATAAGGCAAGTCAGAGGCAGAGAGACCATTATAAAATATTGAGAGTTCTCTGATGTATTTCTCATTTGATTCTAGTACTGTACAAGTCCCTGGTTATAAAATTCTTGTTACCTGAACCCTAAAAGATTTTTAAAAAATAATGTCGGAAAACCTGGGCAAATTTTTAAAATCACCTGGGACTGTTTGGTAAATATGACAGTCAGATAGCTCACATGCAATAACAGGCACATGTTGAGTATTTTGTGTCTTCGTGCCCTGATGGTACTGTGTGGAGTCCTTATTAGCCGCCTCAGAGGGTGTGTGGCTGGTGCACTTTGCAAGATTTAGTGCTTTGTTCCCTCCCCAGTTTCACTCACATGACCAAATTTAGAGTTACCCCCAGGAGGCAGTGTAGGGAGAACCCCTAGTGAGGCTCTGAAGCCATACTTCCAGTGCCATCTCCATCACTTCCCCAAACTATGGTGGAGTCATGTGCTAGGCTATGAACCCTTTCTTTGCTGAGTGTTGGCTTCCTCATCTGTAAAAGCAAGATCATATGGGTTCCTAGTTTGTGTTCTTGGGAGGATTCAGTAAGTCAATGCATAATGATGAGGAAGTTTTTCAGCTAACATGTTAAATGCAAGAGAAATTTAACTAGGTGTCGTGCAATTAGGCAATACATTTTTTAAAGGTGTTTTTAGTTGTTAATGGACCTTTATTTTATTTATTTATTTATATGTGGTGCTGAGAATCGAACCCAGTGCCTCACACATAGGCAAGCGTTCTACCACTGAACCACAACCCCAGCCCCAGTCAATAAAATTTATCAAATAAAACTAACACTGAAGCAAGCAACAACTTATAGGAGACCAACAGTGTTGATTGTCAAAAGCAAATTGATCCAGGCTTCTCAGTATTGAATGATAATGGGTTTTTAGAGGACACTCTTTTATGTTAGCGTCCTTTCAAAATTGTGATTTACTTCAGGATTATTTGAATATGGATTGGAATAAACTATGTATTTTTCAATAAATGGGAATTTAAGTAGGATACAGATTAGATAAAACCAAGGTTTTAATTTGGTTTCAAGGTAATGAGGGTTTTACGTTTAGGCAGGAAAATAATTGGGATTTTTTGTTAGTTTTTGTAGTACTGGGGACTGAACCTAAAGACATATCTCTAGCCCTTCTTTTTTTAAACACATACAAATTTTATTT
The DNA here is from genome assembly GCF_001458135.2 of Marmota marmota marmota. Classification (NCBI taxonomy): domain Eukaryota; kingdom Metazoa; phylum Chordata; class Mammalia; order Rodentia; family Sciuridae; genus Marmota; species Marmota marmota. The sequence goes on from NW_026000205.1 coordinate 5,513,413, forward strand.
TAAATAAACTTTAGAATCAGAATTAAATTGATAAATGAAGTCATTTGTTGTAAAAGTGTTATTTTTACATCCATCTTGGAGAAATATTATTTCAAACTAAAAAAGTAGAAGCATATCATTTGCCAGTATTTTAAAAAACATGTTAATATACAAATTAGTTTTAAAGTTCTTGAAAAGTAAGGAGAAAGCAAATAATTCATTTTTCTCCATTTTGTACTATTACTACAACAACCTTTAAAGACACAATATTCGTGAATTTTGGACAATAAAATCTACAAAGCCAGACTGCTGGCAGAGGAAACAACAAACTGTAAGTTAAAAGATTCATAAACAAGCATTTATTCAGGAAATACAATTACTAGAGTCCTTGATATTTCAATGATCATTCCACATTATAAAATATTCACAACACATATTCTTTTAAGTCTATACCAAGTCATGCTGACATTCTTTCGAGGTAAACCATAACTGTTTCTTCTACTAAATGCTATAATATCCATGTTAGTTGTAAACAAAGTACTTGAGTCAAACTACTTAAGTACTTGAACAAGAAAAAATTAAAAATAAAAAAACCTAAAAATTTAGAAGAGGAGGAAAATGATAAAACAAACAAACAAACCTCACCCCACGTATCTGAAACAGCAAACTTTTAATGAGCCCACTGTAATCTAGTATTACAGTAAAGGATAAAGTGACCATATTAAAACAGCATGTAATTATCAATGACAATACTTCTCATCTGTAATTTTTAAGTATGCTTTTTCAAATACATAAACACTATTTTTGTAAGTTTTAAAGGCAAATGGGGAAGAAAGATAAAACATTAAAAGTTAAACTACTAGACTTTTTTTTTGAGAGAGAGAGAATTTTAATATTTATTTTTTAGTGTTTGGCGGACACAACATCTTTGTTTGTATGTGGTGCTGAGGATCGAACCCGGGCCGCACACATGCCAGGCGAGCGTGCTACCGCTTGAGCCACATGCCCAGCCCCACTACTAGACTTTTTAAAAAAGAAAAAATTACTTTCCAATTAAGAAATGCCAAGTACTTTTTATTCCTAAAGAAATTACTAAGAAATGTAATCAATCACCAAGTAGCTACAAATTGAAGTATTCTATTCTGATACTTGCAAACAAAACTATTGGTTCTCAACCCTGGATGTCCAGTAGAGCCCTCTGGAATGTGTTTTAAAAATGAGTGATCCTGATTTAGTTGTTATGGGAGGGGACCCAGGCATCAATATTTTTTGAGCTTTGCAGGGTATTTTAATATGCAACTAAGGTTGAGAATCAGAGTCAACTCATTTTGAAGTAATAAGAAAATTAAAGGAAAATATGGAGGGGGGATGGTTAACATTTGCAATTTATAAATCAAGCACTAATTATATACTTACTATCTGCCTAGCTTTATTCACATACCATCACATACCAGACCACCTTTGTACAGTTTTGCTACTGAATGAACTATTCTATGGTCAAGATTTAAAATTCTGAAATATACTATGAAAACTACATTAATGAAAACAAACTATTGTACTCATGCTCAATAGTACCAAGCAAAATCACTGTATTTGGCTCCTTAAGCAGTCTTTATTGTAAAAATTACAAATAGGTGCCAGCCCACACAAAGAACAGATTGTGGATTACTGCAAAAGGAAAAAAAAAAAACCCAGCTTACTTAATTTACTGAGTTTCAACACTTAAAAAGATTTAGCTTGGCTGAAAGTTCTGAAAGAGCTGAGACATTCAACCAGGAAGCTAAAATTTATAAGGAAATGTTGATGTATCCTAAAAGCTATTGTAGCTGTATTAAAATAAGATTTCTTCTGGGTTTATTTACCCTGTAATGCAAGAATACAAGCATAGCAATAATATTACTGTTTTTATATGCACCAATACTTCTCTTTAATGTATAAAGCTTTATAAACAAATACCTCTAATAATTTTACAATTAAATTAAGTCCATAATTATTCTATCCTACTTTGGTCCCAAACTTTAAAAACACATCAATTAATTTTGAAAATAATTAATTTTGATAAATAATAATGCTGATTGACTTATATTCTGAAAAATTCACTGAAAACTGGAATAATCTTTTAAGACTCACATTGCTCACAAACATGCAAAAAAAGGTATATAAATTTCTACTCTTCCTAAAGAATTACAATGCCCCTTTTTAAATATCAGATCAATAATTATGCCAAATTCTTGTTTTTTTCCAATCTATTATCTTCTTTATAGCATGTCATTCACAATTTTTTGAAAAGTTCAAATGTTCTTATGAGCTGTGACTGCAAATGAACTATTTAATTTCAGCTTTTATGAAGACTTCAGTCACAGGCATATACTAATAGCTGCCATTTAGTAAAATAGTGACATCCAGGGGCCAAATGACATAAAGTAACTGTCGGGGCGCCCTGAACAGGAGTTACGCACACATCTTTAAGTCCTGAGCAAGGAGGTACTGGACTGGCACTGCACCCACTGCAATGCATGTGGACTTGCCTCTGCTGGGATACAAGGGTGCAACTTTGGGACTGGGCATCACCCAATGGGGTTGAATTACACCCCCCTGTTTGTTGTTTGGCTAGAATGTTCCATGGAATCGCTCCCCTCTCTCACCAGCCTCCAGTTTTCTCTCACCCCCTCCCCTTTCTCTCGCTCTTCCTTGGGGAGCTTGTGGCTGGAGGTGGGGAAGCCATCCTGATGCCCAGAAAAAGGCATTTTCTGGGTCTGCATGGTCATTTTGTGTCACCCCACATTCAGCCAAGTGACCCCACTTCAGTAGCCCATGCTGGATGGGGCTACAAGTAACTTTAAAAATTTCCACTAATCCAACCATTTTAATATGAATGAATTCCTACTCATTTTGACAATCTGCACATTCGTAACAAGTCACTTCATAGTTTTTACAGATCTTAAACATCCTCTTTTTCCTATTTAACCTTGATTCTTTAAACTGACTTACTAAGATGTATAACTTGAGACTCGTGAGTTTAAAGGTATTACTTTTTCTTCTTTGTTTCTGCTAGTTTCCACCATAAATTAACTGGCTCATCTCTAGGCATGGAAAGACCAAACCATGAGAAATGTATTTAAATAAAAACGATTAGATAGCCTTAAAAAATTTGCAAGATGAGCTCTGAACCTGTTTTGCATTTATATTTTTTTGATATATTGAATACAAATAGAAAGGAATAATCATTAATGCTAATAGTCAAGTCACATCCTTTTGCCTCACTGCTCAAATATTATGAAATACATATTTTAGCAATGATTGTTTCAGTGTTTAAAAACTCATTTTTATAAATCAGTATAAATGAATATGCATTATACAGCTTTCTTGTAAATTTGGCATAATTATTGATCTGTAAAGGAATTTCAGAGGTTAAAAAAATAGTAAGCAGGAAGGTTTGGAGAACTATTAATTTTAAATAAGTAGCCAAATGAAGAAAACATTCTTAAAAAAAGATTAAGAATGTAAAATTTGAATATTAGAAAAGCATTTTAAAAATCTGTAACAACTTATGACAAAAATTGCATTTAAAAAAGGAAGACAGAATTGCCCGCAGCACTTTTTTTCTTGTCAGAAAAAAGCATATGCATCTCTAGAACCATAAAGGATGTTAAAATAGGCATTTATACAATGTCAAGGAGGATTTCGCCGGAAGTTTGTATGTTTTTTATTATTATTATTTTACAGTCATCAGCATTGTGGCCATCAGTAGGTCACAAGTAAAACTTCTTTAGTTAAAAAGCAAAATGGAAAATAAAGTTTTAAATGCATTGGGTCCGTTGCCTGCATTTGCAGGTCTCATTTTTTCAAAGCGTGACTCCATTTCTCCTAAGACCATGGCTGTTCACTGCACTACTACCTTAACCTTTCCTTGGGCTGCTTTCAGCAATTCTTCAGCTTTTTCATGACATTCTCCTTCCATGCTCACTCCATGAACAGAAAGGAGCTGATCTCCTCGTTTGTGGCCCCCATGCCTATCCGCTCTTCCACCTGGAATTTTTCGAGATACATAGATTGGACTGTTTTGTTCCTTGTCTCCCATAATATTGAACCCAAGGCCCTCTTCTGTTTTGTGTAGCTCAACAACTCTAGGATGAGAATATCCTTCACTGACTGCACAGGCAGCGACAGGAGCCTCTGCAGTTGCCTTAGCTCTCACTCCAGGACGGCCACTGATATCCACAGCCTCACAGACATGTTCATAAGCCTCAGGACTGCTAAGTTGTGGAGACCGGCCTTGAACTCATGATCCTTCTGCCTCAGCTTCCCAAGTAGCTGAGATTATAGGCATGCACCACTGTACCCTGCAAAAAAAGTTCATTTTATGCAATACATATAGTATTTGAAAGGAAATAACAGTGCCAGAGACTTGATCTTAAATAGTTGAACAAAAAGTGATAGAGGAGCCCAGAGGGGCAAAATGTTAAGTCATACCCTCTTTCTAGATCTGTGTTTTACTCTTTTTATCAGTTTCTACAATTCATTGATCTGATTGCCTCCCTTAGTCTCCTCATATCCTATGCCATGTTTCCCCATCTTTCATAGAAGAAGCCTTATGTTTATGTCTCATTGCTCAGAATTGTGTTCCATGACAACCTGTAGATTTGCAGAATACTAAGAATGTATTCCCCCCTCCACCGCCAGGATTAGAGAAGAGCTACTCAGGGCAAAGGGGTTATGACTGACTGCTCCATGAGCCGGCCAGTAGCATCATCTGCTTATATGTGTTTCCTGGCCCAGGAGCTCTAAATCGTCTCCTGTTCTTGAAATCAAGATGCAGAAAAGGGAAGAATGTTCCCACTATGTGAAAAATATTGTATTCTTTTTTTCTTGTAGTTGTAGATGGACAGAATGCCTTTGTTTATTTTTATGTGGTGCTGAGAATGGAACCCAGTGCCTCACACATGCTAGGCAAGTGCTCTGCCTCTGAGCCCGAGCCCCAGCCCCAGCGTGAGTTTACTGTTTTTAAATAACCACCAGATTTGGTATTGAACAATTGTTACAAAGTAATTTGTGAGATGCTCCATCATGGTTCATGATTTTGGCTGGGAAGCACTATTTTAGAGGTACAGTGAATATTTAGAGCTACGGAATATTTCATTCTTCTGTGTATGTTTAAAATGTTTCATAGTAAAAGGTATGAAAAATTTTATTGTCCAGAATAAAAATCAAAAGCAGAACATGTTTTTATTTGCTGGTTGATTCCAACCTTCACCAAATCACCTGATAAAAATCCTGGTCTCACTGCTTTCCATATTCCTAAAACACTTAGTTGTTTTTCTGATACCAAGAAGAGGGTAATAGGTGATAGAATACTTGAACAAAATGATTTCAGAGTTTTATATATTTATCTTTTTTACATATAATAATTCCTTGACATTAACACAGTTCCTTTCAGAGGCCTGGTGACCTATAGTTCATAAGAAGAAATTCAAGTCAAGGAACAGCTGAAAGCTTTTGATGATTCTGCTTTATAACTTAAAGTTCAGGATGGGGGTGCCCAGGGTTGTGGCTCAGTGGTAGAGCCCTTGCCTACCATGTTTGATCCTCAGCACCACATATAAATAAATAAGCAAAATAAAGGTATCATGTCCATCTATAACAAAAACAAAGAAACCCTTAAAGCTTGAGATGCTTTTTTGTGGATTCATGCATTTGGAATGGATGCCAGGTAATACTGTCAAGGGTTCTGTATGGGAGCAGTGGTGCACACCTGTAATCCCAGTGGCTTGGGAGGCTGAGGCGGGAGGATCAAGAGTTCAAAGCCAGCCTCAGCAACTTAGCAAGGCCCTGTCTCTAAAAAGGGCTGAGGATGTGGCTCAGTGGTTAAGCACCCTGGGTTTCATCCCCACAACCAAAAACAAAGAGTTCTAGAAGCATCCAATACCTATTGAATTAAGTAGAAAATCCAGTGAAAGTTGGATTGAGTTTTCAAGTTCTCCATTTCTAACCCACACATATCTTCCCCTTTTAAACCTGTTCCTCATTTTCTTTTCACTTTTCAAGCTGTGTTCTTCTCTACTGAAGGGAATTTTTTTTTTTGACATTTGCCAGGCAAGCGCTCTACCACTGAGCCACAACCCCAGCCACTGATACTCTGTAATATTCCTTGTTCAGAAGTCTACTGTGTAATACTAAAATAGCCACTCTTAATTAATTCTACTTCTTGTGTAGTATGTCCTTTTCTACTTTCTTACCTTTACTCTGTTTAAAGTGAATTTCATATAGAAAACATATATGAAATCTCTTGAGGATAAGGATGCTGCACTTTAAAAAAAAAATAAATTGGTATGCCTAGGCCATTTATACTTAATGTAATTATTAATATTATTGGAATACAGTCTGCCACATAGCTATTATTTCCCATTTGGCCTATGTGCATTTTCTTTTTTCTGCATTTCAGATTTCTTTTAGGTTGATTATTTTATGGTTCCACTTTAACTCTAATATTGGTTCATTACTTATTTTTAACTTTTGGTGGTTTCCTCAAGCTTTGCAATATCCTCTTTTAATTGATCAGCTTCCTGTAAGTATATTTTATAACATTATACTTCCATTTTCTCTCATCTATTGTGCTACTGTTCTCACACATTTTTTTCTTACACTGCTGTAGATAGACATTTTACTTTCTTGGGAGCTGATAAAGCATCTCTATAAAGCTGTTTGTAGTCATCACGTGACACAGAGGAGCTTGAAATATACAGGGCAGGCAATTGTGAAGGAAGATGGATGTGTAGTAGGGAAAACAAAAAGAAGTGGCCCCAAATGCATGACTCCCCCAACATTTTCTGAATGTTGGCCAGCTAATATTGTATTATCTTTTTGTCTTTTGATATTTTTTAAAAGAAATATTCTTTTTTTTTTGAGAGAGGGGGAGAGAGAGAGAGAGAGAGAGAGAGAGAGAGGGGGAATCTTAAAAAATAAATATTATTTTTTAGTTTTCGGCGGACACAACATCTTTGTTTGTATGTGGTGCTGAGGATGGAACCCGGGCCGCACACATGCCAGGCGAGTGTGCTACCACTTGAGCCACATCCCCAGCCCTTTTGATGATATTTTTTTTAAAAAAATTGTCCATATTTCACCTGCCAGGTTTTTGTTACAAATTATTACTGGAAGTATACAAAACTTTTATTTTTGTCCACTGTATTTTTAAGATTTTCTGCCATTTTTTCCAAAAAAATAAGTTATTAGGAGACTTATCCTCATTAATATATAAATCATAATTAAATTTTAAGACACTTCCTTTTGCAGGAGTTGTCAAATGAAGAATCATATGATCCAATTTCTGAGAACGGTTACCTTCTTTTAAACCATTGAGCAGTTTCACATAATGGCTGTTGTGTTTTTTACTTTAAGTCTACTGTGAGAGTATCTGCCCAACATTTGAGATTTTCTAGTTAAAAAAAAATAAACTCAAGTTTCAAGATGCTAAGTGCCAGATCAAGGAATCCATCACACAAATCCATAGCATAAGGAATCTTACTTGACAAATTACTTCAGCAGGTCAAGGGCATGCAAAAGAGGAAGAGGAGCTATTTTTCATTACAAGAAATTCAAGACACACTATCAAATACAATTGCTGTATTAGCATAAAGGAAATATATAATTTTTTTTTTTTGCCCAGAAGAAAAGTGAGCACTTAAGCCTTTCCGTTTTACTTTTCTAGATGAGTCATTTCCTCATTCACTCTCCTTTTCTGAATCACCGTGTTCTCCACAACTTATAGTATTTATGACAGATAGCAAGAGCAGGATGAAAATAGGTGATAATAGCAACTCAAAAATCTCAAGATTTAATATAGGATTTGTCTCTCAAATCACTTTAGTAAGGGATTTACCACTTTTTATCAATTCCATTGGCCTTTTGACCCGCATTTCCTAATCATCAGTTAAAACCTTTTCAAGAAACCGTGGGAAACATTTGTCTTTACGCTTTGCGGCCTCATCAACAGTTGCCTCGGGGTATTGTTTCTTTTGATTCTTAGCATCTAACATCCATTCTTGAGGCTCTTGGAAGGAACACCTTGTCGGCAGATAGTAGCAGAACGGTCAGTTTTGTAGATCATCAAAGCTCCAGAATTAAAAAAGGCAATCCAGTCAAAGTAAGGTTGACATCCTGTTTTCCTTCAAGTCAGCTCCCAGGGCAGGTCAGCCCAATTTTCTTTCATTATCTCCATTTTTAGCTCACGCACCACTTCCTTTTTATACCTTTTTCCTTCTTTCTCGGATGCATTTCAAGTTTGCTCATTATTTTCTTGGAACACGTACGTAGAGGTAGGCAGAGTTTGCTTTGGTTGAATTTGGGTATCGCGTTTGAAAGGAAAATAGTTCAAGAAAAAAGGGGGGGGCGGAGTGGGGTGGGGACAACCGAGCCGGACCGACTCCCCAACAAGCAGACCGAACACCCGAAGGCAGCCCGCCGCGTGGGAGGTTGCCATGCCGGAGACGCCGGGAGTCCTCGTCCCGAAGGTCCACACGGTGGTAAGACCGCTGTGGGAAAGGCGCCTCTACTTCACCGCCTGCCGGAGGAACCAGCAGCACCAGCCCATCAGCCTTCTCCGCATTTGGGAGAGTCTGGCTCCCGCAAAGCGGAGCCCCGGAATTCGACAGCACAAGCCGGGCGCGAAACCCAACGCACAGCCTCCGGCGCGGCCGGCACTTCCGGCCTGGGAAGGCGAGGGGCGGCCTGGGGATTCTGGGAAGTGCAGTTCGGGACCCCTGGGCGGTGGGATAAGTTCCGCTGCAGCCGGCTGCGGCCGCGTCCTGCTCCCGTAGGGAATTCTGGGAAGCGTAGTCCAGACAGGCTCTGCAGGCAGAGGCGCTTCCGGCCCAGGTATGCGCGGCCGCGGCCTTGGCTGCTCTCAGAAAGGTGAGCTCTCCCCTCGGCGCGTCCCCTCCCGGCGCCCGCGTACAGCGCTCTGCGTTTCGCTCCGGGCCAGTAGCGACCTGGCGGTGGACCTGCGGGAAGAGTCCTCCTAAGGCGAAGGGCGGGGTTTGCGTTCCCTCCGAAGAGCCTTCTCGAGTGGCGGGCGGT
>NW_026000205.1:5522491-5553325 GCF_001458135.2 Marmota marmota marmota
CGGTTGGCGTATCCCGCGCGCTGGGCCCGCACCGGGGTCGTGTGTCCTTGGGGGTCGCGGGTCTCCTCGGTTCTGCATCCTCCAGACCCTTTCCTGGCCACAGCCAGCTGTGCCACCTCCCAGAGGTGTATTTGGCGAGTATCTAATCTCTGCCTTCGTTTCCTCTTCTTTAAAATGGCATTCCGACCTCCCTAAGAGTGGTTTTAAGAGTTCCATAAAATGATTGACAACAGACCTGGCACGGGGCAGGAGACGTGCATCATTGATAACATTTGTTGTTGGGCTTCTTTTTAACTTTTCCAGAAACACGGTTCGCTGAAAGCTCCAGGGAACCTAGGAAGGGGTCAGAACTCCAGTTGTAGTGTCCCTGGCCCCTCTCGGATCCCAGAAGGAACCCGGGCTCTACCCGAATGCCTAGGAATCTCCCCCCACCCGGCCCCCCACTCCTGGCTGTTGTCTGGGATGTCCACTGGAAGTTATGGGGGAGTTCTGATTTCTCCCAGCCTCCTTTCCTTCCTCAACCTAGATTTGACAAAAGCCGAGGGGAAAAGTCGGGAATGATCCTTTGGCCTGGCAGAATTTAGCATCCTTCCTTCTCCCGAGTTCGCTCTTCTCATGGGAGAAGGGATTTCCTTTGGCAAATCTACAGAACATCTCTAATGTTTGTTGAATAGATGCAGAAAGGGGTGGTGGGTTTCAGTTATAAAGATAGCATATAAACATGTAGTGCTAAATATCATTCTAAGAGTTTTATATGAATCAACACATTTAATCCTCACAGCCCTGTGTGGGGGAGGGGGGCTGTCATTATCATTGAGACACAGCTTAAGTTGTTAATTCTGGTTCCTAGCTAGCAAGAGACTGAGCTGGGATTTGAATTTAGTTAGTTTCAATCCTTTTCCTTAATTTTTGATTGCATTTTCCTATCAGACTGAGAAGGTGCATTTGGATTTTTGTAGAGGGTCACAAAAGCTATGTCGATGAGCTATGACTTTTTTTAATATTTATTTTTTAGCTGTAGGTGGATGCAATACCTTTATTTATTTTTATGTGGTGCTGACTATTGAATCCAGTGCCTCACACATGCTAGGTGTGCTCTCTACCTCTGAGCCACAACTCCAGCTCAAGTTATGTCTTTTTGATGTGATTATTTTAGTTATCTGCAATGTAATTGTATTTTATTTGAAATCTTTATAGTTCACATTCTGATTATAGAAGCACTGTAGTTTGTCTTTTTGAGAATGTTATATGTATGAACTAATACTTATATACTTGAATCTGGATTCTTTTAGCAAATCACCTTTGACATGTATCCAAGTTATTCTGTGTATGAATACTTCATTTTTATTCATTGCTGTATTTTGTGGATATTCCACAGTTTATTCTTTTACCTTTTAATTGGTATTTTTTATTCAGTTTTAAGCACTTACGAATAGATATGCTGTAAATATTCATGTACAGGTTTCTGTGCTTATTTCTCTGAGGTATATATATTTAGGAGTGGAGTTACTGGGTCATATGGAAAGTGTATATTTAACTTTATAAGAAGTTACCTCACTTCAGAATATCTGTACTATTTTGCCTTCCCCTTAGTAAGATATGAGAGTTCTAGTTATTCCACATATTCACCAACACTTAATATTGTCTTAGCCATTCTACTAGTTGTGTATCGTTATTGCATTGTGATTTTAATTACATTGTGACTTTCTCTGATGGTTAATGATCAGATCTATCTTTTCCTTTGCTTATTTGCCATTTTTATATCTTCTTTGCTAAAGTGTTTATCCATATATTGTGTCCATTTTAAATTGGGTTGTGTTTTCTTTATACATGAATAACTAACTATCCAATACCATTTGTTTGGTTTGTTTTTGTACTTCCTTTTATTAGATTGATCTGTATGTCCCTTCAATATTTCCAAGCTATATTAATTATTGTAGCTAGATAGTAGGTCTCAAAAATGGATAGTTTAATTCCTCAGTTTTTCCAGTGAAAATAATTTTATCTATTCTGGTTTCTTTGCCTTCCTGTGTATGCTTTAGAATAGCTTGCCTATATCTACAAAAAATTCATCTGGTATTTTGATTGGTGCTGAATTAAAATATAAATTTTTCATATCAGCATTTCATGTTTTTCTGCATACAGAGCTTAAGCATGTTTTGTTTAGACTTATTCCTAAGTATATTATGAATTCTTTTGGAGTTACTATAAGTTGTATTGTTATTAAATTTTGGTTTTCAGTGGCACATTGTTAGTGTAAGAAATGTGATTTTTGCATCTGCATTGTATTTTTAGACTTTGCTAAACACACCAGAAGGGCGGCTGCTGCTGTTTCTGCTGCTGCTGCTGCTGCTTCTTCTTCTTCTTCTTCTTCTTCTTCTTCTTCTTCTTATTATTATTATTATTATTGGTAAATGGGGATCTTCCACTTAGACAATCATGTTGTATATGAATAGGATCAGTTTTCTTTCATGCTTTGTAATCTATATGCGTTGGCTGGTTTTTAGAACCATGTTGATGAGTAGGAGTGGTTTGAATGGACACCGCTGTCTTGGTCATAGGAAAGGCATTTTTAGAAATTCCCTTATGTTTTTAGTTTTGTGAAAGTTTTGTCACAAATGAATGTTGTATTTTCTTGTGCCTTTTCTGCATCAACTGATAACATTTTTCTTCTTCCTTAGACTGTTTGATTAGGTTGATGAATTTCCAAACATTGAAGGAGTTTTTCATTTCTGGGATAAATCCCACCTGTAAGTGGTATTTTTAATTCTTTTTATATTAATTTTATTTGTTAATATTTTGTTGAGGATTTTTGCAATTATGTCCTTTTTTTGTACTGTATAATTCTGGAATTATAAAATGAGTTTGGAAGTTTTTCCTTCTCTTCTATTTTCAGGAAGAGATTATGTACAATAAGTGATATTTCTTTTAAAAATGTTTGGTAGAATTTAGCAGTGAAACTATTTGGCTTAGATATTATATGTTTGAAAGATTTTTTAACAGTGAATTCAGTTTTATAACTTTATGTTATTTCACCTTAACACATGTTTTGATAGTTTGTAATTTTCAAGAAATTTTCCCATTTCATCTAAATTCTAGAATTTGTACCCATAGAATTGTTCATGGTGTTCCCATTATATTACTTTAATGTCCACTGGCCAGTAATTGCTATCCACTTTTTCATTCCTGGTATTGGTAATTTTGTTATCTCTTGTTTTCTGCCAGCATTGTGATAAGTGTATCAGTGTTATTGATTGTAAAACAACAGATAATTTTTGCTTTCTTTATATCTGTTTTCAATTTCACCTATTTATACTCATCCCTTTGATATTTTTTTTTTCATTTATTTGGGTTTATTTCACTGTTTTTTTTGTTTTTTTTTCCTGTGGTATCTTAAGATGAACCTTATACATTTCTTTTGAGAAGTTGAGCAAATCCCAAACAGGACAGTTCAAGGAAGTCCAGATTCAGGCTACTAATCCATATGTGCTGGCTGGTTTTTAGTGCCGTGTTGATGAGTAGGAGCGGTTTGAATGGTCACCACTGTCTTGGTCATAGGAAAGGCATTTTTAGAAATTCCCTTATGTTTTTAGTTTTGTGAAAGTTTTGTTACAAATAAATGTTGTATTTTCTCAAGTGCCTTTTCTGCATCTGGTAACATTTTTCTTCTTCCTTAGAATGTTTGATTAGGTTGATGAATGATAAGCACACTTTCTACTACTGAGCTAAACCCTCAAACCTGTTCTTTTATTCTTGATTTTGCTAATTGGTGTCTTTTCTTTTTTATTCTTTGTCAGTATGGCTAGAATTTTAATTTTTATTGTTTTTTTTTTCTCCCAAAGAACTCCCTGTGGGTTTAATTGATTTTATCTGGGGTTCAACAGAATTTTTCTTCAAAGTCTGAGATTATAAATGTTTCAGCTTTTCCAGTCAATTGGCAAAATCAATGCTTTATTTAGAGATAAATCTTAAGCTAGTGTGGTGGCACATGCCTTTAATCTCAGTGGCTTGGGAGGCTGAGGCAGGAGGATTGCAAGTTCAAAGCCAGCTTCAACAAAAAAGGTGAAGTGCTAAGGAACTCATTGAGACCCTTGTCTCTAAAATAAAATATAAAATAGGGCTGAGGTTGTGACTCAGTGGTCGAGTCCCCATGCATTCAATCTCTGGTACAAAAAAATAAATAAATAAAAGAGAAATCTTTTATTGCCAAAATTTAAAATAAAATGATGAAGTACAGTTTGTTTCTAATATAGACACACCAAATGGAACAGTGGAATTCTTTTTGGAGAGATAACATTTCACCTAATTGAAGTTCATTAATATTATTAAAATTAACTGCAAAATTTCATCTGTTAATGCTGATATGTAATGAGATTTTATGTATTTTTTTGAAAATGACTTTTTAAAAAAAGGATTGTTTAGTTGTTGATAGATCTTTATTTTATTCATTTATTTATATGTGGTACTGAGAAATATTGCTGCCCAAAAGGTCCACATCCTAATCCCCAGAGCCTATGAATGTTACTTTACATTGTTTAGAGATTTGCAGATGTGATTAAGCTAAGGCCCTTGAGGTGGGTAGATTATCCTAGATTACCTGATTGGACTCAGTGTAACCACGAGGGTCCTTATAAGAGAAAAGCACACGGATCAAAGTTAAGGTGATGTGGTAATGGAAGCAGAGACCAGAGTGATGTGGCCATAAGCCAAGGCATCCCAGCTGCCTCTAGAAGATGGAAACAACGCAGGAATGGATTCTCAGAAGGAATAGGCCTGCCAACACCTTGACTAGCCCAGTAACTGATTTTGGACTTCTGACCTCCATAACTAAAAAAGAATAAAGTGTATTGTTTAAAACCATAAGGTTCTAGAAGTCTGTGCATCTCAGCCTTTTTCTGCTTCAACATCATACTTCGACCACAATCAGTTTTAACACATTTTAGCAGATTATACTGCTTTAGGTTATACTGGATTGGTATTTTTTTCAACTTTGAAAATATTTCACCTGTAGTTCTTCTATGAAGACTGTTCCTAGAGGCTAATTATTGAGTCACTTCAAAGTTGGCATTGATAACAAATAAACAACAACTAAGCGATATCAGTAATGACTGGAATCATCAGGAGCCAAATGTAATTTATTGAAATTATTTTCCTTGTATTTTAAGGGACTATAATGTTGTTCTTATTTTTCTTAATTCAGAGTTTTGTTCTTGCCTCAAGTCTAATAACTTTAAGCAAATTTATTTACCTAGACTCAGTTGCTTTCCTGCTACAGTCAGACATGATTTGATGAGCTCATCAATGGTAAGATACTTTTCTTGCTTGGGTTAAAAATACAAGCTGTGTATATGAATAGCCAAATCTTACTTTGATTGCAGCTTTATTTACATCACTTGTTTTGTGAAGAAAGTCTGCTCTGATGAGATATTTCAACTTGAATTTTCTAATTTTTCTGACCATTGCTTTAGTGTAAATTGAGAGTATTTGTGATGGGTGCTTATTCTGACAGTGTTGACATATGTTGTGTTCTCTTAACATAGCTATATTCTCAGTGCATAATAAGCAAAAGGCTTTGCCATCTAATTCAATAACAATATTTCACCTCTATTGTCCCTTAACGAAGTCGGTTTTTGTGTTCTTATTTTTTGGGGCGGGGGCTACTGGAGATTGAACTCAGGGGCACTCAACCACTGAGCCATATACCCAGCCCTATTTTGTATTTTATTTAGAGACAGGGTCTCACTGAGTTGCTTAGTGCCTCATGGTTGCTGAGGTTGGCTTTGAACTCTCGATCCTCCTGCCTCGTGAACCGCTGGGATTACAGGTATGTGCCACTGTGCCTGGCTCTTTTCTTCTTTGATGTGATGAAAATACACTGGTACATTGTGTACAACCAGAAACATGAAAAATTATGCTCTATTTGTGTACTCTGAATTGAAATGAATTCTGTTGTCATATATAACAAATTAGAATAAATAAATAAATTTTAAAAAAGAAAAGGACTGGTAATTTTAAAATTAAAATATTATGCTACAGAAATAGATGTAACTCAAAATGTTGTTTAGTTAGCAACATTTAACCCAATTGAATCAGCCCAATGCTGGGTCCTATAGTTTGCATTGTGCTTAACAACAATACAAAGAAGTGCAGGTGGCACATGTGGCCTCTGCTGCAGCCACACGGCTCTGCTTCTGTGATGCAAGAGCAGCCTGAGGCAGTTCAGAAGCACTGAAATTTGAATATTATATAGTGACTCCATCATGAAACAATATTCTTTTGATTTTTCTTCAGACATTTAAAAATGTAAGCACAATTCTTAACTCACAGCTTGTGCAAAAACAAGCAGGGGGCTGGACTGGGCCCATGGGTCCTACTTTTGTCTAGTGTCTGATTTTGTCTAGTGTCTTTGTGTTTTCAATTTCATTGATTTCTGTTTTATGGTTATCATTTCCTTTTCTGCTTTTGGATTAATTACCTTTGATTTAAGATCTCTCTTCTAATTTATGCATCATTGGTGTACAGTGCTTTATAACATGTTTTAGCTGCATCTCATGCATTTTGATATGTCGCATCTTGGTTTTGATTCCATTCTAAATAATGCTCTAATTTCTTTTGTGACTAATTTCATTGGTTGCTTAAAAATATGCTGTTCATTTCCAAATGCTTGGATATTGTCCAGATATCTTTTTGTTGTTGATTTCTAGTTTAATTTTATTATATTTAGAGAAAATACTTTGAGTGATTTAGATTTATGAAAAATGCAATATCTGAAGAGCCAGATTCATTTGAGGGGTTCAGTAGCAGACTGAGATTACAGAGGAAGGAATCAGTGATCTTGAATATAGATAAATATGGTAATCTGAGCAGCAGAGGGAAAATACAAAAAAAAAAAAAAAACCAAAAACCAAAAACCAGAGCCTTAGGAATTTATGGAATGAATCAAAAGTCTAATATTCATGTCATTGAAGTCTCAGAGGAGGGAGAAAGAAATATTTGTGTGGAAATACTGGCCCCAAACTGCCCAGATCTGGTGAATGATATAAAGCTCAGATTCAAGAAGCTCAATATTAAAAAAAAAAAAAAAACTCATTGTAAATCACTTCTGGATGCGTCAGAATCAAACTCCTGACAAAGATAAGCAAGGATTCTTGAGTAGAGTTAGTGAAAGTGACATGTTATGTCTGGTAGAACGACGACTTAGATGTCTGCAGAGTTCTCTTGGGGAAGTACGGAGACCAGAGATGTTAGAACAACATTGTGAAGATGCTTTAAAGACGGAGCTGTCGATCTAGGCTTTATGAAAGGAGTTGTTTTTATAAGCAAAGAAAATTTCTTTCAGGGATGAAGGGGAAAAAATGTCACACCTGTGCTGAAAGAAGTGCTAAAGGAAGTTCTTTAGGCTGAACAGAAATGATACCACATGGAAGCTGAGAACTTCAGAAATGAAGAAGGAGCACCAGAAATAGTAAGGTTTTTTTGTTTTGTTTTGTAAATATGAAATGCTGTTTAATGCATCTTTGTGTCTTAAAAATATACATAACTGTTTAAGGTAGAAAATTATAACTTTCTTGGCTAGAGTTTTTATTGCCCGTAGAAGATTACACACGGCCGAAACATAAAGGGGAAGGGTGTAGGGAACTGCCTGGTGGCAAGACTTCTGCATTTACAGTAGCAGTAAAACAGTAACACAGAGTGCCTTGTGAAGAGTGGACATGGGCAGCGTTACCCCAGAGCAATCACTAGAGAATGACAAACAAAAACAGGAGGTCCAGCCTCAAGTTAAGAGCTAAATGAAAAAGAGTTAAATAGTAAAAAAAAAAAAAATTAACCCAAAAGAAGACAGAAAAAGAGTAATAGGGGAACAAAACCAGGGAGGACAAATGGGAAAAAAATAATAAAATGGTAAATGGAAATCTACCCATGTCAATAATTACATGAAATGCTAATAACACTGATTATACATCAGTTAAGAGAAATTATAGTTTAGGTAAAAAGTAAGAATCGAGTGTATGCTGTCTAACAGAACCCTATTTTAGCTCTAAGGAAAGAGATAGGCTAACAATTTAAAAACATTTTTAAAGGGTGTGCCATAGAGGCCATGTTCACATCAGACACAGAGACCTCAGACCAAGACTGTTACCAGGGATGGCAAGCAACACGACACCAGGGCAGTCCACCGAGTAGATGTGACCGTCCTGTGTGTGTAATCACTAAGCCACAGTTATATGAAGAAACCAAATAGAACTGAAAGAAGAAACTGAGCAATCTGCAGTCATATGGGAAGATCTCAACACTCTTTTCTAGTGATGAGTTGAACAAGGAGACTGAAAAGTAGTAAGCATGCAGAACCTGGACTGACGCTAGCTCACCTCATTGACATTTCATCAAAAGACAACAGGATGCCCATTACTTTCCTGGGCCTCAGTGTTGATCATTTCTGTTGACCTGAGCTGACTGATGTTCCTGCTGCTTTTCTCTGATCCATCTCCCAGCTGCAGATTTGTAGGTATCAGGGACTGTGTCAAGTTCTCTGAGTGCTTAATACCAAGCACCAGGATTGGTAGAGAGGAATTATTCAGTCCATGTTTTGGCTGGTGCAGCTTTTCAACAAGTAGTAGGAAATAGACCTTCAATTCAGGTCATGTTCAGATTTTCTGAAAAGGAGTGTGAGAAGAATAGACAACTTAAATTCTGCCCTTTATCTCTAATTGGTTTTGTTGGGATGTGGAAGCCACCATTTTTTTTTTTTTTTTTAACAGTGTTCAGAGGGTGATGTCTACTTGTTGGAAATTACTGACCTAAGATAAATAACCTAAGAAACAAATGAAGCCTAACGTGTGGGCTCTGTTTCTTCCACAGTGACAGTAAAGGAGGATGGTACCAACAATAGCTAACTTTTACTTGGTGTTTGTTATAAACCATACCAACTTTCTAATGCTTTGATGCATTCAACTCATTTAGTCCTTTTAACAACTCTGCCTTTACTACATTTTACAGATAAAGAAATAGAGGCACTGAGAGGTTAATTAATTTGCAGAAATTGACTCTGCCTATTAGTGGCTGAATCAGGACTGAGCTCAGCAGCTTGGTTCTATAGCTTGGGCTGTTGGCCAAGCCCTGTGCCTTCATAGGCTGGCAAGGTGGGCTGGCACAGTAAGCAGGCCACAGCCAAACCTGTTTCAAAACATCCTGGAGCAGGGGACATGGAAACTGAGTGTTCGAGGCCCTGAAGGCTCAGACTAGGGTAGGCATGTTATTACCCATGATTTCTTTCTTTATGTCTCTTCCCAGCTAAGAATGGTTTTACATTTAAAGGGTTTTAAAAAGAATAATCAGTATTCACAAGAAGACAGCATGTGACCCAAAAATTTTCACTCACCCTTCGTGCACTCGCGCACACACACACACACACACACACACACACTGATCTTAGACCCTGATACCTAGAAAGTGCAAGAGGTTATAGGGGAGAGGGTTTGGAGAGAACAAGCAGAAGGCCATAGGAGGTTCCTCTGTGTGGCCTGCTGAAAATCTAGCCTTTATCCTCAAGGCAGCTGGCATACAGGCACGAGTTTTAACCAAGAAGGAACATACCCAGACTTTAACTGTATTTAATAGATGAACAAACGAGAACATTTTGTAGAGCTACCACTATTTAAATACTTATTTAAAAAGAATTGCCTTTTATTTGTGATTTTGGTGGTGTTGGGAATAGAAACTGGGCCCTCTCATACCTGGCACACACACTACCACTGAACTATGCTCTTGTCCTGCCTTTTATTTTTAATTCTAAGAATCTCCTGGGTAGTCGGTGAGTCATTGCTTGAGCTAATGAGGTTGGTTGAGTCTGGAAGCCTTCTTCATGCTGAGCGAGTGCTTGCAAAGGCATCTGCAGCACAGGTAAACTGCTGTTTTCTTAGTGACAGTTCCAAGAGCTTCTTAAAGTAGATAGATAGCTGGGAATCAGGAGTCCTGGGTCCCAGACCCTGCTCTGCTCCTGGCTTGTGTCCTCTGGCAGCTCCCTCCAGAGGCTACAGGCCCAGTGGTTAATTGCATGGGCCCAGCTTGCCAGCTGCCACCATTCATCCCGCAGTCTGTGGTTTGCAACTTTCTGTGAACTGTGGTCACCTGTGGGAATTTCATAAAAGCTCTTCTTCCACAGACCCTGATTTTTAAAACCAGGACTGTTACTTGGGCATTGGCATTATTTTCTTGGACTCACCACTGATTCCAGTGACCTGGCAGCTTGAGTGTCAGCATCATAGGAATTGATAACACAGACTCTGAGCTCATAATTCTGGCTACTCTGTTGGCTAAATGGAGAAAGCAACTAAAAATCTTGATGCCTCGTGTTTTGCATGGTGAAGGGAGTCCCTGCATCTTGGGTGGCGTGAGGATTCATGAGGTAGTTTCTCTAAAGCACATGGCTTGGCTCTTTTCACCACTTTTTCTGATTCCTTTTTTGCCCCTGTGCCCTCTAACTCCTTGTTACAGGTCTTTGGCAAGCACCTGTCTTTGAGGGCAGATACAACTCAGTCATCCTCCAGGGCTGAGATCAGGCCTCCTTTTCTCTACTGAGCCCATCCCTCCCTTTCCCTCCCGAAGTCTAGGTTTTGGGGCCCCTTCCATGTTCTAAAAGGACACCACACAGCCTGTCTTTTATCTAGGAACTGTATCACTTTTCAAAGGTGAATACTGGACATGTTAAAAAAAAACTCAATTCTTTCATTGCTGGTTGCACAGCCAGATTAATACTTGTCCTAGGTAGTTGTGTGTGCGTTCTGTGGACTCTACAGCAATGGCCTTGTAGGCAGGGACTCCCAAGGAGGTAGGTTACACCATCTAACTGAGCTGGTGACCTATGCTGGGTTCACAAACTCTGACTACTTCAATAACCACACAACACACAGAAGTACCTTTTCAAAATCCCAGGATGGTTCTTTCCATTGGAAAGAGAGAGAGAGCCACTGGAATTCTTTATTCTTATATAGGGGACACACTAGGGGAGGTTCCATGGAACATTCTATCCATAACAGGTCAGGGGTAGTATTACAAAGGAACAAGAAGGCAGCCCACTCCATTGGGTAACACCCACTCCCAAAGCTTTGCTCCTCTGCCGAGTGGAGATGGGGATCCACCTTCTTCCTGGTCAGGGAAGCCAGTCTCCACATTTCCATTGCTCAAAGCTGGTGGGTGCTCAGCTCCTATGTGGCAGCTCCTGACAGGTAGGACCCTACTGAAGTAGCCTCCCTCCAGGTGGTACTAACAGGCTCTGCCTTACACAGTCCTTGCTTTTTTTTTTTTCTCTTCTACAGATGGCCTTGAAGTTGCCTGAGAACAGTAAAAAAAGTAACAGATCTTGGGGAAGGACCCAGGAAATTAAACTTATGGTGTCTAAATTCACAAGCTGTGAGCTGCTTTGCACAGATGAGCACACCTTACCCCACAAACAGCCTTGCTAACTAGTTAGGGGTTCTGATCAACAGTCAAAACAGGCAGAGTCACGTTTTTGGTTGTTGTTTAACATCAGAAGAATCATAGCACACAGTTTTCATTAATTTTTTGTTTCCATGAGAGAAAGGAATGTACATTGAACCTCTTCTGAATTTTGGAAGAACATTTATCAGCCACTATACATTTTTTCTAAGGGCAGTCTCAGTTTCTAACCAGTGATATTACTGGGGAAACAAATAAAATAAGAAGCCAGAGTTGGACATTCCAGAACTGAAGGGTGACTTTTCCTGGACAGAAAAAATAATCTCTGCATCCAAATATCTTCCCAAATTTATTTACAGGCAGTTTTATAATGCAAAATGGTGTCTACTTCTTTAGCTACGAGGAAATAAAGAATCTTGGAATAGTTAGAATAGCTTTCCGCTACCCCCACATGTAATCCTGACTATCCTATAATGTTGGCCCTCTAACCATTGCAGTTTTGCAGATGACAGAATCAAATCATGTGGAAGGTCAATAAACAACTGTAATTATTCAGCACCTGGTTTTGAACCCAGGTATTTTGTCCGCAGAGCCCACTTTCAACCAGCACATTCACTGCCTCTCCTTGTCTCCATTTCCCAGGATCAGAATGAACACCCTGCGAGATGCAAGGTGTGAGGGCTGCTGGGTCCAGCTGCGCAGCCTGTGCCAGGGTGGGGTGGGGCTGGAATCCAGCCCACACTGCCCACCACTTACCAGATGTGTGTGGCTGCACGTGCTGGGGAAGGAGACCTTTCTGTAATTTGTACAAGGAAACATTTCCCTTTCTCTCGGAGCTGCTTTCATATTATCCTCTTCTGACTTCTCAGGTCTCTACCTTTCCCTAAAAAAAGGAGGAGAAAATGACCAAATTCCAGGTGAGTTGGTTTTCATTTCTGTCATTGGATATGTTGCCCTCATTTCTCAGAGAGAAGACATACTTTTTCCCTTCTTAACCAAAATTAAAGAAAGACAACAGGAATTTAATACCATTTGTGTGTCAGGCTCTTGTGTACATTTTTGTCTTTTTGAAGAATTTCTTAGTTTTTAATTTGATTTATTATCATTTCTATTTCACAAATAATAGTGTAAAAGAGAATAGAAATTAAAAATCACACATTGTATTACCATACTTGAAAATCACCTGGTTTTTCTATTGGTCATTTAAGAACATGCTTTCCTAATTACATTTGCAATAACAGAAGTTTAAATAGTTTTTTCTTCTTAATAGTGGAAAAAAATTCAACTTAATAGTAGGGGCTGGGGTTGTGGCTCAGTGGTAGAGCATTTGCCTAGCATGTGTGAGGCACTGGGTTCAATCCTCAGCACCACATAAAAATAAATAAATAAACAAAGGTATTGTGTCCGTGTACAACTAAAAAGTATTAATAAATAAAATACCTAATAATGTCAGTGAACTCTTTTTATCCCACTCACTACCTTTTTCTTTAAATTATTTCTCACTACAAGCTTTTAAGTTCCTGAGGATTCTTGCAGTTTTACATTGTAATATCAATTTTCCTGGATATAATCTTTACTCCAAAAGCAATTCTGAGAGTTATTTTACTATTGTTTGTCTTTAATATTCTAGGGACTCAAAACTAAAAAAAAAAAAAAAAAAAACCTAAGCGGTACCTCAGGGACTTTTAAAAAGAATACTTAAAACACACTTTTTTCCCTAACAGGATCATATTGAAGCTAAACTTGAAAAAAAATTAGATGTTTTCACATAAGAAGAACTAAGTTATTTCACACCAGTACTTGAAGCTTTCTGTGCTTCATTATCATGTACTAATATATTGTGATTCCAAAACTTTAATGTTGTTATTCTACAACACAGCTATTTCTACTTTTTTGATGTTTATTTTGAAGAGACAATCAACAAAATTCCAGGAACTAAATATATATATATATATTTTTTTTTGCAACACTGTTTATAATAGGTAATCTAAAACAAAGTGTGTATAAATTGATTCAGGTCACTATATTTTAAATCATCAGATCCTTGAATTACTATGCAGCCCTGAAATTTTTTGAAAGATGTGATGACAACATTGGTAGCAATAGCAGCATTTACTGGGCACTTCCTGTGTACCAGGCACTGCTTCTAAATGCTTTACATAGCCACTCATTTTATTACTGGGACCCTTTTGGTATAATTATCAGCATAAAAATGAGAGAAGAAACTTGTGGAAGACCACACAGCTAGTATAGGGTCAAACATCCAGATGTGAACACAAGCAGTCAGTCTCCAGAGCTGTGCCCATAACCTCAGCAGCTATAAAAGCTACAGTTCAAGATGTGGCACAGAGGATGGGAACATACTTGAGCAATAAGCAATGATATCCTGTAAATTTGGTAAATTAGTGTAGCGTGCACACAGAAGTAGAGATACAGACACCACCCTACACTGTTGGAACTAAAGCTTTTCTGGTGCAAATGGCTTTATTAATAAAATTTAAAACATTAATAGCCCAGATGCAACAGAGTTCTGGGTACCTGTAGGAGTGCCAAGAAAAGGAAGTAATGTAAAGTATAAGGATTTTTTTTCCCTCCAGCCCCTTTGGTTGATGGAACCAACATTATAGAAGGCAGACAGAGACAGCTACTGAAATTGGACTTGAGTACAACTATAAGGCACCAACCAAAAAACGTGAAAAAAAATTTGACTTGAATCCTTCAGAATCCAGAACAGCTCCCCACCATTTATACTTTATCAGTGCTGCCCCTCTCCCATAAACATAGTCTTTGTGTGTTTGGTATTCTAGGAAATGGTGACGTTCAAGGATGTGGCTGTGGTCTTCAGTGAGGAGGAGCTGGGGCTGCTGGACTCTGCTCAGAGGAAGCTGTACCGAGATGTGATGCTGGAGAACTTCAGGAACCTGCTCTCAGTGGGTGAGGACAGGCACCTGTGTATTGGCAGCCTCCTGGGTGTCTCTGTGGGCTCAGCAATTGGAAGCTTTGGGACTCCTGGAATCATTCTCTGTGCTGGGTGCTTGAGAGTCAAAGTGTGTTTATTAACTTTTCATCACTGTGACCAAAATACCTGACAAGAACTACTCAAGAGAAGGAAAAGCTTATTTTGGCTTAGAGTTCCACAGGTCCAAGGTTGGCCAGTGCCATTGCTCTGGGTAAAGCAGAACTTCACTGTAAGAGTTGTAGCAGAGGAAAGCTGCTCACCTCAAGGAAGGCAGAAAGCAAAGAAAGTCTCTGCAAGGCTCCAGGGACAAAATCTGAACTCCTTAAGCATGTCCCCAGGGACCTCTTTCTCTAGCCACCCCCCACCTGGCTACAGTTCCCACCCAGTTAGTCCCTTTATTATTAATCCATCCCTGGTTATCTCACTGATGAAGTTATAGCTCTTGTACTCTGACTACTCCTGCATTCACACAGGAGCTTTTGGGAGACACCTCATACCCAAACCATAAGAGCTAGCAATCTCTGTAGAACAGACACAGTGTTTCTCATGGTCCCCTCCAAGCAAAAGTCTGTCTTTTGATCTGTACATGGGCAAATTTGGGTCCTGCTCCACTAGGACCCCAGTCAATTTAGTAAGTCATTTCAGTTTTTACTTTTGTTGTTGTTTTTTAGGACACCAGTAATTATTTATTTATTAACTTGGTTTGTGGGGAGTATTTTTTTTATTTAACAGTGTATTTGTAAATAACTTCAGGTTTGTGGGAAATTTGCACAAGTCAAAGAATAAGAACACTCATATAACTTTTATCTAGATTGACATTTTACCTCATTAGCTTCAAAATTTGTGCTCATGTTCTTTCTTTTTCCATTATATAAACATAAATGAAAATATATTAATGTTTATAATATCTTTTCTGAACCACCTGAAGATAATTTACATATACCATGGCCCTTTTTCTCTAAATATTTCAGTGTATATGCAGAGTTTGAGAATTCCTAAAATCACCTTCACTTCTGATACTAGCTGCTAATTTGGAGGTCCTCGAGACAGATCTCCTCCAGACCCCATAATTCACTGAAGGACTCTCAGAACTCACTGAACGCTGTTATCATCACAGTTTTTGATTTATTATACAGAAAGGAAACCGATTGAAATCAACCAAAGAAAGATGCTTACAGGGCACAGTCCAGGAGTGTTTCAAGCTTGAAGCTTCTGGTTGTCTCCCTGTGGAGCTGTGCACAGTGTTGACTCTTCCCAGAAGTGCTGAGTATCAGGGTGCATGGGTTGTCGCAAGCAAGAAGGCTTGTTGGAGCCTTGGCATCAAGAAGTTTTATTGGGGTTCAGTCATGTTATATATGGCTGACCATCGGATTCCAACCCTTCCAGAGGCTAAGCTGATAACATGAGGCCCGAAGCCCAAACCATAAATTACATTGTTTAATGTCTGGCATGGCCCAGGGCATCTGGCTGAACAAGAGACTTTTCTCAGGTTGGAAATTCCAAGTATTTAGATCCTCCCAGGAGCCAAGTGCAAAGGTCAGACCTCTCTTTGGAGAAGATGAATCCTTTACTGGATTCTGCCTGTAGAATTCTACTTTTAGAAATAGGAATATTCTCTCACATATCCCTAGTACAGATGTACAACTTTGATCTAATCTATCACGTATGCTCTAATTTTATCCATAAAGCTGATTGTGATCCGCAGATGTATTTTTCTCCCTCCAGACCAGGGTCTAGTCTGAGTCTTACCTAGTCATCATGTCTCTTTAGCCTTTTTTAATTTGGAACATTTTCACAGCATTTCTCTTTTATGGCAGTGACATTTTTGAAAAATACATTTACCCCTCCCCTTTTAAAAACAGACCATTCCCAAATTTTCCTCATAATTAGATTTACATGTTCCATTCAGTCGGGAACACTATATATAGATGGAGTGTGTTCTTTTGAAGGTGTTGTATCTGGAGGCACATAATATTCTCTCACAAATGAAGCTCATTTTGATTCTGTTGGTCAGCACAAGTAATTCCCTATGGATTTATCATCCAGTGATGAGTCTTGCCTTATCTTTACCATGGTGGTTACACAATGATGATTTCTCTGACTTTAGTATTTCCTTTACATTTAACAGATTTGGTATTCTGCAGTAAGAGCCTCCTCCCAGCTTTAATTTATTTGTTATTTGTAGGGGTTTTTGAATTTTTAAATAATTTATAATTTATTGTTAAAATTACTTTGTTGTCATTGTTCCAAATTTGGCTCCTTTAGACTGACTCCTGTACCTCCGTAACATGCCCTAATACTATTTTTAGCACTTCTTTTATGGCACAGCCTGATGTCCTGTGATCATTTTTGCTTTGCCCCAGCTATGGAGGCATCCATACCCTTTTGGGGAAATCATATTTAACTCCAAGACCTGGATGTTGCATATGGTCATCCACCACTGAGGTATCTTTGTTTCTTGGTCTCAGGGCAGAGCTAGGAAGTGTGTGCACACACATGTATGTACATATACACATAGACATATACTTACATATACACAAACATACATATAAGTATGTATACAGGTGAATAGATGTTCAGTTTCATTCAAAATAAAATAAATGTTAGTTAAAGTTATACTTACATATAATTTCTCATCCATGAGATTGGTGAAAATTTTAAAGCTATACTTTTTTTTTCTTGTATACCTATGGGAAATAAAGCACTCTTATTCATTGAAAGTAAGAATGCAAAATCATGTTATCCCTAATGAGAGCAACCCCAGACAACGTCTAACAAAACTCTGTACCTACCTTTCCCAGCAGTCTATTTCCATCTATATTTTTTCCATAAATATAACCAAGTGCAAAAGAGCATTAACAGTACATTGCAATTTGTGTAAGAAAGAGGAACCCAGGTAAAGGTTATGTGTATCTGCTTATCTTTATAAGAAGAAACACAGGAGGGAAGGATTAGTGAAAAAGAGGGAGCCATACTTGAGTATACCTTTTAATCTAGTTTTAACAAAATAGGCGTCATCAAACTTAAATATTTTGCCCTCCTTGTCTTTCTTATAGCACATCAGCCCTTCAAACCAGACCTGATAGCCCAGTTGGAGAGAGAAGAAAAGCTTTTAATAGTGGAGGCAAAAATCCAAAGAGATGGATATTCAGGTGAGACTTGTTCAACGGGGACTAGTAGCCAGTGAGCCCCTCTGGAACACAAGGCAGGAAATGTCAGTTCTGTGCTTCAACTCTTCAGTGGTCCCCATTTCAGAGATAGTAGATTTAAAGCACTTACAGTGGCCCACTAGGACCTATAGTATCTGCCTTTTACCCCCTTGGTTTTGACCATTCTTGTCAGTTTTAGCTACATCACCCTAATGCTTCCCACCAGACCTATAATCTGTTTCTCCATCAGGTTCTGTGACTTACTTTTCTTGCTGTCTTAATGTATAAATTGATTAATAGATGCATGGTCCTTGCTGTCTTCAGTCTACCCTGGGACAGCTAATAGATATAGAGTAAATCAGGGTAATTGAAGAATACTCTAGAGTGTTGATTGTATCTGATAACTACATTATTGGGGGGAAGAAGGCCAGCATCTCATTAAGGGGTCCTTCTTCCTGCCCAGGATAATCCAAGCCACCCTAAGACTTACAATCTGAAATAATTAGTAAATAACAAAGCACAGATACTCAGAAATATTTACAGAAAGTGAAGCCTCTGATAGGTCTAGTCCACATGGGTTCTGGAACTAGATGAAAGACAAAATGGCTCATTTAAGGGGGTACATCAAAGGCAGGGATAAGGTTTTATGGGTGGAGTCTTGCTTTGTGATGTCTTGCAGTCAGCAGGTTGACATCTTGGCAGGTCACACCCATCTCAGGTGCTGTGTGGGCCACAGCAGAGCAGGAAAGAGATTCACATTGTCCCTGGGCAGTTGACCAGAGGAAATGACCATTGGTCATTCCCAGACACCAGATGTCTCTATCCATGAAGCTTCCATGTGTGGTGACCCACATGCAACCCATGGACGGCTCCTGACACTGCATGTCCTGTTTAGCTGTCTTTGGGTATTCATAAATAGGTAACCATTATTCCTAGAAGACAAGAATAGCCAATCAACTAAAGTAAGTACCAAAATGATCAGTGCCAACATTGTACTTGACCTTTCTCATGCAGCAATTTCAAGTGAGACACTCTTGAGTTCATATGCCCATTCTGTTCTCTTCTCTCGCCTAAACAGTCTCTTCCACATAACATCAGTCTTGAGGTAGAATTTTAAAGTTGGACATTTACATGAGTTCAAACATTTAATGTTTCTTGAATCCTCGAGACTAACATCAAAAGCCACTGTCACAACTGTGTAGTAATGGATTCTCCTGGGTAGAAAAAAAAGAAAATTTAAAAATGAATTTATTCATTTCTATAATTTTTGTTTCCATGTCAGTTAAGGTTCAGGGTCACACATGGTGCAGTGCCTTCTTGAGAGCAGGGTTTGACAAATATTTTCTCCAGAGGTCCAGATAGTAAATATTAGGCTTTGCTGGTCACATATAATCTGTGTGGCATATTATTTGCTTTTTTACATTATTTAAAAAACAAGAACTAGCCAGGTGCAGTGGCATTGTCTGAGTCTTCGCACTTAGGAGGCTGAGGCAGGAGGATCACTTGAATCTAGGAATTCAAGAGTAGCCTGGGCAGCACAGTGAGACAGTCTCAAAAAGAAGGAATGAAGAAAGGAAAGAAGGGAGGTGTTTTAGTCAGTGTTTTTGTCACTGTGAACAGTTTATTTGGGACTCATGGTTTCAGAACTCTCAGTCCATAGATGGTCATCTCCATTGCTTTGGGCTCAAGGTAAGGCAGAACACCATGGCAGAAGGTGTGGAGGAGGAAGACAACTCAGGACATGACAATCAGGAAGCAGAGAAACTCTACTCACCAGGAGTGCCCAAAGGCATGCTCCCAATGACCCACCTCCTACAGCCACACCGTGCCTGGCCAGGTTACCACTCAGTTAACCCCTATAAGTGGATTAATGCACTGATTAGGTTATGAGTCTCATAACCCTCTCACTTCACCTCTGAGCCTTCTAGTGTTGTCTCACATGTGAGTTTTGGGGGATACCTTTTATCTAAACCATAACAGGAAGTAAGAAGGGAGAGAAAGTAATGAGCTCAGAAAAAAATGATACAGTATGAAGTATCATTACTCCATCAGGAGGCATGTTGGGAGATTTTTCTCTCTGCTCAACTATGGACAGAAACTTCTACATGCTTATTACCAGGATCAACTTGGTTGTGCACAGGCCTCTGTACACACATATTCTGATAGCCCTTCTGGTATCCTGAGGGAGCCTGAGGCTGCTACCATTTGGGCACCTTTTAGGAACCCAGCAGAGGAACTTCCTATTCAGTTAGGACCAAAGCATTTTCGGCCACATGTATGAAGGTCTTTCAGCATCGAAGCCTTTTAAATTGTGGATGGACAGAATGCCTTTATTTGTTTATTTTTATGTGGTGCTAAGGATCAAACCCAGTGCCTGACACATGCTAGGCAAGTACTCTGCCACTGAGCCATAGCCCCAGCCCCAGCATTGAAGCTTTTTTAGCTTGGATAACACTAATCCATTTTTCATAGATGCCATGAGACAGATTTCTCCTGTCTCACAGATTCTTTCTTCTAGTCTGTTCTCCTTATCTTTCCAAGCAAAAAGAGGAACAGGGAAGTAGAAAATATAACCTCTAAGAATTCCTCATCTTTGATTCTGCATCTGTTAGCATCTTTTATCTGGTATGGAACAAAGGACCTTTCCATTTCTATCAGATAATTGTCATCAATTGTTGTCTTCATTAATTTTAATTCCTTTATTACTTAATTCAAATGTAAAATACACCATGTTAACAGTTGCTGCAATTTTAATTTTATATGTTAACCTTAACTCATTTTTTTCAAAAGTTAAAGTTTAGTTATTTTATTTTTTATTTTGTGGTACTAGGAATGGAACCCAGGGCTTTGCACTTTTAAGGCAAGTACTGTACCACTGAACTACATCCCCAGCCCTTCACTTTAACTTTAACTCAACCTTTCATAAATATTTTGTGATGTCTTAGATACGTCACTCAGATGTTGACCTAGCATTAATAATTCTTTGACATAATTTCCTTTTTAATAAAAAATGCTCTTCATTTGCATTAACTAAATTCAAATAGAAAGAAGTTATGGATGAAATGGCATGTTGCTAATGAAATATGATAAATCTGTTAAATTACATGTTTGAACAGTTTTTCTTATAATTTGTTGTGCCTTTTGCGATCATCTGCATTGACAGTGGTTCTGACATCTAATCCCTGGCTGTGGTAGGCAGGCCAAATTTATGTTATAATATCAAGGGAGTCTGTTTTCTGCACTTCACTCTCTCTGCTTCTCCCCATACAAGCCTGTTCTTGTTTTAAATATTATATATTTCTCTCTGTGGACTGTCAAAACTGTGGAAAGTTACATGTTGGAACCATTGTTAATGTCGATGATTGGGAAGATAGAACTTGCTCAGTTCTGTCTGCATAGAGGGCAAGAAGTGGAGGGAGCCCAGAGTCTTGCCGTTAAATACACTCAGGTAGAGAGGTAGAGGTGAGCCTGGTGTGGTTGAGCATAGCCAGCACAGCAGCTTCAGGGCTGCTCTGTGGTCACACATCATTGCTGTGCCTTGTACTTGCCCACAGAATGCCTTAGTTCCTCTTGCTATCTGAAGGTGTCATCAGAATGTGGGGTGATATCCGGCTGGTTGTCCATGCTGATGTTTTTGAGTAGCTTCTAATAGAAGTGAAAAAGAAAACATAACCAAAATTTGTTTCTTTCAGTTCATTATGGCTATCATATTTAAAGGAATTGTTTGTATTTATTTATGATAGAATTGCTTTGTTATTGAATTGATTGACTTAAGATGCTGGAATGATTGGCTTTTTCAAACTTAAGTGCAAAAGCAGAATTACTATGAAATAAATTCTCAACCATTTTACCTCAGATGAGGTCTTTCAGTGCTCTCTTGAACTTATTTTCTCCATCAAATAAAGTTCATTTATAAAGTTAGCATAGTTTCTCATCAGCACCCTACCATTGATAAAATAGAACCTAAAATGTTGAGACATGGAAAGAAAGTGACAAAGTGCTTTTGTCTGCACTGCTGGTCAGAGGAAATTCAAGTTAGTTTTGTTGAAGGTTTGGTGTTTTCCATGAGCAGTGAATGAAAGCACCTTTTTTTCTTTTTTCTCTTTTTTGAGGGTGGGGGGAATGCCAGTTATTGAATCCAGGGGCTCTTGACCACTGAGCCACATCCCCAGCCCTATTTTGTATTTTATTTAGAGACAGGGTCTCATCGAGTTTCTTAGTACCTTGCTCTTTTGCTGAAACTGGCTTTGAACTCACCATTCTCCTGCCTCAGCCACCCGAGCCACTGGGATTACAGGCATGCACCATTGTGCCCAGCCCCTTCCTCTTTTTTTTTTTTTTTTTGAGAGAGAGAGAATTTTAATATTTATTTTTTAGTTTTCAGTGGACACAACATCTTTGTTTGTATGTGGTGCTGAGGATCAAACCCGGGCTGCATGCATGCCAGGCGAGCGCGCTACCGATTGAGCCACATCCCCAGCCCCCTTCCTCTTTTTAACATTGTAAAAACCACTGATTAAAAAGAAACTTTAATCTCTTATATTTTCTGAGAGATTATTGTCATAAACTATGTAGTAATTTGCATTGAAATAGATGCTTTGTAAGACATTAGACTATTGAGCTGCTTTTATGTTCTAAGACATGTCATTCCCAAAAGACTTGACATATTGAGCTATACCTTTATAGGTATATAGTGGGTATTTTTGATGACATTGAAACTAAGCTGTAAGCATTAGATTAACTTTATCTAGAAACCCAAATTTCTCTATATTATAGAATTTTATTGTTAGGAGCTAAAATCTTTTTTAAAAAAATATTTATTTTTTAGGTGTAGATGGACATAACACAATGCCTTTATTTTTATGTGGTGCTGAGGATCAAACCCGGGTCCCGCCTGTGCCAGGCGAGTGCTCTACTACTGAGCCACAATCCCAGCCCCAGGAGCTAAAATCTTAATGTAACAACTGAAAGCTTTGCATTTGAGAAGGCAGAGGCATCAATAACCAACTTTTAAAAGTACCCAGATGAGTAGTTAGCAGATGCCTTGAAGTGTTTTCCCACAGTCGGTGTATTCCCCAAGAGCCTATGGCATAGGGCCATTATGGGGCCCTTTCTTTATTCCTGTGTTTTTTTTTTTTTAAATGTGGGGATAGGGTAGGTCTTACAGGTGAAATTTTGCTCAAGAAAAAATACGCTATTTTAAAAGTAATTCTAAAAATTAAAGACGCAATTCATAGTTCCTACCTTTGGATCTTTTATGGGTCATTTGCATTCATTTCATCCACAAGAGATTCTTGTGACCTTTGCTTTTCTCTCCAGAAGCATCACCCTGAGTGTAGCCCTATCTCTCCTATAAACTTTGAACTGCCTGCAAAATTGCCATCACTAGGTTTTTTCCCAGTAAAATAATTTATATGTACATGCCCTTTTTTGTTAGATGAGTGAGAATAACACAAGGCAGTATTTATTGAGCAACCACTATTCACTAGGCCATATTGTAGGGGCAGTGAAGATAATTCGAGGCAGACTACTAAGTATTTGTCCTTGTGGATAATATATTCCAGCATGGAAAGACAGACAAATAAATAAGGAAGAATTACTGTGGATGCAGGCAATATTCATATTTATACCTTTTTTCTGAATAACCTGGAGAAGTTAGTGTGCTGCCAAGTACAGTATTAATTCAACCCTGCTTAACCAGTTTTGGTTAGGATACTTCTCCCTGGAACATGAAGATCTGCTGATTGCTTATAATCCAGTATTTAATAACTAGATAGCAGGTCATTTCTACCCAAATATGCCTGTCTTCAAACTCTTCCTGGTGCCTCAAGACTCCCTAAACATTAGGATCTTATTCCAGTAAATTGATGCAAACCAAAGTTGATGTTCGTTAGGTTTTATTCCTGGCTGATGAGATGCCTAGGAAAACACCTTTCAAGTTCCCTGAGACTTGGCTGTGCTTGCCTCCTGCACCTCTTTTTTTCTTGGTGTCTTGAGTTGAATCCTCTAAGAGTTTTTCATATTCTGATCTGCACCATGGCCCTTAGTAATTGTGAAATGTCTTTTGAAAGGATTTAGAGATGATAATGACTTACAGTGACTTAGAGATGGGCCATATGATATCTCAAGCATAGATCAAAGATCTGTCGACCACCTTGGGCATAACATTTAACATCCAATCTCCTTATAAACAAACAGAAACATTACAATGATGATATGCCTGAGAAAGAAAGAAAGTTATTATCAGAACAAAAAGCACTTGTCCATTTGCAGCCATATTCTTTCCAATTTGAGAATATCCCCTTCTCTTTCATCCTTTGGCTGTCCAGGAAACCCATGGTAAACCCATGATAGCATTCTTATGGTTACTAGGCTTTTTAAACAGGACCACCATTTGCTGATCAGGTTGTGTTAAAGCCCTGATTTTCAGGTGTATAAATAATCTGAATATTGTGGATTCTATTTACATATCTAATGTAACCTAAAAGGAGGCATTTTCTAAGTATTCTTAGAAGTAGTGACATGAATTTTTTTCCTGATTCATTCAAGGTATGTTATGACCTAAGAATAAAGTATTGAAATCTCTGAATAAAGCATTCACTTGTACACCTGCCTGAATTCTCTTTATCCTTATAGGAAGCAGCAGTCAACTCAAGACAGAGAATGTTCAAGAAGTGGGATTAAGCTACTTTTCCCCCAAAGAGCTTTCTTCCTGTCAGACTTGGCAACAAGGTGCAGGCAGGTTAACCAGGGATCAGGATTCTATGAAAAACTTTCAGTGTGACAAGAATTTCCAGTTGCAAAAACAAGGTGATTTTCTCTACCAGATTTGGACAGAAATGCCAATTCAGATTTCTGAAGATGGGAACTACATATTGACTCGTCATGTAGGGGATGATTCAAATTATGTAAAAAATCAAGAATTTCCATCTTTGAGAGACCAGCAGTATTGGAGGAAAATGTATCTGACAGAGTCACATAATTATCAATGTAAATGTCAACAAATTTCCACAAAAAATAATTCCTGTAGGTGTGACAGTGTCAGATGGATCTCACATCACAATGATAATCTGAAAGTACACAGAAGTGGAAAAGGTGGCAGTTGTCATGACTGTGGAGAAGATACCATGAAGGCATCATTAGTTCATCAGGACTCAGTTCAAACAGGGCAGAAGCTCTGCCCATGTACTGAGTATAGAAAAGCCTTCAGCAGTGACTGCAATTCTCAAGTTAATCAGCAGTTCCACTTAGAAGGGAAGCCCTGCACATATAGTCCATGTGGAAAAGGCTGTAGCTATAGGTCAATTCTTCATCTACATCCAAGTGTTCAGAGGGGAGATAAAGATGTTGGTGAGAGTTCACATCTGCAATCTCATCAGAGAGAGTGTACAGAGAAACTATGCAAATGTTCTGGATATAGAAAGAATTTTAATAATTTCTCTTCTGTAAACACCTTTGAACTTAACCACACAGGAGAAACATCCGGGAGGTGCAACCTTTATAAGAAATCCTTCAGTTATAGCTTAGACCTTAAAAGCATTTTTAGGGTCCATACTAGGGAGGAACCCCATGATTGTGAGAAGAATGGGAATATTTTAAACCAGAGTTCATGTCTTCAAGCTCATCAGAAAATGCAACCTGCAGAGAAACTATACACAGGTGTGAAATATGGGAAAGATTCCATTTGTAGTTCAGATCTTAGCGTTGAACATAGAGTTCACATGGAAGAGCATCCCTATAATTCTAAGGAATGCAATAATGACTTCAGTCTGGCTTCACATTATCAGGACTTTCAGGTGGTCTATCCTAGGCAACACCCATATAAACACTATGTATGCAGTAGCAACTTCAGTCACAACTCACATGTTCAAGGCCATCAGAAAATTCACATTGGAGAAAAACCTTATAAGGAGTGTGGAAATGGCTTCAACTGGAGTTCAAAACTCAAAGATCATCAGAGAGTCCACACTGGACAAAAGCCGTACAAATGCAGTGTGTGTGGCAAAGCCTTCAGTCATAGATCCGTTCTCAATGTTCATCAGAGAGTCCACACAGGAGAGAAACCTTATAAATGTGAGGAGTGTGATAAGGGCTTTAGTCGGAGTTCATACCTTCAAGCCCATCAGAGAGTCCACTCTGGAGAAAAACCATACAAATGTGAGGAGTGCGGGAAGGGCTTCAGTCGGAACTCCTACCTTCAAGGCCATCAGAGAGTTCACACTGGAGAGAAGCCATATAAGTGTGAGGAGTGTGGAAAGGGCTTCAGTCGGAGTTCACACCTTCAAGGCCACCAGAGAGTTCACACTGGAGAAAAACCATTCAAATGTGAGGAGTGTGGGAAGGGGTTCAGTTGGAGTTTTAATCTTCAAATTCATCAGCGGGTTCACACAGGAGAAAAACCCTACAAGTGTGGAGAATGTGGTAAAGGCTTCAGTAAGGCCTCAACTCTTCTGGCCCACCAGAGAGTCCACACAGGAGAGAAACCATACCAGTGTGATGAGTGTGGGAAGAGCTTCAGTCAGAGAGCATACCTTCAAAGTCATCAGAGTGTCCACTCTGGGGAGAGACCATATATATGTGAGTTATGTGGGAAGGGCTTCAGTCAGAGAGCATATCTACAAGGTCATCAGAGAGTCCACACAAGAGTGAAACCATATAAATGTGAGATGTGTGGAAAGGGCTTTAGTCAGAGTTCACGCCTTGAAGGACATCGGAGGGTCCATACAGGAGGGAAACCATACAAATGCGAGATGTGCACGAAGGGCTTTAGTGAGAGCTCACGCCTTCAAGCACATCAGAGGATCCATACGGAAGGGAGACCCTACAAATGTGAACAGTGTGGTAAAGGTTTCAGTGGGTTTTCAAGTCTTCAAGCCCATCACAGAGTCCACACTGGGGAGAAGCCATACAAATGTGAGGTGTGTGGAAAGGGCTTCAGCCAGAGATCAAACCTCCAGGCTCATCAGAGAGTACACACAGGAGAAAAGCCGTACAAATGTGATGCATGTGGTAAGGGTTTTCGTTGGAGCTCAGGTCTTTTAATTCATCAGAGAGTCCATAGTGGTGACAAATTCTATAGAAGTGAAGAATTTGATAAGGATTATCCTGCTGCAGAAAATCTACACAGAAATGAAGGTTTGTAAAATTTCTGGTTTGTATTGAAGTCCTCAAAGGGGAGATGAAATTTCCTAGTCATTAGAGTTCTTTTAGTGGGCAGAAAAGCTTTTTACAGTGAAAATGTAATTTCCCCCCAAAATCAACATTTATGATGGTTAGGAGATCAGACAGCAAAGACCTCCAACAAGAGGGGCTACTAACAGATTTTGTCAAAAATTTTAAAAATCATTGAACCAGAAGCGAGGACTTACAAAATATGAGAGTGTGGTCAGGAATTTAACAGAAGTATAATGGTCATCATGCCTGACTCCATGCCCAGTAAGATGTAAACCTCATGAAAGAAGGGAATTTGCTCATTGCTGAGTCTACAAAATCATGACATTTCACAACTTGGAGTAGGTGCTCAGGATTTTATGCTAAGTGAGTAAAAGTATATAAATATACATAATATTTGAAAATTTTATGAAGCTCATTTCAAAAACTTTCGTTTAAAAATGGAATTGGAAGAATAATTCTATAACTAATCTTAGTATCACTTCAAGTAAATATTTGAAATATAGAATATCAGACAATATTGCAATTTGAATTAATTTGAATTTGGTTGTAACCCTTTTAGGACTGGTTCCCATATTTCATCCTCTTAAATGGGGGTATGCAGAATTTCTTAATAGTTGTTCTCTTTCTATACAGCATACTCAATTTCCGTTTAGCACCCTCTCCCTGTCTCCCCTCCTCCTACTCCTTCTTCTGCCCCCTTTCCCTGTGTGTGTGTGTGTGTGTGTGTACACAAGTGTGCACTTTAAATGACAATACAAACTAATAAACTGTTTCTGGTTAACTTTGCAAAAACAGAATGCTGCATTTTACATAATTGAATTCTTACTTCTGCCCTATGTTAAGGCAGAATTTTACTGTAACATTTGGAAAGTGTCAGTAGTGATTACTGATGACAAATACATTTAAATAAATGTCAGAGTTATAATGGCTTTTTTAAAAACTCTCCATATTTCCATTAAAGTCCATTTGATCTGACTGATTTTTAAGTGTTGGTGTTGTCTCTAATCCAGACCTTTGTAGGCAGGGTGTGTGGCAAGCTTGAAGAACTTTTAAGTTCTCTGTACTCACACTTTCCCGACTTGCACAAAGGGGAAAATCTTGAATTTTTCAAAGCATTTAACCAGTTGACTCTTAGGACAGTATTGCCATTTACTTGCTGATCTCAGTTTTCCAGAATAATGCATTTTGTTGGTGGGAGTGAAAAATACAAGTTTCTCATCCAATACATATCAAACTCTTGTGTATATAGTCATGTATCACCTAAGAACAGAGACACATTCTGAGAAATGTAGGGCAATTTCATTGTGTGAACATCATAGCATGTACTTAACACAAACCAAGATGTCTACAACATCGCCCAGCAATATAATCTTATAGGACTTTCTTCATATGTGCACTCCATTGTTGATTGAAATGTTGTGAGTTACATAACTATATCAAAATGCAAAATGTGCATACTCATCTGGAAATAATAGGATAATAATTTATGATTAATTTTAACAGTGATGGAGGATTTACATTGATGGTAATTTTAAAATGCAATACTTATTCATCAATAGGAATTTGGATAACTTTCTTTATATTCCTTTACTGTGGAGCTACAAAAAGTATTAAATGCATCAAAAACAACAGCACACTATCAATGAATATTGTTTATTGAAAATGTGTGTTGTGCCTTCATAATATCTAGTTAATTTAATTTTATATAAATATGTGTTCAAATACATGCTTATAGATAATATTTGAAAGATTATTCATCATTATGTATATAGCAGTTTCCTTAGCAAGAAAAATCTTAGTTCTCTCTCTTTTTTTTTGCAGTTCATTTTTAAAAAGTACAATGGACATTTACCAGTTTTATTAAATTAATAATCAACTACTGAGATATTAATCCTCTATTTAAGAACTTGTGATATGATTGCTCTATTTTATTCTTTGACAGTATGGCCTAAATGTAAGAATAAAACCCCTGAGTTTAATTTTCAAATTTTGGGGGTTTTTGAGGATACAGATTAATTAGATGCTTAGATGCAACAACTTTATATTTCTGTGAGATTTCTTTAGGTCTCAGTGTTGCCTAGGATGTCCACATGTCAGTAGAGTAAGCTGATGCATCACATTTTGGGGGGTCATATTTCCCTCTGCTGGATGAAAAGGGTGACAAAGGCACTAGTTTGAACTGATCTCTGAGATGCTGGCTCAAGAATTACAGTGTCATCAGAAATCCAGGGCTTCTAATGCATTTCTTATCACTTCTAAGGAAAAATCATGAGAACTCATGGTGGTTTTATTAATAAGAAGGCTTTTAAATCTTAGTAACAGAAAATTCAGGGTTACTTAAACCAAAAGTATTTTTGTTTAAATAAATGAAAAGATACAGATAGATTAAACCTGAGTCTTGTGATTGCTCACAACATGATAGCATTCCAGCTTTCTTTGTTCACAACCAAGGAAAGAGCTTCAGTCTTATTTTAGTGGTATGTAGTTTTGCTCCACAAAGTGCATAGGATTCCTGTTGTTTTTATTTAGTCTCAGTTTTTAGGACACCCTGGACTGTTCTGCTCCTGGTGACAGGTAACAGCGGGCTACACAGGGAAAGGGGAAGAATGTGGACAAAGAAGAATTCTCTAGCACAAGTGTACAGGATGGCCAAAAGCTGAAGCACAGCATAAATATTGGGGAAAGTCTTCCAGCACTCCAACCCCCACCCTAAACACACAGTCATACCAGAGAAGTTTGAAGCCAGTGGTACACTGAAGATAACTATTGAGAAAAAGAAAGAAAAAAATTCAATTCCAGCTTTCTTCCTATCCAGAGCAATCCAACATTCTAACAAATCCTAGCAAAACAACCCAAGTTCCAGGCAAAAATATTCTTTTCTTCAGTCTCTACTATTCTATATATGTTATCTGGCATTTGAATAAAAAATGAGAAAAAACCCTCCACTAAGAGCAGACCAGTCAACATCACAGAGTTGACCATATTTTGGAGCTATCAAGGAATTTTACATAACTGATTGATATGTGAAATAAGCAGACAGTATGCATGAGAAGATGGGGATTTCAGTGGAAGTTAATAAAGAATCCAATGGGAAATGCTAGAAAAGAAAATTTATAATGAATACTTCTGAAGGACTTATGAGTAGGCTTAAAAGAGCTGAGAAAAGTGTCAGAAAACTTGAATGTGGGTCAATAAAAATACCCAATCTAAAACACAATAGCAAAAAGTGTGAAGAAAACAAGAACAACCAATAATTGAAAATATTGTAATATCTAATGTTTTTATGATTTTAAACCCAGGGTGGAGGGAAAATAGATATTTGAAGAGATAATGGCTGATAATTTTATAAAAGTAAAGACCTCACCTAGATCCAAGAAACTCAGAATATCAAAGCGGGATTTAAAACAAACAAAACTGGAAATCACAGGTACTTTATTGCCACACAACTAAAAATGGACAAAAACATTGGCCAAGAGCAAACAGAAAAGCAAATATGAGAAAGGCAGCAGAATCCTCATCTGAAACCAAGCAAGCAGAAGACAATGGAGTGTCATCTTCAACATTTTGAAAAATTCTGTCAATCAAAAATTGTAAGTCCAATGGAAAAAAATCTTTCAAAAAGTATGCTATTAAAACATTTCCAGATGAACAGAAACTGATAAGATTCACTATTAGCATACCTGCACTACAATAAGTATTAAGGACTTTTACAAACAGGAAGAATATCCTATCAGAAATAGACATGAATCTACCAAGAGACTTTTGAAAATGGTTAAAATGAAGGTAAATATTTTTAAAATTTTATAAATTTTATTTTAACACTTGATAGTTAACAAGTGAAAATAGGAACGAGGTATTATGAGTTTATAATGTATAAAAGTAAGATTTAGCAATATCACAAAACAGGACAGATTGAAATTGGAAGCATATTGTCATACTCTGTCATGAATTTTGTCCCTTGAAAGTAGACTGTAGAACAGGCCCAGTGGCCCGCGGAGGGGCAGAGCTGCCAACCACGCCTGCAAGGTAGGCGGACCTGCGACCCACCGGCAGAACAGGCGCAGCGGCCTGCTGAGGGGCAGAGCCGCCCCCTCCCCCCGCGCCTGCAAGGTAGGC
>NW_026000205.1:5555359-5619127 GCF_001458135.2 Marmota marmota marmota
GGGGTAGAGAGAGAAGAGGGGAGGGGAGGGGAGGGGGGATAGTAGAGGATAGGAAAGGCAGCAGAATACAACAGACACTAGTATGGCAATATGTAAATCAATGGATGTGTAACTGATGTGATTCTGCAATTTGTATACGGGGTAAAAATGGGAGTTCATAACCCACTTGAATCAAAGTGTGAAATATGATATATCAAGAACTATGTAATGTTTTGAACAACCAACAATAAAAAAAAAAAAGAAAGTAGGCTGTAAAATTATAAATGCATGTTTGAAGCCATGGACCAACCATTTAGAAATTTTAAGTGGCACAACTTACAAGTCAAGAGTGGAGACAAAAATGGAAACATAAAAATCACATAAAAGAAACGCAGACAGAATTGAGCAAATAACACATGGTACAGATAAAAAATAATTGGCATGCTGGACATTATGGTGCACACCTGTGATCTCTGCAACTCTGGAGGCTGAGGCAGGAGAATTGCAAATTTGAGGCCAGTCTTGTGAACTTAGTGAGACCCTGTCTTAAAAAGTAAAAAAGGCTGGGGATATTTCTCAGTGGCCCAGCACCCAGTACTGGCTTCAATCCCCAGTACTAAAATAAATAAATAAATAAATAAATAAAAACAGCAAACAATTGGCATTTGGCATGATGGTAAGTATAAATCCATGGTCTAAAAAATTATATCAAATGTAAATTTTCTTAACATACCAATTAAAACATGGAGATTGTCAGATTGGATAAAAAAACAAAATCCAACTATATGCTACATGCCATCTACAATAAATCATTTTTAAGTATAAAGAGAAATTTAAAGTCTAAGGATGGGAAAAAGACAAATAATACTAAAACTAAAGAAAGCTGGATTGGCTATATTAATAACAACAAAGACTTCATAATAAGGAATATCTCCTGGTATATACCAGAAATACAATCCTAAATTTGTATGTACCTAGCAATGGAACTTCAAGATTCATGAGGCAAAAGCTAATAGAAAACCACAAATGCCGTGGAGAACTCAGTACTATTAGTAATTGATAAATCAAAATGGTGGAAGACCAGTAAGGATGTTTAAGTCTTGAACAATGTCACCTAACTTAACTTATTTGACACCTGGAGAATACTTTGTTATGGTTGAATAATATTGGAACATAATTTGGAACATTCACCAAAATAAATTATATATCTGGGGCATAAAACATATCAAGTTTTGAAAAACAATGCAAAGCATGTTCTCATATGAAAATGGAATAAAAGTAGATACTGGAAACCTCCCTCATCCATATTTGAAAATTCAACAGCCTACTTCTAAATAACTCCCAAGTCAAAGAGAAAATTAAAAGAATGCAAATATAGTTTGAGGTAAAATGAAAACACAGCATATCAAAATATGTGGGATGGAGCTAGAGAAGTTCTTAGAGTCATATTGATAACATTGGATAAGTACACTAGAAAAACGAAAGTTCTGAAATCAGTCATCTATGATTCCACCACTAAGATCTAGAAGAAGAGCAAATTAAGCCTAAAATGAGCAGAAGAAAGAAATAACAAAGAGCAGAAATCCAGAAAGCAAACAAAAACAAAAAAGTTAATAGAGAAAAATCAATGAAGCCAAATACTGATTCTTGGAAATTTTTGATAAAATGGAAACACTTCTGAGCATATTAATAAAGAAAACAGCAGTTACAAATTATCAATATCAAGAATAAATAAATGGCAGAGTGCAGTGGTACATGCATATAATCTCAGCTACTCAGGAGGCTAAGGCAGGAGGATTGCAAGTTTGAGGCCAGCCTTGCAACTTAGGAAGACCCTGTCTCAAAAAGACTGAAGGTGTAGCTCAGTAGTAAACTGTCCCTGGCTTCAAGCCCCAGTGCTGGAAAAAAAAAGTCACCATAGGTCCTTTTTTTAAAAAAAATTATTTTTATTCATTTTTATATGGTGTTGAGGATTGAATCCAGGGCCTCACACATGCTAGGCGAGTGCTGTACTGCTGAGCCACAACCCCAGCCCACCATCGATTTGATACCCAGAATTATTAGGAATACCATTATGAGAACATTAAGAAGATAGTGTTTTCTTTGTGACCCTGAGTTAGGCAAAGAATTCCTAGAATGATCCATATAATGACACTTGATAAATCTGACTTCATTGAAATTAAAACCTCTTCAAAAGACACTATTGTGAAGTAGAGAAGCTATGTTCAGGGAGAAAATACTTGCAATAAAAGGACTTGTAATCAGAATATATGAAGAACTCTCTGTTTCAAGAAACCAACCCATTTATTT
Organism: Marmota marmota marmota; assembly: GCF_001458135.2. NCBI lineage: Eukaryota > Metazoa > Chordata > Mammalia > Rodentia > Sciuridae > Marmota > Marmota marmota. The sequence goes on from NW_026000205.1 coordinate 5,557,649, forward strand.
ATTTTTTTTTAAAAAAACTAATGCTTAAAAATAATAAAATATTTTATAAAATAGGCAAAATTTTAAATGGGAACTTAACCAAAACATATGTCAAAAATCATGTGGGGCTGGGGATGTGGCTCAAGCAGTAACGCGCTCGCCTGGCATGCGCGGGGCGCTGGGTTCGATCCTCAGCACCACATAAAAATAAAGATGTTGTGTCCACCAAAAACTGAAAAATAAATATTAAAAATTTTTCTTCTCTCTCTTTTAAAAAAATCATGTGGTATTATGATCAATATTACTAGTAACTAAGGAAATGCAAGTTAAAACCACAGTAAGACTGAACTACATATCTATTAGAATGGCTTAAATGAAAAAGGGTAACATCAAGTGTGGAAAAGAGTGCAGAGCAATTAGTGTCCTCAGACAATGTAGGAATGCAAAATACGGCCGCTGCTGTGAAACATGATATGGCAGTTTTTTAAAAAATAAGATACATAAAGCATTCCTCACAGAACTCTGAAAACAGGATGGGAAAAAGACATGTAATACTAAAACTATTAAATTTGCAAAGTCAAAAAGCCCAAATATTGCCAGGTGTGGTGGTGCACGCCTGTAATCCAAGTGGCTCAGGAGGCTGAGACAGGAGTGTCGTGAGTTAAAAGTCATCCTCAGCAAAAGTGAGGTGCTAAGCAACTCAGTGAGACCTTGTCTCTAAATTAAATACATAAAAGGGCTGAGGATGTGGCTCAGGGGTCGAGTGCCCCTGAGTTCAATCCCTGGTACAAAAAAAAAAAAAAAGCCAAATATCCCTTAACTGGAGATCAAAAAACAAACTCCCATACCCATATTATGGAATACTACTCTACAATAAACAAATTACTGGTAGAACAACATGGATGATTCTCAAATGCATTATTTTAAGTGAAAGAAGTCTTTGGAGAAGGCAAAATTACAGGAACAGGCAACAGATTGGTGTTTGCCTGGGGACAGAGGAAGAGGTGATCACAAAGGGACATGAGAGAACACTTTTGAGTGATAGAAATATTCAATCTATTGACTATAAGTCAAAACTCACAGGACTGTACACTAAAAAGAAGAAAATATTAATGTGTATTATACCTCAGTAAAACTGATTTGTGAAATGAATGCCTGAATGTTGCAAATAGAATTGTATAGAAAAATGCAACATATAAGAGGAAAATCTTTGAAAATTTAAACTCATCACACAGATTCATACTATGAATACTCTGGTCAACTGTACCAGATTATGTGGGCAAATATTTTCCCAAACTAGGCAGGATTATGCCATATGTACCATTTTCTAACTTAATGTTTTTACTCATTGATGTATTGAAAATATTTACTGTCACCAAGTTTATCTACTACATCCTTGTAATAGCTGCACAGTTTTTGGTGTTTATTGTTTTTTACTTAATCTATCCTGCTGATGAATTTTTTATACTCTTAAAAAGCAATGTAATGAAAAATTGAAAACCTCAAATTTAATTTTTTTCAATTTCCTATTAACTTCTGTAATAAGTAACACGAAGCAATCTATTGTCATAGCAGACTCACACAAATTATAGTTCTTTTTTTTTTAAAGAGAGAGTGGAGAGAGAGAGAGAGAGAGAGAGAGAATTTTTTTAATATTTATTTTTTAGCTTTTCGGCGGACACAACATCTTTGTTTGTATGTGGTGCTGAGGATCGAACCCGGGCCGCACGCATGCCAGACGAGCGCGCTACCGCTTGAGCCACATCCTCAGCCCCCAAATTATAGTTCTTATGCAATGTTATTTATGATTTACAGAATATAAGCAAAAATACACAATTTTAGCTTTAAGGGGAGTCATAAATACAGAGCCATCTCATTGTCCTTTTTCCTGCACTGAAATACATTTTTGATACTAACAGATGCATACTAAAAATGTGTTTCAATATTTACCCAACTCTGGCACTCCTTTTTTAAGAGACCCCAAATCATGAAGTTCAACTTTATAATTAGGCTTGAGGAAGCATTTTGACTTCAGATTAACAGGTGGACACCAACAATGTATGTAATGCATGCCAGCTAAGATGAAGAAAGCTTGGGAACTGTGAGATTTTGTATTTGATTACTCGTTCATATTTGGATAAAGAGATTGCATAACTGACTTTCTTCCTCCAGCAAATAACATTCTAGATATGCATTTTAAAATTCCAAATTTATTTGAATAAGCAACTTGGAAAGATCAGGTACATTCATCTAAAAGCTTTTCTTTAAAAAATCTATTTTTTAGTTTTAGGTGGACACAATATCTTTATTTTTATGTGGTGCTGAGGGTCGAACTCATGCTAGGTGAACGCTCTACCACTGAGCCACAACCTCAGCCCCTAAAAGCTTATTTTTAAATTAGAATTTCTTCATTATCTTCAGACTAGAAAATACCAATTACATGTTTATAGGATGGTGTGATTGATTTAATATGATTTCTTAGATATCTCCAGTAAGTGAGGGAGTGAGTTACAGACCTGATATTTTCTTCCTGTATCTGTAGAAGAAATTTTTAGAAGTAGGATCTCTGGATTCAAAGATAGGTCTTTTAATGTTTACTGAACACCTTTCTTCCGAAAGTACATGAGAGCATCCACGTTCTCCCATTTCAAGATTGGTATTAATCTTCCATTCAGTGAAGGTGATCTGCTCTCCTCTACCTGCCTGCCCTCAGAGAATTAAATCCTTTATGGAAGATGATAAAATAACTTTCATAATATTCTATTCCTAACAGCTGATGTTTGAAAGATGGCCATGTTTTCTAGGGATCAGGACCAAACAAACAAAACCAGAACCTGGGTGATCTAGATACTGAAGTTATGTGAAAGATTGTGAAATTGTATTGATTAAAACTTTCAAGAAAGCAGATAAAAGTTGGAAAGTTTTATGAGAGCTTGGGCTCAGACATCCTACAGTAAAAAAAAAAAAATCAAGAACTAAATAATTAAGTGGGTGCATTTGATAGTAGATTAAATACTACTTTTTTCCCCTCTGACTCATAGTTTGAGAGTTAATATCTGAATAACTTGAGCTTCATCCTCAAAACTAGACAATGTTCCTTCACAGCAATGTGCTGTGCACATATAGGCAGTGTCTTTGGAGCATGTGGGTAACCAGAGTATAGGATTTTCTGTGGAGAGAGATTTTTGAAAACCAATATTTAGATTTCAATGAACTTAAAGAATCTTCTCAGGCTATGGGATGACTGGAACAAGTAAAGTTTTAGAAAATGAAAACAGGAAGACTTCAAGCCTCATCAATAGGAATTTACATTGACTCTTGCCAAAGCAGCAATTCTTTAACTCCTGTTTAAGATATTTAGGACCTAGGTGACATGATTGCATTAAGGAAATTGAGATAAGGAAAAGAACATGAGCCATAGGCCTGAGTAGCAAGTGAGTTGTTTAAGAGTCTAGGGTAGCTGTGTGGGACATGAGGTGTTTGGGAGAAAAGAGGAGATCATACAGTCGAGGGAGACTAAATAGTTACTGCTTCTGAATGTTTCCTTCCTATTGTGTAGGCTGCACCTAACTAAACTGGACTGGGAAGAAATGGCAATTTCATGGGGTTTTCCTGTTTCTTAATTATCCTTTGTCATTATGCTGCTATTCTTCAAGAATAGAATCATGTTAGCCACTTACAGTGAGTTGGAATGTCCTCCATTTCTTCTAGAAATTATGTTTCTATTCTCAGGAAGTGGACACATCTCAATTGCAGAAATGAAAAACCAGGCTTAGAGAAGTTACTATGGTTGCTTTAATTCACAAAAATAGAATTTGAACTGATTGGGTGATATGAGTTTTGCTATAAAATTTTCAAATATTAAAAAAGTTGGACTCACCCAGTCCCATAAGATTCTACAATAATAAACATCTTGTCACATTTGTCACTTTTCCCCTTTTTGATGAAATATCTTCTTTTCCAGATCCCTTCCTCTCTGAATTTCTCCTCCCAATCTCTAGCTGGGATAGGGTGGGGTTCTTCCTCTTGACTGGCATTCATGTAGTGAAAATAGGAATGGTCAACAGAACTCCACAGTCTCTGCAGCTTCAGGCAGGGAGGCAGAGGGGGCACTTGATTAGTGCAGGGAAAGATGTACAAGTCTTTAAGGTAGCACAGATGTGGGTGGGTGGGTTCTGTCTTGTAATTTGAAGAATGAAATCTATAGACACAAGGGTGAGAGCAAAGCAACAGGATTTATTAGAGTAATATAAAGAAAGCAAGCAAAGCTACTGTAGGGGGAGGAGGGTCCCAAGAGAGGGTTGCCAATGGGTGTCTGTTGTTTAGGGGTTTTATGGGTTTGATCTATCCCTATAGGTAATTGGTGGGATATAGGATTCAGAAAGGGACAGATCAACTATTCTGTCGTCTTCAGCAAAAATGGAGAAAAGTGATTTCTAAGAATTAGCACAGCGGTGACAATGAGGGTCTGTTGGTACAAGAGGAAGCACTGTTTGTGGTTAGTCATGTCTAGGGGCTGTTAAATAACTTCCTGTGGCCAGACTAACTGGGGTCAGAAGGTTGATTTCCAAATCCTTTCTCCCTCCTTTTCTTCTCTGAAACCACTTTCCGTCTATGGGTGGTCTACCTTCTGTATTACCAAGACAACAGGGCTAAATGGAGGAATGTTGCTTTTGATATTACCTAAAGGAGGATGGATTTAGCTAAAAGGTTTCCACAAAGCTACTATTTTTCCAGGCCTTTTGCTAGAAGAAGCAGGCTTTCTTAAGGCTTTCCCCTGCTCTGTGTCTAGTGTTGTTATGGGTTGTGGACTTCTATAATGTCCAGATTTTTGTTTACAAGGATCAATGTGTAACCTTACTTTCTGTGTGCAGTGTACTGGAATTCTCTACATAAAACAGTATGACTTTATTGGAGTATCTTCCCATTTGATAAGCACTCAACTGTCGCGACCCCTCACCAGCAAGGGAAAACACGACACAGGATTCTTCTTTCAGCAGTTTATTCAGGCCTTGATTCAAGTATCATCTTCTAGCGACCCGTGCCCGCCACGCCCAAGCACAGCCTAATAAAGCCTCCCGCATACCAATCCTAAGCTGCCACGTGGATCTTTCTCATAGGGTGGTAAGGGATTGCGCGCCAATTCTCCATAAAAGGAGTTGTTTATCACAGGCCACAGTGGAAGCCGGCGCCATCTTCTAATGGCGGCCACGGTCTAATTAGAACGGCTCACCACACTCAACCCCAACATTTGTCTCCCCAGCTACTTAAGAAGTGAAAGTGCTGCAGAGCATCTAGACCTTTAAACAGACTAGGTAATCATCCTAGGGGAAAAGTCACTCCAAATTCTTGGCTCCTCAGTTCCATTTTGACTCATTATTTCTCCACTTCCTTGTTAACTTTTTAAAAAATTTTTTGCTTTATTTATTTATTTTTATGTGGTGTTGACGACTGAACCCAGGGCCTCACACATGCTAGACAAGTGCTCTACCACTGAGCCACAACCTCAGTTCCCTTGTTGACTTTCTGATGGTGTCTGAAAGATATTTTTAAAATTGAATTTGGAGAGATATTTTTTCCCTAGTTGTTCTAAGTAGGAGGATTATTTGTAATTTTTTCATTATTACTTGCAATGAAGGAACAATAGTATTTTTTTAATGCATCCATTCTAATTAAAATGTTTTTGCCATTTTTATCTGAAAAAGTTTTTCTATTGTCAATGTGATGTTGTTTAATACATGCCTGCATATAAACTGGAAAATAAGTTTTATTAAAAATTTTGAGAGGTAATATTCATATATTGTGAGGTCTGATTCCTTTGAATGGTTCCCTTCTCTTAAGTCTCTTACTTTTTCTAATTATAAAGAGATTTTTCCCAGCATTTGAGATACATACTTTCAGTTGGTCATGGTATGGATGTTTGTTCAGCTATTTTAGAATCACCTTTAAGCCATTTTTTTTCCTAAAAAAATGAAGAACCTGAATCTAATGTAATCTTTAAATCTAATTTCCAGTCTATGGGGAAAATAGGTGAGTGAGGAAAATAAATGACAGATCCAGGAATGGCAGACAAAGCCAATATATGGGAGTCCTGAATGATAGTAAATGGAGCTTCTTTAGCAGGCCATGGGTGTGAAGAGGGATAAAAGAGGTCAATTGTAGATTACAGGAGACTCTCAGAAATTATATAATAATCATATGCAATGAATGGATATATTCTATTATTAAAACAGGGTGTAAAGTCTTTTGAGAGAGTTTGGAATTTCAAATAAGGATAGATTATTTAAGAACTTACTATTTTGTTAATGGATTTGTTATAAATGTAAGTTTTCTTATGTTTTGAGGAATATTATGAAATTATTTTTTGGGAAATGACAAGATATCAAGGATTTGCATTTAATCTACTTTAGTAATAAAAAAGCAAGTGTAATGTTAACAGAAGTGACTCCATTGTATGACCCAGAATTTATTGTAAGCTGTGGTGACCACTTTCTTACATGCCCAGAGGCTTCCTGAGAGGAAACCTCCTGAGGATTTTATAAAACTAATGGACCTGTGTTACACCAATATCTACAGAAGTAAATTTATCCTTTAATAATAATTTTTGACAACCTATGTTAACTCAGTTCCTCCTTTTTCTAAACCTATAAAAGTACCCTCTAAGCCCCTCCCAAAGGGAACTCATTCTTGTTTTTCTTGGAATCTTTGCTTATGAAATGCAAATTTAAGACCCCAAATAAGTGTACTTTTTTTTTTTTGGCATCACAGATTGAGCCTTTTTGAATGACAGAAAAAATGGTAAAGCAACAGGGACAACATGCTGATAATTGTTGAACCTGGAAGATAAGTTTATGGACATTTTACTGTTTCTTCTATGTGTATGTGTGGGCACGTGTAAATCATGCTAGAAAAAAATATTTCATTTTTGTTCAAAGGAAACCTGAGCAGAACAAGCTTTCTGGGTTATGTTGTTCTTCAACTTCTGGACTTGAGCCTCTATCTCACATAATAAACCAGGCCTCCCTGTATTCAACTGTTAATGGAAGAGTAAGGCACATGATTGATTTATCTGATTTATGACCGAGCAGGTTAGAAGTAGGTGATGTGATATCTGACAATGGATGGAAGAAGAGACATTTTAAAGATTGTAAGTAGGATTTACCCCTTTTAATATTCCAATGATTTCTCCAATTTCCTGCTAGGGTAGCTTTCACCCACTTGACACATTTCTTTAAAATGAACAATTCAACACTTGCCTTGATTCCCAAGTTCCCATCAAACAAGGGAATCCAGTCAACACGAAATTGAGACCTGTGTGAAATTTGTTGTCTGGTGCAGTTGAGGCTGACTCCCTTTCCACATCTCCATTTTAACAGCACATGGCTTCCACTCTATAATGGTTCTTAATCTTCTTTCTGTATTTCAAGCTTGATTCTCTTCTATACTTGATATTTTCTTGATAACCATACCTTTAATCAGATGTGAAAGAAAAAAGTGTGGAAAAAGAAAAAGGAAGATCGGGCTCAACTAAGAGAACAAAAATTCATTCAGGGCGAACTCGATGATTCTGACTCTGGGGTCTGGGATGTCACCCAATGGTAGGCCGCTTGTCCCGCAGGCATGAGGCCACGAGCTCATCGCAGCACCCCCACTCCCAACCCCAAACCCAAGGACGGTCGTGAAAAGCGAGGAGCGTCGCCGAGTGGCGCACCACGTGGTTGAAGAAACTTCCGCTCCAGGTGGTGCGTGGGCGGTGCTCGTTTGCCAAGAACGCTGGGTTTTGTTTTGTGGGCATTTCAGCTTCAGAACGCCAGGGCTATAGAATATTTTCCTCTCCAGGATTTAAAGAAGTTGAATCCTGTCACTCACGAAGTAATCCACAATTTCTCAGATTATGACAGGGTTGAGGCCTTCCGCGCCCTCGGCAGCGCAGGGCAGGAACCCTAGAGCGTTGGCTCTTGGGGGAGGCGGGACTGCAGACGCAGCCCCCTTGACATTCTGGGAAGTCGGGCGAGCGCCCCCCCACCATGGTCTCCCGCACCTCACTGGGCAGGGTGGGGCGGGGCGTTGTCCTGGGGCCTTCTGGGAAGTGGAGTCCGGAAGTCCACTGTAGTCACAGACACTTCCGCTCCAGGAGGCTGCGTGGGGATTCTGGGAAAAGATGGCAGAAGACAGTGTTTACCCCGCAGAGGGGCGAGCTTTTGGCCAGTTGTTCCACTGGGGTTTTCGTCGCTTCTGAATCCCGCAATTCCTATGAACTTTCCTGACCTGCTTCTGAGGAAACAACAACAAAGTTGTCGGTGTGGGAGGAAAAGAGCAGATGTTGAGGAACGGGGATGAGATGACGATGGAGGTTGCTTGGGCAGAACGGCCTCGCACTTGGGAAGAGTCTCGCTTCCAAGGTTGGGTGCGGCCCGTCTCAGACTCACTGGGGCTGGTTTTCCGCAGTTCACCTTCCACACCTGTACGGGGGAGCGACTTACCTAACCTCTCTGCCTCTGATTGCTCATAACAGCACTTGTAAGGTATGGAAAATGGCAAACCCCAAATAGTGTGGTCTGAGAAAAGGGAGTGAGGAAGATGGCCAGAGGTTGATAACGTTGATCCTTTCCCAGGACATCCATTCCCAGTGACAGGAAAACCCCTGGGAGGGAAGCAAACATCACCCAGTGAGGAGACAGTCCCTGGGAAGGAGATATCCTTCAAGCCTAAAATGGAAGCCTCTGGGAGGAAGCCAAAGCATTGATCTTCCCAAATAAATCCTTTCCCAGTGACAGTACGATGGGATCGTGAAGGGAACACTGACCCAGCCACCCCATTCTTACCCAAGTAATAACATTGCCCAGTAAAAGCAAATTTCAAATTCTCACAAACCTGTTTCCTGAGTGCCCAAACTGACGCGCTCTGTCAATAATGAAGTCACCTCTCAGTGTAGCATTTACAAGCACAGATTCCTCCTTGGCCAGTGGCTCATTTTCCATCAGGAAGGTGGGTCCACCAGATGCACGACTCCACTGCTGAGTAAACGCTGTGATGATCAGTGACATTTGTACTTGGCTCAGTCATTTTGTGCTAACATTTTGGTTCCCTAACTGGGAAGCAGGTGAAAGGTAATATTTTGTCCGTCTCTGTACCCAAAAAACCCATTCCCTCTCCCCACAGGTTAAACAACTGATGGGGCCTTGAAAGTTACCATCAAACGTCTGGAACTTCCATGGCTTTCTGAAAGTTGGGGGTCCCCCAGCCACCACTCATATAAGCTAAGATTGAATCCTCAAACTGACTGTGTCCCCTGCCCACCCTGTAGAACACAGCCCTTCACAGCCTCTGCAGCCCACTTTAGCTGAGCAGCTGCCAGCTTTGTGTGGGAGAAATTTGGTGCATAGGACACAGGAAGACTTAAGGCCATTGAAGGAGGCTGGCCAGGGCCATCCCTGGTATTGCAGGAAGGTCTTATGTCTTAAATCTGAACCTGACAGCCCTCAAGGGTACCAAAAATAGACCTTCTGCTAGATAATTGTGGCTTGATGCCATTTGGATGGTGCAAGGATTTCTATCAAGTCCTTTATGGCTATTGAAATTACCCTATTTATATTTCCTCCCCTCACCAACATTCCCTTCCCTTACACACCCAGCAAAACTTCATGGATCAACGACTTCCTTGCCATTTTGTTTCTGCATCCACCACTGGCCTCCGCATCTATCTGGAGAGGTAAAACTCCATTCATCTAGTCTCCAGCAGAGAGATACCCACCCTTTGGCCATCCAGGACCCTGGGAGGTCCCTCACCATGGAGGTTCCTCACCCCAGTGGGAAAATTCCAGTCTGACTGGCACCCTTGTGACATAAGAGTTCAGGGGACACTCTGCTCTTAAAGCATCGCTTCTGTCAAGTCTCTCCAAACATGGAAGTTACCCAGTCAGTTCCCAGAGACAATGTGGGGAGCCACTCTGATTGATTCATGTCTTCCATTTCAGAGCAGAGAGGCTTTGACCATCACTACATCTCGTAGTGACTTGGACATTGCCCCTGTCCCAGAAGTTCATAAGTTTGAGGATGCAGCTTCAGATGTAGGCATCACCCTACAGCCCTTGGGTCAAATTACACTCACAAGTCCCTTGTAACTCCACCCCTTCTTACCTTTTTTGGATGGAACTTTCTAAGAATGAGGGTCCTCCCAATAAAAGCCCACTTCCAAACGTGCTCGCTCACTCTCTCTTGTGGTGAGCCGCTTCTGCCGTTTCTGCAGACTATGGTCGCCATTACAAGATGGCGCTGGCTCCACTGTGGTCTGTGACAAACAACTCCTTATTTGGGAGAGTTGGCACATGATTTTTCACCACCCTATGAGAAAGCTCCACGTGGCAGCTTTGCATTGGGGCTTGAGATGCTTTATTAAGGCTGGGAGGGGCATCCGAGGGGTAGAAGAAGAAATATCAAGGGCCTGAATAAACTGCTGAAAGAAGATTCCTGAGTTGCGTCTTCCTTGCGGGCAAGGGGTCGTGACACTCTCTCACCAGCCTCTTGGGACTATCCCTCACTCTCCCATTTGGGGAGCTTGAGGCCAAGAGCAGAGGAGCTATACTGAATCTTGTTTAAAGGTAAAGTGTGTGTCTGTGTTTTATTTGGTGTCCCTGGAAATTCACACAAGCGACCTTAATTTCAGCTGCCCCTTGGGCCCTTTCTTTACCAATTTTAAGACCCTCTGCTCCCAAACTGACCTCAAAAGTAATGCCTCATTAGACTCAGCACTCAAACAGTATAAATGGCCCAAGTATGGAACTCTTGATAAAGAAATTCTCCAGGCTTTGGAAAAATATTGAATACAGAATGGCAAGTTGTCTGAGGTTCCCTACCTCCAGGCCTTCTTTTTCCTTTGCTCAAACCACTCCCTATGCCAACCTTATTCTGCTGTGCAGTTACTAAGTATGGACTCACAACTTTCTTCTTTATTCATAGCCCCAGAGATAGCCAATGAACCCCCCCTTAGAGATTCCTGGGGTCCCACAGCCTCCTCTCCAGCCTCCCCCTCCCCTTCAGGTTCCCATCCTCAAAGTCCCACTGCTTCCCCATTAGACCCTCCTCCTCAAAACCCCACATTCTCACTTCCCTTTGCCACTCCCACTCCCCATACAAGGTCAAAAACCCTCCCCAAAATACATCTGTTTCCTCTCTGGGAGGTGGCAGGGACTGAAGGGAGTGTCCAAGTCCATATCCCCTTCTTCATGAGAGACATGTCTCAAATAGAAGACAGATTAGGCTCATTTTCTGAAAATCCTGCCATATAGCAAGGAGTCTCATTCAGCCCTATCACCTCACTTGGGCAGATGTATATTATATATTAACTTCCACCCTGACCAATGATGAAAGTGCCCACATCTGGAAGGCCACTAGGGATCATGTGAACCTCCTACATGCCCAAAACCAAAATATCCACCCAGCAACAGATGCTGCAATCCCTGCAGCTAACCCTGATTGGACACATCAGACTCAAGACCCCAGGGTCATTGGACTCCAACACATGGTTACTTGCCTCCTTGAAGGCATAACAAAAAATTCTCACACCCAGGTAAATTGGGAAAACATAAAGGAAACTACCCAGAGACCTGATGAAAATCCCACCCTATTTTTGGCCCAACTTACTGAGGCTGTTACCAAATATACAAACTTGTATGTCAGTAGTCTTGGTGGCAGTCTATTCCTTCATTTTAACTTTGTCAGCAGGTCTGCACCTGACATTCACAAGAAACTCAGAGAAGGGTCCTGGGTCTCCCAAGCAGTTGTTTTTAGATGTGACATTCAATGTCTTTAACAACAGGGAAGATGAGGCAAAAAGGAGAAAAAAACCAGCTTAAAACTAAACATTAGCTTCTGCTTCCACCATCCAGGGCCCTAAAATAGTCCCTGCAGCTCATGGCCCCAGACCCTCTTGTGCACCTCCCAGGCCCTGCTTCCAATGTGGGCAAACTGTACACTGGGCAAGGATCTGCCCTAATCTGAGCTCCCCCCACAAGCCATGTCCCAACTACAGGCAATGGGGACACTGGAAGACAGACTGTCCCTGGGAGAGGAACCTTTTCCCCCAGCACAGATACCTGGGGAAGTTTCATTCACTGAGTTACTGGAATGAAGGGGGCCCAGACTCCACTGCCCCAGTCACCTCAGGATCCCAGGGCTACAGGGATGGTGAATGGCCATGCAATATCATTGGTGATTGACCCTGGAGTAAGTCTTTTATTTCTGACTCAAGGGCATGGGCCCACCTTCAAATCAAATACCCCAATTATTGGAGTCTTAGGAATACCTATATATCTGCTGCAGACACCTCTCCTTTTTGGTACAATTGGACTCCTTTCATTATCTCATTTGTTTATTGTCAGGAGCCAGCCATGGGCACATGAGGGGGCTGGACTGATGTCGCTGCTCTGACTGGGCTGTGTGACATACCTTTTTGCTTGTTCTGCCTTTAATCCCACACAGCACCTGAGATGGGTGTGGCTTTCCAAGATGTCAGTCAAATCTGCTGACCACAAGACATCACCAGGCAACCCCCTGAGACCCAATCCCTTGTCTTATTTGGGTTGAACATTCTTGAATGTCTTTCCACCCAATAAATAGGATGGTTTCAGACATGCTCTCTCTCTTTTGCCTGCCTCTCTTGCCTCCGTTGTGGGGGCTGGGGCAGAGGAGCAGTCACTGAACCCCGAGAAAAAGGTACTTTCTGGGTCTGTGTGACTTGTTGTGCCAGCCCAATTCACCTGGAGTGACCCTGTCTGATTCAGTCACATGCTGCGACAGTTTATAATTGTGCCAAGTTGCCTCTTGGGTCGAGATCTCCTTCACAAATTAAAAGCTTCCATTTTCATTCCCCCCTTAAAGTCCATTATCATGTTTTTACTTCATTCTAGTCTGGACCTGGTCCCTGTTAGGAAAATGCCTCAGGACTAAATCACCTGAACACACTGATGCTAAGCAGAAGCAAGTTTATTGTCAGAAAATCTGACAAGGCTGCGTCCGCACAGAGAGAACAGCAGCAAACTGCCTCTGAAGTAAACTTTTCTAAGTCAAAGCCTGGGTTATGCATTGGGGGTGAGCTTAGCCCATGCTATTGAAGGTGGAGAAAAAGCTTCAAAACCTCAAGAACCACAGAGGGGAGGGGCCAGGAGGAGCAGACACATTGCCTCCAGCTCCTGGAATTGGCAGGCCCCTCTACATATTCAGAAAGTCTGTGAGCACTGTGGTCAGAGTGCAGGTGGGTGGAGATGTCGGCCTCAGGGTTAGCAGGCTCTTGCAGGAAGGGGGAAGGGGGGAGGAAGCAGGGTGAGGTGTCTGAGCAGAATGGAGTTAGCTTGACTTAACTTTCTTAGTTAACCCATAGTTATGTTAACAGGCTAACATTCCCTGCACCCCCTGACCTCCTAGGTGTTCTTTGCTGGCTATTAATCTCACAGTCTGGGATATAGCTCAACCCCAAAGAGCTAAACACCATTTATGGTTCACATCCAGCTAAAAGACCCCACATGGTTGGAGGGAGGGATTACTTGGATCCTGACAGCCAGTGTCTTGTGGGTAGTGTCACAGTGACAGAACTATTAACTGATCAAATACATTTGCATCTTTCCACAATGTCAGAATTTATTGCATAACAAATTCCCAAGCTATACCTCATTCAGTGATTGCAGTTCATGGAATATGTTTCACCTGATAGTCATAAGGCAGCAATCACAGGTTCCTTTATTTCATCCTTAATCACTAATATCTACAAAACTCACTTTAGGATAAATATATATAAGGTACAGAAAGACTAAGAAAGGGTTAGATCTTAGGGGAGGGAGTTACTTTGGTGGTCTAGTGGGCTTGATGAGCTCATGGGCTGGTTTTTCTTATATGGTTTTGGTATACCCATGCATTTATGTGTTTCTGATTTAACTCATTAGGTGCACAGGTCATTTTTATTAGAACAATTATTAGTTTGTGCCTATGATTGTGTTAGACAGATGGTGACTCTTCACTTGTACAAACAAGGTATTCTATCTCATCCCTTATATACTCCAAATGGAGTAACTCATGGTAAACTATTTATTTATAAATGAAGTAACTCAGGGTTAAATACTGTCTGAAAACTACTGTTCTATTCATCATAGAGTAACTCAAAGCAGGACACAGCCTGCCCTTCACACTCTACCCCTTGATTCCTCAATGTATGAGCCCAGGTGTTCTGACCCAAGAGAGTGCTGGAGACATAAGTTTTAAGTAGCAGAATCCAAATATCACTGCTAATAACAAGAGCAGTGTTTCTTTTAGACATGACCAAATTGTGCTGGTCAAATTATACCAGCCCATCTTGATTAAGGTCAGAGTGTTCCTGTTGGACCATGAACCTGTGCATGGTGTGTGCTTTGAAGGATTTATGAATTAGTAGGAAGAACCAGCATTTTGCATTCAATATTCAATATTGCCTTCAATATCTTGCAAGTGCAACTGAATATGTATTTAGTACTGCAACTGCATGTTTGGTAAGCTGAAATGAATTCTTTACATTTTCCAATTATTAATGTAAGACACCAGCTATTGTTTCAGTTCCTCCAATGCTATTTCAATAACATTGTCCATGTGTGTCACATGCACCCGTGGTATTTCTTGGATTCTACCATACTATGTTTCAAGCAAATGTCTGTATGAGATTTGGGGGGAAATGGGAGGATAGGTAACTTTTTCCATTCTTATTAATCTTGATTACATTTGTCAACTTTACACATTCTGAGTTTATAATAACCTGAGCATTTGACCCTGAGGTATGAGTATACTATTGCACCTCAGTGCTTGTTTCTAAATAAAATTTCCACTGTTCCTAATGTATAGATAGAGTTGCTGTATTTATGGGGTAATAATATATGGTTGGGGTAATCTCTTTGAATGTATAATACACTGATGATGACCATTTATGCATAATTTCTTTGTTCATACAGAATCCTCATTTGTATAATGGGTCTCCTTTAGCTGAAATTTGATATTTATGATCATTGCATATTGGGGTGTTGCTGTGGTGGGACAGACTATCAGTGATGTTCCATCTTAAAGTTTAATTATGTGTAGTGAGCTATCTGCTGACACTGAATACCCAGTAGGCCTAGATGGTTAGTTTATGCTATTGTTTGTTGATAGAAACTTTCAGCATAAAACAATCCAGTTTGTCTGCTGTTTCTGATGTCCTGCCATGCACCATCTAGTAGCTGTTGTATTTTATTACATTGTGTTTGAAGCTTATTCTGAATCACATTATATCTAAGAATTTGAAAATTAGTTTTAATTATGCCCAACTTATGGTTTAAGTGGTAATTGATTTATTCTTGGTATTTCTGCCAGTTGTCGCGTTCCTCACTACAAAAACACTCAGGGTCACTACAGAGGAACTGGGATGCACGAAATAACCACACAAAAGACAGAGATACCTTATTCTTTGGGGGTCCTGTGACGGCTCCTCTGACCTTAAGGGTCCACAGAAAGACAGCAAGGAAGTGCATGCTGAACCCTTTTATTGAGGAGAGGCCATTCAAATAAGGCAAGGGATCAGGTGTCAGGGGGTTGAGTCTAGCTTCATGATGTCTACTGTCAGCAGGCTGACTAACATCTAGGAAGGCCACACCCAAAGGCAGAGCAAGAGAAGGGGACACACAAAGGGTGTTTCCATGGAACATTCTATTCCAAACAGGGCAAAGGGGTAATATCTACAAAGGAACAGGTGAGAGTAATTCGATCCCTGGGGCTGCAGGAAGGCACACCTATGCCTGAAGACACATTCTGCTACTTAGAGGATGGGGGCAATATTGAGGTCACTATGAAAGTGACCAACAGAGCCTCTTTCCATCACAGGAAGGAGAATGCCAGTCTTTCAGGGAGACTGCCTCCCACAGCCAGTCTTCCTGTTTTTATAATATGGCATAAACTTATTTCCTGAATGGGCTAATTCAAGATTGGAAATTCTTTTACTTCATTAGTACATTATTGTAGCTCTCAGTTATACTTTTTATTTCATTCCCTGAATTCTTTAAAATTCTTTAATGGCAAGATTTCTGCTTCATTCTTTTTTTGTATCTCTTGAATATCTCCTTCAGATGATAAATTGTTTTCCTTCTTTCATTGAATTTTTTGGCCATGTTCTCATGTATCATGCTGAGTTTTCTTAATGTCATTATTTTGAATTCCTTATAATGCATTGCACAAATTTTGTTTTATTTGGGGTTTGTTACTGAAAAATTATGATGTTTCCCTGGAGGTGTCATTTTCCCTTGCTTTTTTTTTGTGTTGCTTGTGTTCCTACATTGATATCTGTGCAACTAATGCAAGGGATGCCTTTCCAATGTTATGGTAATGTTTTTCCCCACTGTAGGGAGAAATTATTTTTCCTGTGGAAGGTGCTAGAATATTGGTTGGGTGTGCTGGGGTTACCCTTGATTTTGGGTGAGCTCAGTAGTGTGGTCTCTGTGTCTTCAATTGCACAACTCATTATCATTGTCTAGTTGCCTCCATGGTTTGGGCTGTAGGTGCTCATGACTGAAGTGGTGTTATTGGTTTTATTGAATTGGACAATTGGTATTGGAAAGAAGCTTATTGGTTTTATTGATCTTTTCATCTTTTGGCCTTGTTGACTTTCTCTATTGATTTCCTGTTTTCAAGAACTCGTAAGAGTTTTTGCCCCCCCCCTTTTTTTGCTCTTTTTTCCCTCTTTTTTTCCTTCAAGCAGAAGATTTAATTTATTCTTCTTTTTCTAGTTTTCTAACACAGAAGCTTAGATGCTTGATTTTAGCTCTTTTTTCTTTTCTAACGTGCATTTGGGCTATAAATAGCTCATAAACACTGCTTTCTTAAGCATTCTACAACTTTTTCTAGGTTGTGTTTTTATTTATTTCAAAATATTTTTAGGTTTTGTGATTTCTTTTTTGGCCCATATATTATTTAGAGGTGTACTATTCCATGTCCACATATTTTGGAACTATCTCCCCCCACCCTGCTATTGATTCTAGTTAATTCCATTGTATTTTGAAAGAAGTTCTTATATGATTTCTTTGAAATTTATTAATATGTATTTTACAGCCCATAATTTATTCTGTTTTGGTGAATGTGAACTTGAGTAGAATGTGTATTCTTTGGTGGATGAAGTAGTTTATGTAGTATATGATTAAGGATGCTGTTGAGTTCACCTGTCCTCATTTTATGCCTTAATGAATCTTTAGCCCTTTTTTTTTTTTTTTTTTTTTGTATTAGGGATTGAACCCAGGAGTGTTTAACTACTGAGCCACATCCCCAGCTCTTTCCATTTTGATACATCGTCTCATTAAGTTGCTAAGGCTGGCTTCGAACTTGTGATCTTCCTGACTCAGCCTCTGCAGCTACTAGGATTACAGGGATGCATCACCATGCCCAGCTGAATCTGAACATGTTGAAGTTTCCAAATATGATAACATATTCATCTATTTCTCCTTGCAGTTCTATCAGTTTTTGTCTATTTTTGTTTTGAATTCTGATGTTAAATTTGGCTACCCCAGCTTTCTTTCCTTTTTTTTTTTTTTTTGAGAGAGAGAATTTTTTAATATTTATTTTTTAGTTTTTTTTGGTGGACACAACATCTTTCTTTGTATGTGGTGCTGAGGATCGAACCTGGGCCACACGCATGCCAGGTGAGCGCACTGTCGCTTGAGCCACATCCCAAGCCCCTAGCTTTCTTTTGATTAGTGTTAGCATTTCTTTTTCTTTTTATCCATTTACTTTTTTTTTTTTTGGTGCTGGGGATTGAACTTAGGGGCACTGGGTCACTGAGCCATAGCCTCAGCCCTATTTTGTATTTTATTTAGGGACAGGGTCTCACTGAGTTGCTTAGCACAGCACTTTAGCTGAGGCTAGCTTTGAACTTGCAATCATCCTGCCTCAGCCACCTGAGTTGCTGGGATTACAGGCATGTGCCCAGCTTCACCCATTTACTTTATATTTTATTCATTTATTTTTTATGTGGTGCTGAGGATCGAATCCAGTGTCTTACATATTCTAAACAAGCACTCTACCACTGAGCCACAGCCTCTCATCCATTTACTTTTAATCTATATATGTCTTTATAGTTAAAGTGGTTTCTAAAAGCTGGGCACTGTTGTGCATGCATATGATCCCAGATACTCAGGAGTTGGACACTTGAGGATTGTGTGTTTGAGCCCAGCCTGGCTGACATAGTGAGACTCTGTCTCAAAATTAAATTAAAATTAAAAAGTGGGTTTCTTTTGGATAACTGTCAGAATAGCATTTTTTACCTCTGGTCTTATACCACACTCAACACAGACTTGTGATACCAGGTGTGTGCGGATTTCCTCCCCACCAGCAAGTAAGCAATAAATTCTGCAGTGGTCACCGGCATGGCCTCTAATCTAACTCAGTTCAGACTCTGTTTTCCTGGAAACCTATTAGTTCCAGGAGTTTTTTTTTTTTTTTTTTTAATCAATCCTTTGTTATCTTCTCCACAGGCAAACATCTCATTTTTCAAACAAAGTTTGGTTCTTATGACTAGTGAGTAGCTCAAACTTCCTCCCTTACTTCAGATGCCAGTCACAAGCTCCAGATGGTTTTACCTGTGCTTCTGAATGAACAGCTGCGAACTGGGGTTCCTACAACCCTCCTTGGGTTCAATTAATTTTCTTGAATGACTTACAAAACTTGGAAACACATTTACTGGGTTATTGAAGAGGAAATTATAAATAATAAAAGAGATGCATGTGATGAGGTATCAGGGAAGGACACAGAGCTTCCACGCCCTCTCTGGGGGCACCACCCTCCAGGAATATTCACATGTTCAGATATCTGTAAGCTTCTCAAATGCTGTCCTTTTGGAGTTTATGGAGATTTCATTACAAAGGCACGATTGCTAATAGACTTTGTGGGGAAACCCAGACAGACCTGTATATTCACATTCTTCTTGGCTTTCTGTGGAGCTGCCCTCCTTCTAGGGTAAGGGATAGGACCCCAGTTCCCAACTCACGAATATTCCTTTATCTTAAAATATACATTCTGGTTCACTTTTTTATTTGCTTACATTATTTTTTAATATTTTCCTAGTACGAATTATGTGGGCCAAGCTCATCCTCAAATACCTTCCATTGGACCTGACAAATGATATCTGGGCTCAGGAGAGCGCTAAAATATTAACAGACTGGGCCTTAGATTTCTTGCTCAAAAAAATCTTCCCTATTTCCATCAATCCTGGACTGTATCCTCCAGTTCCTCATGCAATCCTAATCAAATCCCCCACTCAAAAGACCCACCTTAACTCAAAAAATTTTCAATAATTTCTAACCTTACATTGGCAGCTCCAACACTTTGCCCTGTCAGATGCCAATGCTGGGGAGGTGGTGCTCTCTTAATACAGGAGATGATTCCTTGCCGGGTTGTAATGTTGGTCTTTGGGGAGCCGGTATTCAGCACGAGTGTTCTTACCTTCGGTGTCCAGCGCAGCCCAGCCTGCCATTCAAGAGTCTCATTCCCGTTTGCTTCCCCCAAAAAACGTGGATTTGAAACTGACTTTCATCATGTGAGCTTTGCTCTTCTCCCTCCCGCTCTCTCTTCCTCCCTCTTCAGTATTAGGGGTGGAATAGGAGCACTCTACCAGCCCTTTCTAGTTTTAACTTTGACAGTCTTGCCCTGCCATCCAGGCTGTCCTTGAACTTGCAGTCCTGCCTCGGCTTTGGAGTAGCTGGGATTATAACCTCCACACACACAACTGTTTTCGCATGAGCTTTAAGAAACGGACAACAAAAAGGAATCAGCCAGAGGAGTGAATAACCCCAAACCCAACTCGCTTGAGTCAAACAGATACCCGTAAGGCGCAGCGCTGTCCTGCCAAGGATCTGGGAAGTATAGTTCTGGAGGAGCGTGATGCCAGGCACTTCCGCTTAGGGATTCTGGGAAGTGTAGTCCCGGAAATACGTTTTCCAAGCACTTCCGTTTCGGGATTCTGGGAAGTGTAGTTCTGGAGGTGTGTGATGCTGGTTGCTTCTGCTTCTGGGAAATGGAGTCCAGGGACTGTGGGCGGGAGGAGGCACTTCCGCTCCCAGAAGGCGAGGTCGGCTCCGCGATTGCTCTGGGGGAGGTGAGCCAGCCGCGGGTCCCTGCGACCTCTCCGAGCCCTCTCAGTCTGGGCTTGAGGCCAGCGGTGACCTGGTCCGCGGCCTGGATAAAAAAAGCCAGCGGGGAGGGCGGGGTTGCGAAGCGGCGGCGTTTTGCGTCCTCGGGGGCAGAGCTTCCCGTGTTGGGGGTGGGCTTGTGCGTGCCTCAGTTTGAGGGTCTTCTGTGCACTCTGCTGCCACAAACCGCCTCACCACACCGCCGGACGTGCTTGTTCCTTGCAGTAAAGTGCTGGGCAAGTTAATCTCGTCTTGTCTCAGTTTCCTTATGGCTTTAAAGGTTAAGAGCCTGCCCAGCGGTGTTTTGCAAGAGTTCAGTGAATTTTTTTACGTATATTAAATGCTTAAAAACATTTTCATGTTGCATGCTCTCCCTCTGTTGTAATACTCAGAATGGCACTGGTTTGGAAATTCCTCTGAGTCCAGGATGGAGTGGGAGCTCCACGTGCAGAGCCACTGTTCCCTTTCAGATCCTTGCCAGATATGGGGTTCTGGGTTTTCCGATCTCATTTTAAGAAGGAGTAGCGGATTGCTTCCAGTAGGAGCATGGAGAATGCCCTCTGTGTTTATCGAGACAGAGAAACTGTCATGCTCTGATCTCTGCTTTGCGGGGTGACTCCTTTAATAAGTGTTACAAAACACCATTTCTTAGAGAGTTTTAAGTTTTCGTTGGTCATTACCTTCATGCAGATGAAAAGAGACTTTGGTGAGGTTCTGCCAGCTTAATAATTTGCAAGGAGTTTTACCTATTAGAGGTAAAAAAAAATGACAATTAATTACTATTATTGATGGAACAAATTGTGAGACAACTGGCCACAATTACAGACTTTTCTGAGGGTAGTGATTACTCACATGACAGTGATCACTCAATTCTGAGTTTCCTTAAAGATTCACTTTTTGAAAAGCACATTGCCATGGGCAGTTTTATGAAACATAATAGCGCTTGCTTGTCTGAGACTATAGGAAATAGCATCTGAGTATTATTATCCCTATTTACAGGTGATCGAGGTGAGGCACAGAGACATTCATAACTTGCTTAAGCTTTACACTGCTGTCTGTAGAAGATAAGTACAAATGTCAGAATTTGAACCCATTATGTTACCCCGTGTGTCTGCTTCCCATTTTTTGATACCCAGGTTCAGAGGTGCTCATTGTGCTAGGAACCGCATCTGGGTTAGGACTGTAATATGGATGGTTAATGAGCAAAGGCAACTGTCCATAGCTGGCTCCTGGCTCCTGTTCTCTTCACTAACCTGTGTGCAACTATGTTGCCTGCAGAAAGGGGCACTTCTTTCTCACATGAAGTGCTTGTGAACTAACTGCGCCCCTAGCACTCTCTCATGATGTCTTTCCTTTTGCAGAACTCTGCCTTTTCCCAGAAGGAAGAGGAGAACAATGACCAAGATCCAGGTCAGTGGGGTTGGCCTTTCTGTTTCTTAAAATGACATCTCCTTTCACAAAGATCAGACATACTTTTATCTTGTTTGGGAAGGGTCAGAGAGCACCACACACACTTGAGGGATTGTTATATGCCAGGATCCTGCCTTTTATTTCCAAATATTAGTGTAAAAACTAACAGGTTTTTTTCCAAATGAAAAGCAATTCCTACTGAAGTCCACTCTGAGCCCAGCTGACATGTTCATGGCCTAAGCCAGGTGTTTCAGATGTTCCTTTCTGGTGAATGAAGAACCAGAAGAAATGGGAGTTCTCCCTTCAGGAATCTAAGGCCATACTGCATGTGTGCCTGGCACATCCAAATGGATGAAGGGCTCCAAATGTAGCTTTGTCCTTCACCTGGTCCCCTTTCTTACTGCCTTGCTCAGGTGTCCACTGGTCATTTATTACGTAGGTGCTGAGAATCCCAAAACAAATGCAGAAATAAGCAAAATCTTCAGAAATTTCCATGAAGAAAAGCACTATATACAAAGTTATGGGACAAGTAATAAATAGGGATGGAAATGTGAAATTGTACATGCCTGAAAGAGGTTTAATATTCTTGGTAGGAATCTTCCTGATGCACAATATACTCCAGAATGACTGAGCAAAGTAGATGAATAGACAATATGTGAAGAAGTCTTTTTTTAATTAAATAAATGGAAGTTTTTAAAAAGAACTGTTTTATTACTTACCAAATTACCCAACATTTTAAAATTGAGGTAATGTTCAGTTTGGGCCAGAATCGAGAAGCTGCAGGATTTATGATCTCTTACAGGACAAGTTATTTGGGAAAATTGCTGTTATATTAGCAAAATAAAAGTGCAATTTTTTTTGACAGTGCAGTTACCACTCTTTGGAACTTATTCTAAAGAAATAATCAGACAAGTTTGGCTGAGACCTATGTAAAAACCTGATTTTGTAGAATCATTTATAGTTTTTAAATTTTAAGTTTTCAAATTGTACATTATCTGGAATGACCAAATACACACAAAGTCATCAGTTTTATGTGCAACAATGAATATGATGAAATGGATGAAAATGATAATACTGATGATTGACATTTGTACATCAGGGACTCCCCTAAGTCCTTCACATGGTTTCACTCATCCCTTCAGGGGCCTAATGATGTAGGTACTGTTCTACAGATGAACAAACTGAAGTATCTCAATACTTTAAAAACTTCTCAAAGTTAGATGACTTGTCCAAGTCACAAAGCAAATAGAGGACAGAGCCTTTGAATGTGAGCTGAGGCAGTTGGTTTCCAGAGCCTGTGCTCTTAATCTTGGTCCTGAATGCAGCTGCAATTGACAGATATAGCCTGTTCCTGGGAAGACAGAACTAGTTACACACCTGCCCCAGAGGGTTACGGAGTGCCTGTTAGATTGGCAACAAAAGAGTGATAAGGTTGACTGTCCTTTATCCAAAATGCTTGGGACCAGATTTCAAAGATTTTTGGAATATCTGCATAGATATCTCTGGTTGAGCGTCTAATAAAAAATCCAGAGTACTCCAATATCTAAAACTTTTTAAGTAATGTTGTTGCTTGGAAAATGTCAGATTTCAGAGCATTTGGGGTTGTGGGATGTGGTGTGCTCAACCTGTACTGCCCAGAGAGAGAAGGAAATAGTTCCTATCAGATGCTATTGGTACAAAATATGCACAAACTTTTTGACAAGATTTGGTACTCTCAAATTGTAACATGTAGGAACATCATGATTTAACAAAGGCAGTTATTGTAGGGACTTAACTGTGTGAAGGGCAACAACTTACATGTACCAGGAGTTTTCTTTTTTACCTGCCAACCGCCAGCCTTTTGGGTATGATTGCGGAAGGAAAATAACAGGAATTTGCTAAAAGTGTTTCTCAGGTCCCAGTGGCCAGTGGGTGTAAGATTGAGGGTACACGTGCTTGATGTTATAGGAGGCAGTGACATTCAAGGACGTGGCTGTGGTCTTCAGCAAGGAGGAGCTGAGGCTGCTGGACTCTGCCCAGAGGAAGCTGTACCGAGATGTGATGCTGGAGAACTTCAGGAACCTGCTCTCAGTGGGTGAGGACAGGTGCCTGTGTAATTGGCATCAACCCTTTGAGCAGGGTTCTCGGTCTTGGCACTGTTGATATTTGGGGCTGGATAATTCTTTGTTGTGGGGGTGAGCCTGTGCACTTTAGGCTATTTAGTAGCATCTCTGACCTCTTCCCATGATAGTTTAAAGAGTAGAACTCCTCAGAACTCAGTTTTCCAGTTCTTTTGGAGAGTAGAGATAAGGTATTGCTGATGTTTGTTCTAAGGCAAACTTATCTTTTATAAATGAATTAGAAATGAGCAGTTGAGCTTAGGCTGCTTCTGGGTCTTCATTTCTTATCGATGGATCATGAAATTTAGTGAGTTGTGTCACATTTGTGTTGGAGCTCCTTGGCGAGAATGCATCGTGTTGTAGCAATAACTGTAGATGCCAGCAGTAGGGGACACAGGGCTGGCAGGGAAGTGATGGAAAGAGGCCCAGGGGCTGGGGTTGTGGCTCAGTGGTAGAGCGCTCGACTAGCACATGTGAGGCCCTGAGTTCGATCCTCAGCACCACATAAAAATAAATAATACAACAAAGGTATTGGGTACAACCCCAAAAGTAAATATTGAAAAAAAAAAAAGAGAGAGAGAGAGAGAGAAAGAAACAGGCACTGGTTAGAAACTGAGCATTAATTCTTTTATCTCAACAGTGTGTATGAAGAATTTCTAATGATGGTAAATATTTCTTACCCTGTGTCATGATAGAAATGTTTGACAGATGCTGCTGGGGTGGGCAGGCAGAGCCTACAGTATGGGATCAGAATCAAAATTTTTCAGAACTTTTTGCCTTAAATATTTTCACTTAAATCATCTTTCACAGGACATCAGTCCTTCAAACCAGATATGATATCCCAGTTGGAGCGAGAGGAAAAGCTCTGGATGAAGGAGATCCACACTCGCACAGGTAGGCTCTCAGATGCGAGCTGCAGTGGAGTCATGGTGGGCCCATGGTCTGCCTCCATTTGGTAGGATTTCTTCTCCACCCTCCACCAGAGAGGCCTCAAACCTGTCACACCACACCACTCTCCTCTGCAGACCCCCAAAGGCTCTCATTCCACCAGTAAGATCCAGCCTTTGTAAGGGGCTTGTAAGGCCATGGAGGATCTGTCATTCCCGTTACGTTACTATTCTCCATTTTTCTCCTGTGATCTCCCTCCTTGTTTATCTCTGCTATCCTTGTTGGTTCAGATATGATCATTATGGTTCTGCATCAGAGCCTTTCCTTTTTCTCTGGCTAGAATGTATTTATCCAATAAACCTCCAACCTCCCTCTCTCTCTCTCTCTCTCTCCCCCTCCTTCCCTCCCTCCCTCCTTCCTTCCCTCCCTCCCTCCTTCCTTCCTCTACTGAGGATTAAACCCAGGGTGCTCCACCACTGAGCTACACCCCCAGCCCTATTTTTATTTTGAGACAGCGACTCCCTATATTGCGCAGGCTGGCCTTTGTGACCTCCTGCTTCAGCCACACGAGTTGCTGGGATTGCAGGCATGTGCCACTAGGCTTAGCTCCAGCCCCTTTCTTATTTCATTGGTATCTGCTCAGAGGTCTTCATGCGAGGCCTGCTCTGATCAGCCTGCTAAAAGTGCTATCTTCCCCTCCCTCTCCATGGCAGCTTGCCTCAGTTTGTGTCTAAGCACTATGCCACCAAACTAGCTAACATATTTGTTTTTAGTCGTAAAATATATCACATAATAAGCTTGAGCATTTTAACCATTTTTCAGCATACAGTTGCACTAAGTACATTCACATTATTGTGCAGCCATGATAACGTCCATCTCCAGAACTTTCCACTGTTCCAGACTGAAATTGTGTACCCATTAAGCAGTGACTCCCTGTTCTTCCCATCCCTCCAGCCCCTATTCTGCCTTCTACCTCTGTTAATTTGGGTACTCCAAAGTACTTCATGTAAGTGGAATCATGTATCTGTCCTTCTGTGTCTTATTTCAGTTGTATGTTATCCTCAGGGTTCATCTATGTTGTAGCATGCGTTGGAATTTCCTTCTTAAGGCAAAATAACATTCAACTGTGGTCTGTACCACATTTTCTTTTCCCATCCACCTGATGGACATTTGGGTTGTTTTCACCTTTGGTCTCTTGTTGAATAATGCTGCTGTGAACATTGGTATACATGTCTGTTTACCTTCCTGCCTTCCTTTCTTGTGCGTTGATAACCAAGAAGCAGAATTGCTGGGTCTTATGATAAGTCTGTGTTTGATTTTGAGAAATGGTTACAGTTTTCCCCAACAGCTGCCTCTTTTTACATTGCTACACCAGTGCATAGGGATTCTGATTTCTCCACATCCTTGCCAATACTTGTTTTGTTTTTAAATAATCATCCCGATGGGGTCAAGTGGTATCTCATTGGGGTTTTGAGTTGCATTTCCCTAATGATTACTGATATTGAGCATCTCATGCTTATTGGACTTTTGTGTTTCTTCTTTGGAGAAATGTCTATTCAAGTCCTTTGCCTATTTATTTTTAAATCTTTCTTTTTTTATTGGTGTTAAGTTTAGGAGTTCTCTCTCTGGTTTTTTTTTTTTTTAATTGAGTTCTATTTATAGACTGGATTTTAATCCCTTATCATATACAAGATTTGCAGATCTTTTCTCTTGTTGTGTTTGTTGCCTTTTTAACTATTTTGGTAGTGTCTTTTGAACAAAAGTTTTAATTTTTGTGGACTCCAGTTTTTTTTCTTTTGTTGACCCTGTGTTTGTTTTCATATCCAAAAAATTGATTGTAAATCCAAGGTTGTGAGACTATTTCCATGTTTTCTTCTAAGAGTGGTACAGTTTTAAGTCTAAATTTAGGTCTTTGCATTTTGAGTTGACTTTTGTACATGGTATAAGATAGGTTTTTTGATTTGTGTTGTTTTGCAAAAGCACTTTACCCCTAGGCCTATCTTCATTTTTCGCATGTGAATTTCCAGTTTATTGCACAACCGATTACTGAATTTGTTGAAAGAAAAAATTGTCCTTTTGCCATTTATTTGTCCTACCAGCTTTATCAAACACCACTTGACCAAAAGTGTGAGGCCTGTTTCTAGGCTCTTATCTCATTAGTTAGTAGGTCTTTTTGTATGTGTGTGGGGGAAGGTATACCAGGGGTGAAACCCAGGGGTGCCTAACCACTGAGCCACATCCCCAGCTCTTTTTATTTTGAGACAGGGTCTTGCTAAGTTACGGAGGCTGGCTTTCAACTTGCGATTCTCCAGCCTCAGTGTCCCAAGCTGCTGGGATTACAGGTGTGCACCACCGTACCTAGCTTGTCTTTATGTATTTATGTCTTTATGCTAGTATTACTTTTTTTTTTTAATATTTATTTATTTATTTTTCGGTGGACACAACATCTTTGTTTGTATGTGGTGCTGAGGATCGAACCCGGGCCGCACGCATGCCAGGCGAGCGCGCTACCACTTGAGCCACATCCCCAGCCCCTAGTATTACATTTTGATTATGATAGCTTTGAAACCAGGAAGTATGCATTTTTTTCTTCTTTTTAAAATTGTTTTGCTATTTAGGTTCCTTGAGAGTCCATAAAAAATTTTAGGGTGAGTTTATCTATTTCTGCAGGGAAAAAAATGTGATTTTAGTGAGGATTTTTATAGGGATCTCATGCAATGTGTAGATTACTTTGAGTAGAAGTGATAATATTAAGTCTAATCCATGAAAATGAGAGGTCTTTCCATTTGTTTATGTCTTTCTTAATTTCTTTCATCAAGTAGTTTCTGGTGTACAAGTCTCTTGCCTCCTTAGTTAATTCTTGTGTATTTTATTATTTTTGATGCTATTGTGAGATTTATTTTTTTTGTATAGTTTGTTGTTATAATGTAGAAACAGCTGTTTTGGGGGTGTTTTTGTGTCCTGCTACTTTGTTAAATTGATTTATTCTATCAGCTTGAGCATGTGTGTAATCTTTATGATTTTCTACACATGTCATCTATAAACAGTAAAAATTTTACTTCTTCCTTTCTAATTTAGACGCCTTTTTTGTTTTCTTGCCTAACTGCTCTGGTCACGTTACATTCAATGTAGAAAGCATGCATCCTTGCCTTGTACTGATCCTAGAGGAAAAGCTTTTATTCTTTCAACATTGAATATGTTTGCTGTGGGTTTTTCATTTATAACTTTTTGAGGTGGTTCTGTTCCTAATTTGTTAAATGTTTTTATCATGAAAGGATTTTTAATTTTGTCAAATACTTTTTTCCCACCTCAATTTAGAGGATCATATAGTTTTCCCCCTTTGTTCTGTTCATTTTCTATATTACGTTGATTTTCATGTTAAACCATCCTTACATTCCATGAGTAAATCTCATTGTTGTTTCTGGGCATGTGTCGGGACTGAGTGTGTGTGTGTGTGTGTTCATTCTTCCAACTCCTCCACACACTGGGAAATTAGATCTTTAGAACCAGAGTCAGATCCCATGTCAGGGCCTGCAGGGTTCTGTCAACACATCACCTCTCTTCCCTCGCTGGGCCTCTTGGTCCCCCTGCAGCTATCCTGGCCAGTGCTCACTGTGCTTTCTCGTGCATTTTCTCATCCTTAATCTGCATTGGGCCCCAACAGACCAGCCTTCATGTAGCTCACATGGATGTTGGAGGAACTTCTCTGCTCCCTCCAGTTTGGGGGTAGGTACTGGATCCCTGCTTTCTTCATCATGACATACAATAAATAAAAATGCATTGAGAAGTAGCTTCATAAACTGGAAAATGGGAAAGGCACACACAGGTGCAGAGAAACACATGCTCAGGGGAGAGGAATACTCAGGTCCTGGCTGACCATGGATCTCGTGCCGTTTTAAGCGTGGTTCTGTCTTGATTCAGCATTCTCCTTATCTCTGTAGGCCTTTGTTTTCCAGAGCGTCTATAACGTGGCTGCAGCAAGTCTTCAGTGTTTTTAATGTTCACAGAGGGGAAAGAGGGCTCGGAGCTCCCCAGTCCCCATCATTGCTGCTGGCACTTTCTGTCTTTAACTCCTCTTTGCCCTTTCAGGAGGCAGGAATCAAAGCAGGGTGGAGAGTCGTCATGAAGCAGGACTGAAGTGCCTTTCCTTGGGAGAGCTTTCATGCTGGCAAATCAAGAGACATGTTGTGAACGGACTGACTGAAAGTCAAGACTGCGGGGTAGACAGTCAAGGGAGGTGCTCTCAGTTCCCCAAGCAGTGCGGGGGCTCCTGCCACGTGGGAGTGGGAGAGCCCGTCCAGGCAGCTGGGGAGGATGGCTCTCTTGTGAATCTCCTTGGGGATCATCCCATTATTGAAAACCAGGGGTTTCCAACTGGAAGAGCTCAGAGTTCTTGGAGTAAACTATGTTGCAGTGAGACACAGAACCATCAGAAAAGTTGTAAACAGATGAAAAGCAAACTGTGTTTATTTGCCCCCCATGTTGACATTTTCAGTTGCAGTTCACACCACCACAGTGATGCGGGGCAGGACAGAGCGAAGGCTTCCCCTCTGACCGAGCATAGCGTTCACCCAGGGCGGAAAACTCACCAGACTGCTGGACATGAGGAAGCCTCCAGGGACAGTCCCAGTCCTGGGCGTCAGCAGGTTCTCTTTGGAAAGAAGCCTCTGGCACGGAGCGTTCATGGGGCCGACCCCTCGGGTGCTCCTGCACTGCAGACCGTTCACACGGGAAAGAAGCGCTACTGGTGTCATGAGTGTGGCAAGGGTTTCAGCCAGAGCTCCAACCTGCAGACCCATCAGCGAGTCCACACTGGGGAGAAGCCCTACACTTGCCCCGAGTGTGGCAAGAGCTTTAACCAGAGCTCACACCTGTACGCCCATTTGCCTATCCACACGGGAGAGAAGCCCTACCGGTGTGAGAGCTGCGGGAAGGGCTTCAGCCGCAGCACGGACCTCAACATCCACTGCCGGGTCCACACCGGGGAGAAGCCGTACAAGTGTGAGGTGTGCGGGAAGGGCTTCACCCAGAGGTCCCACCTCCAGGCCCACGAGAGGATCCACACAGGGGAGAAGCCATATAAATGCGGGGACTGCGGGAAGCGCTTCAGCTGTAGCTCTAACCTTCACACCCACCAGCGGGTGCACACGGAGGAAAAGCCGTACAGGTGCGAGCAGTGCGGCAAGTGCTTCAGTCTGAGCTTCAATCTCCACAGCCATCAGCGCGTCCACACCGGGGAGAAGCCGTACAAATGCCACGAGTGCGGCAAGGGCTTCAGCTCAGCCTCAAGTTTCCAGAGCCACCAGCGGGTCCACACCGGGGAGAAGCCATTCCGCTGCAACGTGTGTGGGAAGGGCTTCAGCCAGAGCTCGTATTTCCAGGCCCACCAGCGGGTGCACACTGGAGAGAAGCCGTACAAGTGCGAGGTGTGTGGGAAGCGCTTCAACTGGAGCCTGAACCTGCACAATCATCAGCGCGTCCACACCGGAGAGAAGCCCTATAAGTGTGAGGAGTGTGGCAAGGGCTTCAGCCAGGCCTCCAACCTTCAGGCCCACCAGAGCGTGCACACTGGGGAAAAGCCCTTCAAGTGTGTGGCGTGTCAGAAGCGGTTCAGCCAGGCCTCGCACCTGCAGGCCCACCAGAGAGTCCACACTGGAGAGAAGCCCTACAAATGTGACATCTGCGGCAAGGCCTTCAGCCAGAGGTCAAACCTCCAAGTCCACCAGATAATCCACACCGGGGAGAAGCCCTTTAAGTGCGAGGAGTGCGGGAAGGAGTTCAGCTGGAGCGCAGGGCTCAGCGCCCACCAGAGGGTGCACACGGGGGAGAAGCCCTACACCTGCCAACAGTGCGGGAAGGGCTTCAGCCAGGCCTCCCACTTCCACACGCACCAGAGGGTCCACACGGGCGAGAGGCCGTACATCTGCCACGTCTGCTGCAAGGGCTTCAGCCAGAGGTCGCACCTTGTCTACCACCAGAGGGTCCACGCTGGAGGGAGTCTGTAGAGGAGACAAGGTGGTGTAGCCCTCAGGTGGCTCCTTCAGAACAGAAGCTTCCTCAGGAAAGCAGCTCTCTAAAATGCCATTTTAAGGACTCAGGCAATAAATTCTTTACAAATGTCAGAGTTCGCAGATGAAGAAACACTTCTATAGATACGATCAGTGTTTAAACCAGCGTTCCAAAGTGTCACCATTTGTGACAAAGAATCTTGATGTTTGATAGTCTTCTAGGAAAGAGATTCATGAATGGATTATGGGTAGGACTTTGATAAAAGAATGACGATTGACAAAATTTGATGTCAACTAAAGTGTAACTTCCACATGGGAAGATCTTCTCCCCAGATCTCTGCCATGCAGAGCTGTGGTTGGCTCCAATAGGAGAAAAATTTATTTGAAAAGTGGGTCCCTGTCCTAAATTCATACTAATTTATATGCATAAGGACTCCTATAAGTAGCCTTAATAACAGTTTCTAGAATTATTGAAGTACAGAGCGTTATTTAATATCACCATCCACAGGACAAATGTAGACAAGCCTCACGAGTGCCCCCCTCCGACACCCAGCCTCAGTTCTTTGTTTAGTGTGTCAGTTTTGTACAATATAAATTTTAGTGTCATTTGTATTTTATAGACTAAAAAATGCTTTTAATTTAATCTAACAAGACATGACAATTTACATGATTGGAAGTGTGGGGCACTAATTTATCAAGGTAGAGCTTGACTCTTAACTCCTTGAAAAGTAGTTACTGATGACAAAAAGTTTCTAAATAAACTTGAATTCTTAATTGGCTTCTTCTCATTATTTCCGTCCAGGCTTAGGTCAGTTCCTGTTTCTGTGTAGTTCTTGATCGGGGCCCCGAGGCTTTGATGGTGGTTTAGTCTCTTCTTTCTGCTCTACAGGATTCCTGAGACTGGGTAATCGATAAGGAGCAGATTCCTTAGAGTTCTGGAGTCTGGGAAATCCAAGATCCAGGGACCAGCATGTGGCGAGGGCTTCTGAGTGCATCCTCTCAGCAGTAGGGAGGGTAGGAGAGGGGATGTGGGTCACTCCCAGGACATAACAGCTTGGGTATGTTTGTGACTCGATCACCTCCTAAAGGCTCCCCTCACCACTTGTATTAGGGATTAAGATTTCAACACAGATTCTAGGGGACATGTTCAAACCATAGCCGGCAAATTTTTATTAAGTGCAATGAGTTCAGTGGATTTCCATTTCCACATTTCCACAGCATTCTGTGTGCACTTGTCACTATGAGTGAACAACGTGGGCTGGGGATGTGGCTCAAGTGGTAGCGCGCTCACCTGAATGAACAACGTAAGCTTTGAAGACTGGGTGGCCAGTATGTACCAGAAAGCCCTTTTTACTAACAGATTGTTCACAAAGATATCCTGAGTTTTTTAAAGTAGGGCAGTAATAAATGGTTTGGATAAATCTTGTGTGTTAGTTGCAGCCGTTAAAGACGAGGACATGAAAAGAACACAGGTTATTAATGGGAAAGATTACAGCTTCCCTGGTGTGATCCAGTCAGTGGAAATGTGTGTCACTGAAGGTGATTGTGGGTATGAGGAGAATGTGCAGAAGAACATGCATCAACAGGCTAACAGTGGCTTACCCTGGCAGGGGGCAGTGGGATGATTTTTGTTTAACTTCAAAAACTTGTTTACAGTAAACTATTAGCAGTTTTACCAAAGCTGTGAAACCAAATAATGCATAAAGGACAATCTCTTTCAGCAAAATCTTAGTTTTGTTACTTTACCTCATGGCATGTAAACCTGTGCTACAGGGGTCCATAAGAGAATGTTCACTGTAGGTAACAGCAAACTTTCCATCCATCGATTGGATTGTGCACTCCTGCAGCGGCATACTGTGCACAAGGAAGTCACAGAAGGTAAATTTATGATTATTGACATTGGTAGATACCCAGAATATGTTTAGAAAAATGTTCAGAGACAAGATTTGTATGATCATGTGTATATGGGTATGCACATCTATATACATACACACGTATATATATATATATATATATGATCTTGATACTTTTAAAGGTAATAGTGTTTTCTTGTAATTTCTAAATATGCTTTAAAAACCTTTATGAATACAAAAGATTCAAGAATTACACAAAGAATTCCATATATTTTTTTAGTCTAGCATAACTGCAGTCAGACCTGTTGGTCCACATGTCGAGTGTCTGAGCTGAAAGAACTCTTTTTGACGTGGGGGACACAAGACTAAATCAGAGTCACTCCTAGTGAATTTGGACTGACTAAATAAAGACACTGACACAGAAAGTACCTTTTTCTTTGGGTTCAGTGACCGCTCCTCAGCCACAGCTCCCAAAAGGTGGGCAAGGCAGGCAAGAAAGAGAGGGAGTACGCCTCAAACCCGAGTTTTATTGGGGAGAAGCGATTCAAATGAGGCAAGGGGTAGGGTTACAACAAACAGTGGGTGTAATCCAGCCCCATCAGGGGACGCCCACTCCTGGAGTTGCACCTCTCTTATCCGAGTGGAGGTAAGGTCCAATTGCAGAGCAGTGGGTGCAATACCAGTTCAGTACCTCTTTACGCTGGACTTAAAGGTGTGTACAAAGTTCCTGTCCAGAGTGGCTCCCCACATTTTGGTGTTGCATCACACGACTAAACAGGTTAGTGTCACTCCAAGTGAATTTGGGGAATAATAAAGACAGACACAGAAAGTACCTTTTCTTTGGGTTCAGTGACCGCTCCTCAGTTGCAGCTCCCACAAGGGGTGGGGGAGAAGGCAGGCGAGAAAGACCAAGGAGAACCAGCACATGCTAAACCCTTCTATTGGGGAGAAGCCATTCAAATGAGGCAAGGGGTCAGGTTTCAGGGTTGAGTCTAGCTTCAGGAGGTCTTGCTGTCAGCAGGTTGACTGACATCTAGGAAGGCCACAACCATCTCATTAGCTATGTGGGGGTCATGGCAGAACAAGTGAAAAGACCAGAGCAAAGCCCCCAAAACAGAGGGGCAACTTTGTTTCAGTCCACTTTGTGTGCTCTCCTGTGTACTCTTTTCTATAGTTCACACACACACACACACACACACACACACGGCCCATGGCTGGCTTGCCACAGCCCCACACTCATTGCTCAAAGCTACGGTGCACTCAGTTCCCACGTGGCAGCTCCAGACGTTTTGGTATTTTTCAGAAAGTCTATCATGTGGCATCTGCAGCATTGACTTCACAGTAACTGGACATCACACTGTGGCCCAAAGCCACAAAGCTTTCCTGAGGAAAGCTCACACAAATACTGTGGCCTTTTCTATTTGTCCTTGGAAGATACCCCTTCTGCCTCAGCCAGTGAACTGTGGGGTCATGAAGGCCCACCAAGGCCAAGGAGGAGAAATTCTAAACACATTATAGGACCACTATGTGTTGATAATATTTCCTATTCTAGTTTATTCAAATTAGACAACTGCCCCATATGTGCACAGCACTGTTTTAGGATCTGATCTAGATTGTCCACATCCTGCAATTTAGTTTACATGGTTTGTCTTTAATCTGGATCAGTACCATAGCTTTTTGGTCTTTCATGAAGTGGACATTGCTGAAGAGTACAGGCTAGTTATTTTGAAGAACATCCCTAAATTTGGGTTTGAGTCTTCATGATTAGATACAAGGTAAGTGTGTGTGGCCCAAGTAATCCATGAATGATGTGTCACAACAGGAAATGTGTTGGCTTCATCGGTGATCCTAGTTTTGATCACTTGAATAAACTGGTGACTGCCAGGTTTCTCCGTTCCTGTTTTGTCTTTGAAAGTAGTATTTTATGGGGAGATCTCTGTATTTTGTAACTACCCCATTAGTTTTTGTCTTAGTGTTTGCTGATTCTTGCCTGAATCGATTATTACTGTGAAGACTACGAGTAGTGACTTTTGTATTCCATCACTTTTTCTGTATTTAGCAATGGCTTCCTATTGTCAGTATGAGCCCTTGTTTTATGGCACAATAAAAAAAAAAAATCTTGAATATTCCCTGCCCCAGATTCTGGAGAGATTATCTAGAGAGCTCAATTTCTTTCAGTGAGGACTGGTATAACCAAGCTCTTGGTCTCCTGTGTACTCATCATTGAGATATCAGGGTTATGTGTAAACTACTGATACCTCCAATATCAAATAACTATTGCACAGTTCTTCTTGTCTTCTCCACCTCCATACTGACTTCTATTTTCCAAGGGGCAGAAACGGGTCATCAATATGTTTACTCATTTGTTTAGGCCTCCAGTGTACAGCAGATAGCTTTAGAATCACTAAATATTATTGCAAAATACAAATTTTGGTAGTATTCAAGAATTGTTTGCAGAAATTTTTAAAATCATTAGACCAGCTATGTATGGACAAAGGACCTTGTTATTTAATCTAATTATTTTTATGCTTATATTCTGTGGGAAGCTGTCTTGCTGAATGATTCGCATTCTCCTTCCCGTGATCAGAGAGGCTCTGTCGGTCACTTTTGCAGTGATCTGGACATTGCCCCAATCCTCGAGGTAGAGGATGTGTCTTCAGGTGTAGGTGTGCTGTCCTGCATCCCCCTGGTCAAATTACACTCACCTGTCCTTGTAACCCTGCCCCTCCTGACCCTTTTTGGATGGAACTTTCTAAGAATGAGGGTCCTCCCAATAAAAACTCACTTCCAAAACTGCTCACTCTCTCTTGCCAGCCTCTCTGACTTTCCTCACTCTCCCATTTGGGGAGCTTGAGGCCGAGAGCTTGATTTAAAGGTAAAGTGTGTGTCTGTGTTTTACTTGGTGTCCCAGGAAATTCACACCAGCGACCCTTAGTTCAGCTGCCCACACAGGTTAGGGGCAGCAATATTCATTTTTACATCCTTATATTTAGACAGATTTTTGTTAAATAACTTCATTAGAAGAAATACTGATATCCATCTTCTCTCTCACGCCTTCAGCACGAGGCCTGGAAATGGGATGTCTGTTTTCTCGAATTCTGCTTCCCTGGCATGGATTTTCATGTCAAACTGCCCACTGCCCACTCCTCTTCTCCATCCAGTCATCAACAATCTGACTCTCCCTTTTCCTCCCTGACAGATTTTCTCTCCACACTCATTCTCTCCCCCTTGCCACTTCTCTTATCACAGGACTTGCAGGGTACAACATCTAAAACCTGACCTCTCAGTCCTTGGACACCATACACTGTCATCTCACTTTCAAACAAATCAAATTCTGCAACTGCCACTTCCCTCTTGGAGCTCACCTCTTTCATTCTTATTTTTTTAAAAGGCCCCTTTGAACTCAGAAGCATATGGCATCCATCATCTGTCACCTCTTCACACTACCACTGTGTGTCCTCTTGACCAATCTCTCCCCGGCCCCAGTAAGCCTGGAAAGGCCAGCAAGTTGCCAGTTGCCCAGAACTTCATCTTACGTGAAACTCTAGCAAGAAGGAAAGCTGGTCATGTATTTTTCCAGTGATTATAGAAAAGGCAGAGAAGAGACAGTTGGGCCAGAGTGTTTGCTGGATGATGCAAGGTATGCTGTGTGGTTCAGATCAGTTGTGGCCTGCACACATTTTGTGCACACTAGTGCCAATACCAGGTCTGTCTGCTTCAGAATGCTACAGGGGTGATGAGAAGGAGGCTACAGTGTAATGGCAACCCTCCTGGGTTTTTAAAAATTTGTAACAATTGATCAAATCTGAAATTTGTCATCTGTGAGACAGTTCATGAATCGGCATGAGATGGTTGGGAAGCCTCTATAAAGAGCAAAAGAGGAGTGTGGTAGAAGCATTTTAAATACTTTTATATGGGGTTCCATTCCTGATATAGTAAGTAATTCCTGATATACTGAAGTTTCAGCAGATACCAACTTTATGTAAACTCTAGACTAAATATTAGAATACTTGATAAGCTTACCTATTTTCTATATTTTAAAATATATGTGTTGGTGTGTATCCAATGGCCCTGGAGAATGAGCAAGTGCAGGCAGATCCCCTGGGTGGTTTCAGCACTTTCAGGAGTGAATGACGGAGTTTTCTGCTTTTTATGGACTGGGAGCAAGTCCCAATTGGCAAAACTGAAGGCAACTAAAACTCTGTGAGGAAATCTGCAGTTTTCCAACTGAAAAAGACTCAGAAGAGTTCAAGCAAATATGATGGAAAGTTTGGTAGTGAGAAGACCCTGGGAAGAGAGAACCAAAGGGAGGAATTCCCAAAATGTGTGTATAAATGCCACCACATATCTAGCTAGCGCAT
Source organism: Marmota marmota marmota (assembly GCF_001458135.2). NCBI lineage: Eukaryota > Metazoa > Chordata > Mammalia > Rodentia > Sciuridae > Marmota > Marmota marmota. Next base: position 5,594,409 of record NW_026000205.1, read on the forward strand.
ACCTTGGCTAGCAAACAGAACAGACTTTAATCAAAATAATGTGAAGAACCTAATTGAGATTTGAACTGCCACACGTGGGAAGCAGTTTCAGTCTGAGGCCAGCTGATTTAAATGTCAAACATGATTTAAGAACGAAAATCAGTACTCTCTGGAGGAATATTATAGAACTCAGATATCCTCAGTATCTTAATCACAATTTCCAGGCTATGATCCAAAATTACTGACCCAGGGAAAGACAGAAAAACATGACCATTATCAGGGGGAAACAAATCAATGAATATCAACCTTGAGAATCCAGATGGAATTAAGAGGCAAGGATTTTTCTTTAATTTTTGTTTAAAAGAACTGGATTTTTTAAACTTTTGTTTAAAAGACCTGCAGGTCTCAGACTACCCTCAAAAAGGCAGTTGTCCACTGATGCTTTAGCAAAGATTTTTCAAAACTTCCATAACTGTGCTTTACAATGTAAGGGAAAAGATTATTATAATGAAGAAATATTACTGAAGAAATAGAAACTAGCGGCTCAGGAGGTTGAGGCAGGAGGATCACAGGTTCAAAGCCAGCCTCAGTAACTCAGCAAGGCCCTAAGCAACTCAGTGAGACCCTTTCACTAAATAAAATATGAAAATGGGGTGGAAGATAGGGCTCAATAGGGCTTAGTGGTTAAGCACCCTTGGGTTAAATTCTCAGTATCAAAAAATAAATGAATAAATATAATACTTTCTGTGATCACTGCAGCTAAACCCTAAATCCCAGGCATATCCACATTTCCACTAAATGCTCTTCTCTAAATAAATGGTTCTCATTTAGGAAAAGCCTACCTGGTTGGTATTGAAGCGTCATTATAACTTCTCATTCTCTTATTTCTGATTATACATTCTGAACATGCTGCTTTCCAAAAGACATAGTTTTACTGCCACAAACAAAGAGCACATAATTTTAATCCTGCCCCAATAAGAAATATATTCGATGAAATTGCCAAACTCCATTTTATTCAGCATGTATTTCACAGGGATAGAGAAAGATATGGGGTAGGGGGTTTGACAAATATCATTCTAATTTTGCATAGTTCTGACCTCAGAAGATGGATTAAAAAAAAAAAAAAAAGCTACAGCACCAGAGACAATCATGCCAAACCCTGCCTAAAAGTGCAGAGAACCACAAGTCATGATCAATTCAGGATTAACGAACTACATCAGAGCCTTTCAAAGTGTTACTGTAAATCTTGAACTAACAGTGCTGAAAATTTAATTGTAAAAATAAGCAGTGGTATGTTATTGCAGTTAACAAAACCCTTCAGGCGTAATATGAAAAAAATTAAAAAGATTCAGAGACTGGGGAGAGGGAAGGAGGCAAGTGTAATAATATCCAAAATAGTGCTCTCAATTGCAGCACTAGTTGCATTCTGCATTTTAATTCATGTTTGTTCTTCAAGTTATTTTCTGCAGGTTTCCTCTTCTTGATACAATTTTCAAATATTGTATGTTTTCTACTTTTGATTCGTTAACAAATAGGTTCTGAACACACCTACCAAGTGCTAATCGATGTTAAAGTTGTGGAGATTCAGTAGCAAAGTCCCTGCCCTCAGGGACATGTCTAGTAGACATGTGAATCATTATACTTTTGTAAATGCCTAACCAACTTATTTTTCCTAAGGGCTATCTTTGAATGATAACTATAATTGTCAAACTTCTGAATGAAACCCTTACTTCACCACTTAGAAGGGTGCTGTCCTGAGACCACTGGTTGTGGTGAAACATTTCTTAATGAATGGTTTCCCTTGTAAATTTCCTCAGATAACATTTTTCACCAGCATGGATTTTTGATGAAGTATAAGGTATGAATTTAAACTGAGTGCTTATCACCCCCACCCCCATTTATGAGGTTTCTAATGAGACTAGTTATAAAGACTGACTAAAGACTTCACCGCAGGTTGGGGTTGTAGCTCAGTGGTAGGGCACTTGCCTAGCATATGTGAGGCACTGGGTTCAATTCTCAGCACTGTGTAAATAAATAAAATAAAGGTCCACTGACAACTAAAAGTATATATATTAAGAAAACAACAAACAAACAAAACATCACCACACGCATCTCATTTCCAAGGTAATTCTCAGGGGTTGAGGGGTGCTCTAATGCAGTTGAAATCTCAGTGATGACCAAAGCAATTACCTCACTCTCCATACCTGCTTGGCTTCTCTCCTGCTTGGCTTCTCTCTTCCCACAGTCCTTGATTTCTAAGGCATTTATCTACTGTGGACTTTCTCTTGGTCTTTAATGTATGAAGTGTGTCCAAAGCTCTTCCCACAGTCTTCACAATTGCATGGTTCTGCTCTATTGAGGAGTCTCTAATGGGTCAAATGAGTCTATGCCTAGCTGAAGCTCTTCCCACACTCCTCACACTTTCCTGACTTTTCTCCATTATGGACTCTCTGATGGGAAGGAAGTTGTGAATTCTGAATAAATCTCTTCCCACACACTCATATTTGAATTGTTTGTCTCTACTGTAGTCTCTGATGTGTCAACAGACTGGAGTCCCAGATATACCTCTTCCCACATTCCTTATTAGCATAGGATCTTTCTCCTGTGTGGAATCTCATATACGTGTCTAGACTACATTTCTAGTTGCAGCACTTACCACACTCCTAACATCGGTAGGGCTTTTCTCTGGAGTGCACCCTCAGATGGCAATGAAGATATGAATTCTGAGTAAAGCTCTTCCCACACTTTTCACACTTAAATGGTTTTTCTCCTCTGTGGACTCGCTGATGGTTCAAAAGGTAGGAGGACCATCTAAACCTCTTCCCACATTCTTCACAATTATAGGGTTTCTCTCCTGTATGAACCATCTGATGCTTATAAAGCTCTCGCCTATCAATGAAATTATTCCCACACTCCTTACATTTGTATTGCTTCTCTCTTGTATGGACCATGTAGTGTCTATTAAGGGCTGATTTCCGACGAAACCTCTTACCACATGTGTCACATCTGAATGGTTTCTCTCCTGTATGCACCAAGAAATGCCTGTGAAGTGTTGATTTAACACAGAAGTTCTTACCACATACGTCACACTTGAATGGTTTTTCCCCAGAGTGGATTCTCTGATGTTCCTGCAGCTGTGAATCATGAATGAAGGCCTGTCCACATTCCTCACATTTGTAAGGTTTCTCTCTTGTGTGTAATTTGCAGTGAACATTAAGCACAGATTTACGACTGAAGCCTTTCCCACACTGCTCACATTTGAATGGTTTCTCTACAGTATGCACATTCTGATGAGTTTGCAGCCAGGAGGATCTCTGACTCAATTCCTTTCCACACTCATCATACTTATAGCAATTCAATCCCATGTGAATTCTCTGATGAATACGAAGGCCTGAGCTACAACTGAAGCTTTTTCCACACTCAAGACATCTATGAGACTTGCCTCCTGAGTATAACCATTGAAGGTCAAAGTTGGAGACATCACTGAGGGACTGCTTACACTCATCATCCAGGTAAACTTTCTTTCTTGTGTCAATTAGAGATAATCCTGGCCCGTCCTGGCACAGTGAGCCACCTTGGCTGGGGAACTGAGAGCTGCGAATACTTGAGTCTTGACTGAAGGTTGAGTCACTTGCAATTTGTTCCCAGATTTGCTGCCAAGATAACTCTTCATGTGGTCCTGCTTCTGGAAAAGTCTCTATTTCAGTTTGGATCCTGCCTCCTATCAGGGCAGAGAATTCAGAAATGTGGACAATGTAAGGCTCTGTTAGAGTTTTCAACATGAAAAAGGACACGAGGCTTTAATGAATACAGGTTTTGTACAGGAAAATGTTGTTTTCATTGTACACCATGGTATCTGGTTGTATGAGACTATTTAAAACACAACAAATCCCAAATGTGACTTACAAGAAAAAATAAAAAGATTTTAATGTGATAAAAATTTTAATGTGATAAAAAGAGTTAACCTATTAATATTTTTTACTGAATTTCCTAGGCAGTCTAGGATCTTAAATTATAAATTATCATAATAAATCATGCATATAATGAAATACTGGTCAACAGAACATTAATAAAAAATGGCATAGTTAATACTTTGTGTCTTTGGATTTATGTTGGATATTCTAGTATATTTTCATGAAGGAAAGAAAGAAACCTTACCAAAAGGAGTCTAGATTTGTTCCGAGAGATAATCGCCAGGCCCTTGTAATACCTAGTTTGGGGAGGATCTTTTATTTATTTATTTATTTATTTATTTGCCTGGGGAGTCATGGGTCACTCTGGAGAGTCTAACAATATGATTTACTATTATGACATACACACATTTGGGTGGGGATGTTCCCATGTCAAAAAGGCTAACAATGTGATTTAAGGTGGGGCTTTAGGTCATGTGGAATCAGCTGACCAGGAGATTGAAATTAATCACATGGGAAGTTATCAAACAGTCAGACTTATATAATGATGCCTATGGAATGGAGCCACAAAAACAACTCTGAATACCAGGTCTCTGTACAATGTCATACTTTAATCCTGGGGAAATAACATGCCTGGACTCTATGGGAAGAGTATGAGGAAAACCACTTATACACAGTACTTCTCTAGACTCTGTGCTATAGGATTTTCCTATAGGCAAATTGTAATACACATCTTTTCCCTGTAAATTTCTGTAACCAGGAAAGTAAAACCATTCAGTGAGTTCTGATTCTTTCTACTTCAAATATAGCACTAGTCCCTCTATAAAAATAAAGCAAAGTTGTGTGAATTAGTCAATGTGAAAGTAGTGCTGGGAAACTACAAATTTTAGTTGGTATAAAGTGAGTGCAGTCTTGGTATAAACTGTCTCTCTAAACTTTGTAGTTGGTTAAATTCATGACATTCATAAATATCAAATACATGGGAGTGTTAAAATCTTCAAAGTATTTCTGCACAAGAATTTTATAACATGCATACCTAATCTTATACCAAATTAACATGGACGATAACTTGGTTTTGTAAAATAAGAAAAGGACAGACAAGCCATGCATGGTGGTGCACACCCACAATCCCAGCAACACAGGAAGCTGAGACAGTAGAATCTCAAGTTCCAGGCAGCCTCAGCAACTTAGGAGATCCTGTCTCAAAATAAAAACTGAAAAGTGCTGGGGAAGTAGCTCAGTGGTAGAGTACCCCCTGGTTCAATGCCTAGTAGTACACACATACACACACAAGGCAGAGTGGTGTGTGTGTGAACATATCAGTTGTGACAGGAATCTGAAAGCCCACACCAGATATCTATAAAAAGGTGATGCTCCAAATGAAAAAAACCAAAGGTGGCAAGGATTACCAGGTGTGAAACAAAAGTGTGAGGGGCTATGCCTTGGTTGGTTCTACCAGCAACTACTGCACTCTTTGAAAATAGAGTGTCAAAAATTTAGGATGGAATTATGCCTTTATAACCATTTTCAAACCGAAGACTACAAACCTTTAGGAAGCTATGAAATAAATTTAAAACTTTATAGTAAGGATTTAGAAAAAAGGACTAGAATAGAAACTATCAGAGCTTCGTGACAAGTAAGAAAGTTGTTATTACATGAAATGCCTTCTGAAGTCTCCCAGGTATAGCTACACAAAGAGAAAACATCCATCCTGGTTATGGTGAAAGATGTATTTCTCATGCTCATAAAACACTAAAAACTTTGGTCAGGATAGTACCAAGTCCTGAATTAAGTGTTTCAAATTGAATGTTAACTTCCAATGACAAATCTTGGAAAACATTAACAGGTAAATAGGTAACTACTGATACACATGGGAATGCAGATATATTTAATATACTGTCACTTAGAGAGAGAAGTTTTATGAGTAGAAGGAAGCATCTCTTTCAGGAAGTTTATGTTTTGAGAGAGCAGTTTACCAATTCCTTCCAGGGTATAAAGTTCACCAGTTCAAAATACAAAATTATCTCTCTTATATAATAAAGGAAAAATTGTGTGAAATCTATATTCTTTAACATATTAACAACTACATTTGTTTAAAATATTGATTAAATATATATACTGTGTATTTAAGAAATACGCGCAGAAATATAGGCAGCATTCAACCACGTCCATCAGCTCCCTTTCATGCACAAGGAAGGCAAAACCTGGGTGCAGTGATGGGCCTTTGAGTTTGGAGAAGACAAAGGGCTGCAGAGAGAAAATCATTCAAAGGAGAAAGGTAGCCTGAAAGCTGGGTGTTGTCTGAGACCTCAGGAAATGAAGACTTCTTTTCCCTTGATTAGGGAGCTGCCTCAGAGGTGGATATCAGGAAGGATTTCTTCCTATAAATGAACTATGGCAGGCTCAGGAAAATTCAGAGTAAAGGCGCGTTACTCAATGTGGTCACTGGAAGAATGCTGGGAAGTTTTCCTGGGAAGCAGGTCAAATGCACATAGTACAACACAATCATGTCGAGGAAAACCAAGGAGGCGGAAATTGAATTAGCAGCCAAAGATTGAAAAGATTAAAAAAGAAAAGAAAGAAAAACTCCCCCCAACAGTTCTGATTCATTTGGTTTGTGTAGCACTCCTTAGCTATTTCAATGACCCTGGAGACAGTGAAGTCCCCCCATCCATTAATTCATTCATTGGGTTAAGTGTTTGCCAATACCTGCAATACACCAGAACTATTCTACAAAGTGAGGATACAGGCATAAACAAAAGAGACAAACTTCCCCTTCCTTGAGATTATATAGCAAAAGGGAGAGATAGGAAAACAAAAGTTCAGATGCTCCACAACTTAAAATGGTATTATACCTTGATAAGCCCATGATTAAGTTAAAAAATACATTTAATATACTTACCTAACTCAACACCAGAGCTTAGCCTAGCCTACCTTAAACATTCTCACAACAACCTATATTAATCTATATCTGGGAAAAATCATCTAACACAAAACTTAGTTCATAAAATACTATCTCACATCCTTTACCCAATATAGTACTGTACAGTATCAGATGTTTACTCTCATGGTTGGATGGATGACCGGGACCTGATTGCTGCTGCCCAGCATCTTAGGAGAGTAAAATAGATGGAAGAGTCAAGTACAAGAACACACATTTGCTTGCTTCATACCTGAATTCCCTTCTCTTTGGGTAGCTGTCTTCATCATCCAAAACTTCTCTTTCCTTATCAAGTGGAATGTATCTTGTTTGAATGGTTGGGAACATGCAGAGACACTCAGGATTAAAACACATGCTAGGTGACATCTAGATAAAATTTACTAGGAATTGAGGTTCTCGTTGCGTACTCAAACTTGAACACCCAAGGATACAAAAATCACTTCTGGGAGCTGAAACGCCATCAGAGTGAGAAACTAAACTCACCCACTGAGAGCAGGTTCCTGAAGTTTTCCAGCATCACATCTTGGTAGAGCTTCCACTGGGCAGAGTCTAGCAGCTCCAGCTCCTCCCCACTGAAGACCACAGCCACGTCCTTAAACGTCACCATCTCCTATAACATTAAACACACTTGACCTCAATCTTATCAATGTTTACTGGGAGGCAGAGAGGATGGGTGGGAAACTGTTCTGGATTTTGAAACTTGGTCATCTCAAATTTCCCTCTCATGCCATCTGTACCCCCACAATGACACACACAGATTTTCCTGTGATTCACCAGAAGCGCAGTGATGAAAAAGTCCTATACCTTTACTTCAAACACTCAAGAGTACTACTGAGGAGTAACCGTCTAGTGTACAACTGTGCCCAGTTTTGCTGTTTAAGCAACACTTAAAACACAGAATGACACAGCCATGGGGACCACAGAGTGCAGCTCTTCCTGGGTAAAAACCTTCAAGAATATTTGTGTGGAGCAGCAGAGACAGCCTATGGTGCAGTTTTTGGATGCTTTATCCATAAAACAGCTAACAAGGTACATGTCCAAATGCCCTTTCAAAACTGAGCTTCAAATTATGCTGCTGAAAAAACAAACAAACAAAAAACACCTGATACACTGTTTTCAATATTGATTTTGGGGGAACAGTCTATATATAGGAAAGTCGCCACTACACTGTTGCTTAAAAAAGTCAAATGCCTAAATCAATTAAATGTGTATAAGCACAATACACCATAGAAGATGAATATCATGTAACATTATGAACATTACAGTGTATAAAAACAGCACAATTAAACTTACAGTAATCCTAATTTACACAATTAAAACTGCCTGTAATCCTAGCAACCTGGGAGGCTGAGACAGGAAGAGAGCAAGTTCCAGGCCTCCCTTAGCAATTTACTGATATCTTCTCTCAAAATAAAAAGTAAAAAGGGTAGGGATTGTAGCCCGTTGCATTCAATCCCCAGTAACAGGAAAAAAATATTGCAATTTACAATTCAAGGTGTATCATCAATAGGAATACAATTGTATATACATATGAAGAAGAGTACACAAAGACAAAAATGGTAAACATGTGAGCACGGAAGTATGAAGTGCAATAATTATCTACTCAAACAAGTTCTTCTACTCTATAAAGTAAATAATATGAAATAAAACAAGAATTAATAACAAGGTCAACTCAGAGTGAACAAAGGAAGTCTATGGCCAACAAATGTCTTCAAAAAAGAAAACCTGACAATATGAGTTGCAAGATGGAACTTTTACAGTGAGAAAAACAAGCCTTACTCACATTGAATGTGGTCATTTTCCCTCCTCCTCCTGGAGTAGGCAGAGTCCTAAGGCACGTCGATCCCAGGAAAGCAGAACTGTGCCTAGAAAGTGCCACAGAAGGCAGAAAACAAGACATGAAAGGGTGGCCAGGGTGCTGCTCACCAACACATTCCAGTTCAGTGGATTAGCATATGAATGCTCTCAGCAGCATTATTCATAAAGCAAAACCAAAATCAACCAAAATGCCCTCCTGTGGATAAATGGATAAACAAATTAGGGCATACACATACACGGGCATGTTACTCTGAAACTAAAAAGGATGAGGTACTGACATATATAACACAGATGAACTTGAGGACATTAAACTAAGTGAAAGAAGCCAGTCATGAAGGAGCACATATAGTATGATTCTATGAAATATCTAGAATGGGCAAATGAATGTATAGAAAAGGTAGATTAGAGGTTGCTACAGATTTGGGGTGAGAATAATGTTTAACTATAAGTGGCATATAGCATATAACTGAGGAAAGAAAACAATCTCAACTAAGTTAAATGATGGTTATTCTACTAACCTCAGGTTCTACTAATCTAAAGTACCTTAGGATCACTGAATTGTACACTTGAAATGGTGATATGTAAAATATAACTCAAAAAGTTGGAAAACAATTATTAACCTACATGTTATTTAAATTAGCTGAATTCAGAGTCCACATTGATTGAATATACTTGAATGAATGAATTAAAAAGGGGGAGAGGAGAAGTTTTCTTTACAACAGAATATCCACTAATAAAATATCTCCCCCAAAGTAACCTTATGACAATTTTTTTCCCCTTTTTTGGTACTGGGGATTGAACCCTGGGTGTTAAACCACTGAGACACATCCCGTTCTTTTTGAGAGTGTCTCACTAAGTTGTTTAGGGCTTCATTAAGTGCTGAGGCTGGCCCCAACCTTATGATACTCCTGTCTCAGCCTCCCAAGTCATTGGGAAGACAGATGTTTGTCAGCACACCCAGCTCTTAAGATTATTTTTGTAAAGGGAACTTTATGATGGAAAAATCTGATAGATATTATTTGGCCAAGTAAACCAAATTTAGATTACCAATACAGGAACAAACGAATATCACTCAGTTCCTGGCATGCCACAATAAAAAGGACCCTTCACCACTTCTGTAGCATCCCTGCCAAAAAAAATGCATAATCTGAACCTAAAGAGAAAACATGTTAGACACTACAATGAATACCTTTGTCCAAAATGATCTGCCTATATTTTTCAGTTACGTGAAGAAGAAAAAAAGACAAAACCTATCTAATCTTTCCAGTTTAAAGAGCATAAAAACATGGCAACTAAAGTCAATACATTAAACTTTGACCTGAGGGAAAATGTTCTAAGGACTTTATATGAAAAATAGAACAGATTTAAATATGAGACTGCCAATTAGACAACATGCAGTTACATAGCACAATCTAATAGATAACAGAAGTAATTATTAGTAGTCTTTTAATTGATATTAATATTCCATAGATAACATTATCAAGTTTAGTATTTAAAATTATCTAGCATATTATGTGAAACCCTATAACTTGATCTTCCCAAATGCCTCTTATCAAGCATTGATGAATACCTAGACTGTGGGCTTCCTTGCTGGAGAAGGCTAAAAAAATGCACTATCTCTAGAATTCATAGTGACTTTATTTGGCTGAGGAGGATAAACAAACCAAACAGACAAAACGTGGTAAGTTTTCCCAAAAGATGAGAGGTGCTTCTTATGGTTTTTCACAAATTTCTATATATTTGAAATGATATAAAATTTCTTAAGTATTAGTAAAGTCAAAAGAGTAGTAAGAAAAAGAATAAAAAGAATAAAAATGAGCATGATAATGTAGCAATTTGCTAGTTTACTCTCTTGGAGGTGTTTGGAAATTTCCAGATAAAACAGATAAAAAGGAAAACAAAAAATATGATAACATTTTTCATAAATAACTACTAATGCACACAAGGAACCACTAAAGAAAATGCTTTCAAAGTTTAACAGTTACTATCCTATGCTGGATTCACAGGCAGTCAAAAGCTTTTTCCTCAAACAGGCATGGTGGCGAACACATAGGAAGATCACAAGTTCAAAGCCAGGCATTAAGCAACTAGGCCAGACTCTGTATCAAAATAAAAAATAAAATGGACTAAGGATGTGGCTCAGTGGTTAAGCACCCCTGGGTTCAATCCCTGGAACCAAAAACAAAAAACAAAACTTTTTCCTCCTAATGTTTCTGAATACTCCACAATGATATGATTCCATAAGTATGTAAAACATTAGGGGTAAACTAAGGGAAAAGAGGGTGTTATTAAAAATTCAAGAAAAATCCATGAGCCTTGTTATCATGGTCTCTACTATCGAGTCCCAACTTATTCTCCAATTAATTCCAAAAGTTCTATGGCTCAATGAGAATGTATCTGAGAGGTTATGAACTCAGGCTATAAACCAGGCCTGCCTAAGTTCCAACCCTAACTTTCACTCTTCCTGATTGTGTATGATCAAGTAACAAATACTCCCTGTACTTCAATCTCCTCATATTTAAAATAAGAAAAAAAAAACCTGTACCTCTCCACAGAGCCATAGGGTGGCCTACATGTATTTATTTGTCTAGAGTCCTTAAAATGAAGATAGCAATTAAGGTCAAAATTCAGGCCAGAGCCCATGTCCTATAATAGACTTGCATATCCCTGTAAGAGAAAAAAGTCAGGTCGCACTCACCAGGAGCTTTGCTGTCAGTAGTCAAGAAGCCACTACCTCTACCTCCCCTCAGTCAGGCTGGGGAGAAAAGCGTGCTGTTAAATACCGTGATCGTGTCACAGGCTTGGACAAAAAAGTTCAATCACGGCCTCCCTCTGCTCAAGTTGGAGACAACCCCACCCTTCCTAAAAGAGAAGAAAGTAGGCACCAGAATGAACGGAGAGCTCCTGGAGCCAGACAGGAGCCAGAACCCCCGCAGCAGGAGCTCTCTGACCCCAGCCCGGGGCCTCCCGCCCATTCAGGGAGGAGAAAAGCCACCATTCACTAGGAGCTCGTAACTGTTTAAGTCTTTGCTTTGAAGGCCCTCTTGCAATTCCAAACCATGCGATTAGGATGGTACATTCTAAAGAACGACAATGAGGTCCCGCGAGATCGGGTAAGTCCCCAACGTGGGCCACCGAGGAAGTGGCCGCGCGAGCGGTGGAGGGGGGCGGATTAGGCGAGCCGAGAGCCCCGGAAACCCTCAAACCAGGCGACACATGCCCTGACCAGGCCACGAACCCGGGGCTTCCACCACAGAGAGCCCCAAACGCGAGCAGGCTTCGGGGAAAACGGAAACTGCGGCCGTCACCGCCCCAAAGCCCTGCTCTCCGCGGAGGCTTCCTTTCCCCTCAACCGAAGGCAGGTCATGGAGGGTGCCGGGGGTGGGGGCCAGGAAATTCGGAAGGGCTCCCAAGACCCAAGAAACTCATCTTAACTACTACGGAAAAAAAAAGACAGCGACTTCCCACTCAAGGAGCAGAAATATCTATAACTCAGCCCACCTTCCCGAATACACTTCCCAGAATTCAAGGCCTTCGCCCTTGTAGGCAGAGACACCCGCAGGCCACAGATCGCCTGGACTACATTTCCCAGAATTCCCAAGACCGGCCTGTCAGAGCGGAAGTACATGCGTGTCCACAAGCGTCTAAACTATATTTCCCAGAAGACTTAAAGAAGCCGTTTCCTTTTCAGCTAACTTGGCGGCTATACTGCTCTGAGCTCATGGGAATTTATGTGAACTGAGCTCAGTGCTCATGTTTTCCCTCTTCCTCAAAAAAAATTATTCCATGGACGGAGTAAATACCTTCAAGCCTTGCAGGGTTATTAAAACAAATTTGATATGATCTTCAAGGAATTGACAGGGAATGACTATGGGGACTCAGTAGAGAACTGTGTGAAAAGGTGTTTAGCATAATTTACAGAATGGGCGAGGTAGACTGGTATCTAATTGTAGTTTTAACATACATGTTCTGTATTGTAAATGAAACAGGAAACTTTTTGGTTTTCAAAGGTCATTATTACATGTTGGGAGCCGCTTTGGAAATACACACCTTAAGTCCTGAGCAAGAGATACTGAACTTGCAATAACTTGGCTTTACTTCCGCTCAGATAATGAGGCGTGGCTCCAGGAGTAAGCCTTACCCGGTGGAGTTGAATTATACTCACCTGTTCATTTGTAATCCTACTTTTGCCCCCCCCCCTTTTTTTTTTTTTTTTTGGATAGAATATTCTAAGCAGTAGCATCCCCCAATAAAAGCCATCTCCAGAACATACATGGGGCACGCTCTCTCTCGCTCGCTCTCTCATCAGCCTCTCCTCTTGCCCCCGCCCCCCATGGGAGCCTGAGGCCGGGAGCCAGGGAAGCCATCCTGAAGCTTATAAAAATGTATTCCATGTCTGCATGGTATTTTGTGTCACCCCAAATTTACATGAATGACTTTCGTTCAGTTGCCCATGCTGGACAGGGGCAGCAATTACATTTTTGATAAATTATCCAAATATTTTGCCCAATTTTATTGGATTTTCCCACCATTTCCCCCTCATCATTTAAGTATTATTCATATACTCATGATTCTTTTTTTCTTGCTAATATTTTCTGCCAGTTTTTTTTTCTGGTTGTTTTTCTTTTTTTGCCATGAAAAGAAAATTTTTAAGGCTATGGCTTTTTTTAGCTGTATTTTATGTATTATTTTTATATGGTGCTGAGGATCTAACTCAGTGCCTTACACATGCTAGAGAAGCACCCACTGAGCCACAATCTCAGCCCATGAAAAATATTTTTAACATAATGTTTAGAAAATATTTTGAGAGGCTGGGGATGTAGCTCAGGGGTAGCATTCTTCCCTAGCATATGCCAGGTTCATTCCCCATTGCAAAAGAAAAATAATATTTTTGATATGTAATTCACAAAATTGGCCTTTTTTAACGTGTACAACAGAAGTGACATTGCCACATTCACAGTGTTGTGAAAGTAACACTTCTTCTTCTACAACATTTCTGGAGGAGTTGGGACCATCAGCCCCACTCTCCTCTGACATCTAGGAAGTGGCAGAGGAGCCACAAATGGAGCTCAGTCAAAGGGTAAATGTCATTAACCACACATACATAGTGAAATTTCCATAAAAATCCCTTTGAGCATTCAAAGTTGGTGAACACAACACTACACCTTGATAGGTGCTGGGAGGGCCATGCAAGGGCAGAGAAACTGCACTGCCTCCCCCTCCCCCAGGTGCCTCACCCTATGCACCTCTTTCTTGTGACTCAAAATGGTTTTATCTGTAGTTATAGATTGGCAAGAGAAAATAAACTCTTTTCCTGAGTTCTGCAAATCATTCTAGGAAATGATTGCATCCAAGGATCGAGCTAGTCAGTCAGAACTAAAAGAGGCCTGGGACCTCAAGTTTGGACTTGATTAGGAGCAATCATGAAAATGAGCCCTTAATCTGTGGGATCTGGTGCTTGGCATCAGAAATGAAATGAATCATTAGACTGGACCTAAATCTGGAACTCACTGTGGAGTCTGGCTCCCAATCTTTATCACTAGGCTGCTGCCATGACCCACACATCTTGCTCGTGACATGCCCAGCCAAGATAAGCTGTGTCCCCCCACGAGTAGTGAGCTGGCTGTGAAGTACAAGGAAAAAAATCACATGACACAGAAATAATTCTGGAATTGAGGGTGGGATGGCTCTGCGACCTTAAGGGTCCAGCTTCCACACTAGAAGGAGAGGACAAGTGAGCCAATGTTTGGTTTATTTATAACAAGGACATCAAAGGCAGGGATAAGGCCTCAAGGGTGGAGTCTTGCTTCGTGATGTCTTGTGATCTGCAGATTGATTGACATCTTGGCAGGTCACACCCATCTCAGGTGCTGTGGGGGATCTTAGGCAGAGCTTGAGGGGGAGGTTCACCTGCATCAGGCAATCAATCCCTGAGGGGGTACTGCCCCTTACCAGCACGGGAGCCAAACTAGAGGTCACTTGAGTGAATTTCCTAAGGTATCAAATAAAACTCAGACACACAATTTACCTTTAATTCAAGCCCCGGGATGGCTCCTCTGCCCTTCTCAGAAGAGGATATACAATCAATCAACAAATACATGAAAAAATGCTCACCATCTCTAGCAATCAGAGAAAAGCAAATTAAAACTACTCTAAGATACCATCTCACTCCAATAAGAATGGCAGCCATTATGAAGTCAAACAACAATAAGTGCTGGTGAGGATGTGGGGAAAAATGTACATTCATACATTGCTGGTGGGACTGCAAATTGGTGCAGCCAATTTGGAGAGCAGTATGAAGATTCCTTGGAAAGCTGGGAATGGAACCACCATTTGTCCCAGCTATTTTCCTTCTTGGACTATACCCAAAAGACCTAAAAAGAGCATACTACAGGGACACAGCCACATCAATGTTTATAGCAGCACAATTCACAATAGCTAGAATGTGGAACCAACCTAGATGCCCTTCAATAGATGAATGGATTAAAAAAATGTGGCATTTGGGTTGGGGATGTGGCTCAAGTGGTAGCGCACTCGCCTGGAATGCGTGCGGATCCTCAGCACCACATACAAACAAAGATGTTGTGTCCGCCGAGAATTAAAAAATAAATATTAAAAAAATGTGGCGTTTATACACAATGGAATATTACTCAGCACTAAAAAATAACAAGATCATGGCATTTGCAGGCAAATGGATGGCATTAGAGCAGATCATGCTAAGTAAAGTTAGCCAATCCCTATAAAACAAATGCTGAATGTCTTCTCCGATATAAGGGGGGGGTGACTCAAAATGGGATAGGGAGGAAGAGCATGAGAAGAAGACTACCACTAAATAGGGAAGAGAGGTGGTAGGGAAAAAGAGGGAGAAGGGGAGTTGCACCGAAGATGGAAGGAGAACCTCATTGTTATACAGAATACATATATGATGTTGTGATGAGAAAAAGAAAAAAAAAGTGTGTCACATTAGATTGGATAGAGAGAAAGGATTGGAGAGGAGGGGAGGAGTAGGAGGGATAGGAAGGGCAGCAGAATAGAATAGACATTATGATTGATGTATGTACATTCCATGTATGTATTATATGTCAAAATACATTCTGCTGTCATGTATGACTAAAAAAAATAAAAATAAATCGTATGGTTAAAAAAATATATGATTAGCTACAGCCTAGTCAATCCACCAGACACAGGGGTACAGCTTAACTAGCTAGTTGTTTACAGCCTACTCAGTTAACTGGCTGCAGCGTGTTCTGTGACCAGTGAAAGCTCAGTCACTAGGTTTAAGTGTTTTGGGTTTGGCCTGCTGGGCCCAGGGCAGGTGTCCAGTCCAAGTTTAACAGGCCTGATATTCCTAGAGCAGAGGATTTGGGGGCAGTAGTCTCATTTTTCTGAGTCTTTCCTGAGTTCCTCAAGCATCTTCAAGGACATCTGTGGGACATCTTTGAAGATGCTGAATTTCTCCTGTGAAATCTCAAACTTCAGCCCCTGCTCATCCCAGTGCCTGCCTCACAAACTACCTGCCTGCTCTCTCGCCCACGTCCTGTGTGGGAGGCAGAATCGGGGTCCCTCTTCGTGGAGTAGGCTGGCTGCAGAATAAAAGCTAAAAGAAGGAAATGGAAAAAAAACACATCACAGTACACAGGAACTAATTTTAAAGAGCAGGGGCGGACGGCCCTTCAATCTTAGGGATTAAGCTTTCTCACTGGAAAGAGATGGAGCCTGTGCTTGCTTTGTTTATATGGGGGACATCAAAGGTTTTCCATAGAATGTTCTTTGCCAAGTAAGGTAGGGGATGGGCTGTCCAGTTCCCAATGGGCTACGCCCAACTGCAGAGCTACAAGAGCTGTCTCACTAGTAGAGCAAAGACAAAGATCTCATACCTTGGGTGGTCTGATACCTCAGGAAAGCCGGGATAGTTCCCAATCATGTATCTCCTGGGTGGCTTCCCCCATGCTCTATAAAAGAAAAGCCCTTTTCTGTTTGAGACACTTGTGTATTTGAGATCAGAGCTTTCTCTTTAATACTCTTTTGAACAAAGTCTCTCCTGATTCTAAATCTGGACTTGTTATTTCACAGTCCAGGCTCACAAGTGAGGACTGCATCCACTCTATCAGACAGGCTCTGACCCACACTCCAGGCACCCCTCTATACCCTTCCTGACAGGCCAGCCAGGCGCAGTCACACTGTGGATCTTGAAGTGGCCCTTAGGTGCAGCTCCAGTCCCTACAACATGGCTCATCTGTGGTCTGAGAGCCAGTCCTGACCACCCAGGAACTTGGGGGAATCATGCTCATCTGGCCACCAGAGGCAGCCTGCAGAGCTCCGTCTTGACTGGGGAACCTGGACCATCCCTGTAACTCAATTCCACCCCTCTTGGCCATAGTCCAGAGCCAGTGCTGACTGCCAGGGACTTATCCACTGACACAGAAGTCGTCCTTTCAGGGCCCTGGAGGAAGCCCCAACCCATCTGCACACCTGGTAACTGGCCCCCTGTTCATGGTCCCTGAAGTGGACCCTCAACACCAGTGTAGAATACTACTTACCACTGACATGGAATCCTTTGGTGTCACAGGAATCCTTTGGTGTCCCTCACAGGATGTTAAAATCCCTTCATAAGACACATATCCATTATCTGAGAATAGAAAGGTATTTAAGAATGAAACCCCTGTTTACCTGGATTTCATTCAATGTCTCAGGGCAGGATACTGAGTGTAAGGTCAAGCACCAGTGACCAAAAGGAGGCAGATTAAAAGGCTGCTGAACAAGGCTTTATTGAGATTCACTCCCAGGTGAGACCCTCCAGTCCAATAGAGCAGGTCTGGGGGAGTTGTGTGCAGGGTCAGCTGGATTGGAATTTTTACTCGGCTTATGGCAGGAGGGGAGGGCTTGGGACAGGAAAGGGAGGTTTTTAAGAGTCCCTTGTCCTACTGGGGTTGGTCGGGGCAGCTTGATGAGATCCAGGATTGGTCAGGAGACCCCACTGATTGACAGGTGGTTGTGTCAGCACCTGATTAGTGGTTCTTTCATGCACACAGGTTGCCTGGTGCTTTGTTCTGTTAGCCACCTCAAACAGACCTAACATATCAGTCTTTTTCATGATATAGGCTGCCGATTTACATCTGGCTACTTCCTGTGGCTAGGGGCGCTGAGGGGAAGTGGGTGGCTCGGGTGTCAGTTGGATGGAGAGGCGACTGTGTAGGAGCATCTGGTTGTAGGTCATTCTGGCAATTTCACCCATGTGCTTTCAGGTGAACGTGAAGTGGGAAGGAGCAATCATTAATAGAAGCCCTATGACTAATATAGGAGTGAGAATGGGAGTCAGCCACCTAATGAGGGCAGAGTTTAGCCAGCCTGGCCAGGGGTCATTTGATTGTTGCTGTTTAAGACTTTCACCCAGTTGAAAGAATGGAAGTTGTCGACATTCTTTTCAACCAATCCAGTTTTGCTGATATAGTAGCAGCATCCTTCTTTCAGGAATAGACAGGTTCCTCCTTTGTCTGCTGTCAGGAGATCAAGGGCTCCACGGTGCTGTGATGAAACTTGGGCAATGGATGTTATTTGCCTTTGTAGGGAAGTGAGAGAGGTGGCCGATGCCTCTGCCCCTTCCTAAAGTTGTTGTTCAAGCTTCTGAGTAGTGGTTACTGCAGAACCAAGTCCTCCTGCCCCCAGACTGGAGTCAGTGAGTGAGGAGGCCAGGGAGAATCCAACCCTTATGGGTAGAGAGACGGCTCATCTTTCCCTGGAAAGGGAGGTGGTGACAAGCCATGTTAATTCAGCCTCACTGTACAGAGTTAATTGGGGGACCAAGGTGAAAGGAACACAAAAAGTGAAGGGCATTCTGAGGCTTAGATTTTTGTTAGGGTACCATTGCACCAGGAAAAGAACCCCGAGAGAGCAAAGGTTGGGGAAGAAATTCAAATAATCTGGTCACAGGGTGCTGAACCAGAGGCAGTGTAGCAGCAGGGGAAATTCTCTGATGAGTTACAAAAGAGAGGGACTTCCTAAAGGCTGGAGAGGGGGGTCCTTGGGGTCTAGTTGAGGTGTGGAGAGGAAGATCAATGGGAATCACAGTTAACAGAGTATGATCCAAACCTGCACAGAGGAAACAGTCTAAAATGTTATTAACTTTGAGTAAATTGAGAAGCTGAAGGCCCTGTCGCATTAGGGCCATCCAGAGAAAGGGTCAGTTTTAGGATGGGCAACTGCATCCAGCTGGGGTTGGAGTTCCCTCTCTTGCTCCTGGATGGTTATGGGAATTTGAGTTCTGCAGATTCTGATAGAGGCCAAGGGGAACTTGGCAAAAGCCCAAGAATAAATTTACCATAAACACCAGAAGCCTATTTAGGGTCCCATGGGTCCCAAATGTTAATTTGGTGTATGCTCTTTTCTCATAGCAAGGCTTATCTAGGAAGTGTTTCTTGCATGAATTATAAGGGCACCCACCATAGGTGTCGGGCCAGCACTTACAAGATTCCTCAGTTTGGTCTGATATGAAGCAGAGGGTTGCTGCACATACCTGGGACCAGGTGGCTCTGCTGAATTCAGTAATTTTAAGGGTGATTGCCTGATTGCAGCCAGTGGAAGGGCAATTGCCTTGACCCATAAACAGAGTGTGTGGTGTCATCCTGCTGCCATGTCACTTGGATGTAGAAGTGCCATCAGTGGGTTGGGATAGAAGCTTGAGAGAGATTAATGATTAGTAAAAGAAGAAGAGGGTTGGTGAGAAATTTTGAGTTTGGTGGGCCCCAGCGTGGTGGAAGTCCAGAGCTGGACATTTGGAACAAGTGCCTTTTTAAGGCAGGAGACATGGTACCAGGGGGAGTGGCCCAAAATCTTGGCTTCCATTGAGGTGGTAAGTATGACTTATGGGGTCCCATCCAGTGAGGTTCCAATTATAGAGGATGCAGTTCCTGAAGTAAGACTGAGTCACTCGGTTGAAGAGGGTCCAATTTGGTTTGTGGTTGCGCTGGGATTGAGGCAACAGATGGCACAGGAAGGCACTGGTCTGCGTGTTCCCTTAGGAGTTTGTGTAGAAGTGTGAGATAGGGCAGGTAGGACACAAGGGGAGGAGGAGTGACTGGAAAGCTTTGGTTGATTAAGGAAGGGCACCCATGGAGTAGCCCAAAGAGGCTAAGGCCTGAGGGGGCTTAGAGGCTGCCTGAATTCAGGTGAGGGCCAATGGCAGGAGATTGGGCCAGGAGAACCTGAGTTCAATAGCAAGTTTAGTGAGATGATCCTTGAGAATGCCGTTAGCCCTCTCAACCTGACCCAAGGATTGGGGTTGGTAGGAGATGTGGAGTCTCCAGGTGATGTTGAGGCCTTTGGAGACTAGTTGAGCAACCTGAGAAGTGAAGGCTGGACTGTTGTCTGACTGGATGGAAACAGGAAGTCCAAACCTGGGAATAATCTGCTCAATGAGGATGGAGGTGACAGTGTCAGCAGTTTCCCTGGAGGTAGGGAAGGCTTCTATCCAACCTGGAGAAGTATCAACCAAAGTAAGTAGGTAGCACAGCTTTTTGTGCCTAGGCATGTGGGTGAAGTCAATCTACTAGTCTTCGCCTGGCTGGTGGCCCCTCATCTTATGTGTGGGGAGTTTAGGTTTGAGGCCCCCTTGTGGGGATACTGTAGAGCAGATAGAACAAGCCGAGTGAACCTGTTGGAGAGTAGTTCTCATTCCTGGGAAGTAAAAGAGGGGTTGTAAAAACTGGAAAAGGGGCTTGGGGCTAATATGAAGAGAGTTATGAATGTCCATCAGTAAACTGTAAGCTTGCTGTTTAGGGGGGGCAATTTGATCCCCCAGAAAGATCCAGCCAGCCTCCTGGAAATGGCCACCTCATGTTATTAGGTCCTGTCGTTCCTGTGGAGAATAGTTAGGTTTAATTGTGGTGGATAGAAATAGGATAGAGGCTGCTGAGGATTTGGCCATTAGTTCTCATGCTATGGAGTCTGCTGTATTGTTGCCTATAGCTATAGGGCCAGAGGAATTTTGATGTCCTCTGCAGTGTATGATGGCCACTCATGATGCAGTTGTAGTGTCTCTAAGTGTCAGGAAATCAGAGAGGCATTTACCACTGGTGATCCTTTTGTTGTCAAGAATCCACATTCAGAGGCCCAGAGTGGGCAGGCAAGACAGAATGAGTAGCCCCGGTGTCCACAAGGAAGGTTATGGACTTACCCACTACTTGGAACGTTACCCTGGGCTCAGAGAGGGTGATGGGGGTCCTTGAGTCTGGGCTTCTTCAGTCTTCTGTGAACCCCAATAGTTCAAGAGAAGGGACAACTTGGATGGTCATACCCCCATGTGGAGGTGCTGAGGAAGGGCCAGCCATAGGACAGTCACTCTTCCAATGTCCTGTCTGCTAACAGGTGGGCACAGCCTGGAGGGGGGACCATGGCTTTGGGCATTGGTGAGCCCTGTGACCTTTGCATCCACATTTGAAGCAAGCCCCTGGTGGAGAGGAATGCTGGGTCCCCCGTGGAGCTCTTGCTGGAGTCATAGGCCTGGGTTTGGAGTGTTACTTTTTTCTGCAATTGAGCCTGCCTGCCTGCCTAGCTCAGCCGATTCCTCCTGGGCATTAGATCTCAGATAGGGGTCTGAGGGCACTCCTCAGCCCATTTGGGCTTTTTTTCTAATATCATGGGCCAATGAGGAATGAAATGGGTTGATAACACTGTAGCCCTGGAGGGAGACTCAAGATCCAGCTTAGTATATTTGGTGAGGGCCTCTGTAAGGCGGTTGAGAAATAAGGCTGCATTCTCATCTGGATCCTGGGTGATTTCTCTCAGCTTATCAAAGTTAACCACCTTATTGGAAACCACCTGCATGCCCACTATAAGATTTTGGACCATGTGAGCACAGTGATGGCGACCTCATTGGCCATCCTGGTAGCCCCAGTTTGGTTCGGTTAGGGGAATGGCTATTTCACCTGTGGAGAGAGTTATATCTGCTAGATAAATTTGATCAGCATGATCTCATGCGGCCTGCTGGATGCAGATTCACTTATCCTCAGTAAGAGTGGAGGAGAGAACGATATAAACATCATGCCAGGAAAGATGGTAAGTCTGAGAGAGGTATTGGAATTCCTTAATATAAGTAGAAGAGTCAGAAGAGAAGGACCCAAGGCACTTTTCAATCTGGAAAAGATCTTGAAGTGAGAAGGGGACATGTACACAGACAATCACTTTGCCACCAGCCACTTCCCTGAGAGGACAAAAAAGCTTTGGGTTAGCTGATAAGAGGGCCTGGAGGGACCAGGTGTGGGCACTAACAGGAGAAGAGAGGAGTGAGTGGGTGGAGGGATCCATTGAGGGGGAAAGGGGAAGGGTTGTATCAGTAGAGGAGGGGGCAGAGGAATCATGACTGCAGGAGAGGAGGAGGGAGAGGAGGGGGAGAAGGAGGGAGGAGGAGGGTCCTGGAGCATCGGAGGAGGAGCTATGGGGGAGCAGGATAGGAGGAGCTGTGGTTGCAGGAGGAGGGGGAGGAGAGGAGGGGGAGGATAGGAGGGAGAGGATTGGCCTGGGTAGGGAGGGGGAAGACAGGAAGGTGGGGATGAGAGCAGCTGGGGGGGGGATCTGGGAATGAGGAAGAAGATGTAGGAGAACAATGGGAAAGGGATTGGGGATTTTCCCTAGCAAGAAAAACTTGAACAGTAGGACAGGAAGAGCAGAGGGTAGGACAGGAGCGAATCTCAAAAAGTCTGGATGTAAGGGACTTCTGCCCACTTCTCTGTCCAGTGACAGAAATTGTCCAAATCAGTGAGGATTTGAAAATCAAAAGTTCCTTCTGGGGGCCATTTTGATCCATTGTCTAAGTCCTACTGGAGCCGGGCCACAGTGGAGTAAAAGACCAGCCACTTATGGTGTAGGTCTTGAGTGAGTTCTAATTTGGCAAAATTGGAATATAGACAACCCAAAGGTGTTTTGGGTCTAAGAAGGACTCAGTGTTTCCCATGACCTTCCGGGCACTCTTGGGGGTGAGTGGGAGCAGAAAAAGGTGTCCCAAATTTTGATCACACTCACCCAAGGAATGGATAAGGGCTGGGGGTGGTTGAGACATCCCTTCAGTCCATCGGGGGCCTAAATGGATCGAAATGGCTCACATGAGGACTGAGGCCTCTCCACTGTTCCTGGGGCCTTGAACAAAATGGGTGGGCGTCTATGGCAAGTGCGTAGATAGACCCACCCCCCCAGGACAGAGAGGGGTTGGAAGGTCAGGGAAACAAGGGAACTTACTCCACTCCTGTCGACCTGGATGAAGGGAGAGGGAAAGAAAGAGCAGCTATGGAATTTCCTATTTCATTTGAAGGAGAGGGTGGTCTCCACCCCAGATGTAAGGTATGGGGAAGGCCCAAAAAGCCCTCTCAGGTTTTGGCACAAGATATAAGGTCAGGCACCAGTGACCAAAAGGAGGCAGATTAAAAGGCTGCTGAATGAGGCTTTATTGAGATCTGATTTCGGGTGAGACCCCCCCCCAGTCCAACAGTGCGGGTCAGGGGAGTTGCGTGAAGGCTCATCCGGATTGGAATTTTTATTGGGCTTAGGGCAGGAGAGGAGGGCTTGGGACAGGAAAGGGAGGTTTTTAGAGTCCCTTGTCCTACTGGGGTTGGTCAGGGCAGCTTGCTGAGATCCAGGATTGGTCAGGAGACCCCGCTGATTGACAGGTGGTTCTCTCAGCACCTGATTGGGGCTTCTGTCACGTGTGGGTTGCTGGTGCTTTGTTCCCTTAGCCTCCTCAAACCGACCTAACACTGAGAGGGCAGATATGACAGTATATGGATTCAGCTTGATGTGATGGCAGCCATCTTGATTTGTAACCACCATGATTGCCCCAGAGTTATCCTAGTCCGTTTTTCTGCACGGTTTCCCAGAAAACTGGACAAAACAATTCAAGTGGCACGTGGAGCTTTATAACCATAATCTGGCTTTATGCATGTTCCTCTTAGATATTAGTTAGAGATAAACCAGGTACCTTCCAGCCAGGATGAAGTCACCAGCTACCTGCTCCTCCTTCTGACCCAAGTTATTGGAATTCAACTGGTTTTACTGTCACCCACGACAAATCTTCCATCAGTAAGTCCCCCAATAAATCATGCTCTGTGAAATCCGGATCTGCATGTCTTTCTTGGGTCTCAAGACCTTAGAACTGGTCCTCCTACTCTGAGGTCCAGTTGTTCTGGAACAGGCTGAAAAGAAGGAAACCATGATATTAGGCCTGCCAAACCACAATCCTCCTGGACTAGTTGGTCTGGACATCACCTTATAGGAAGTGTAACATTTAACCAGCTGTGGCTATCGGTTCCTCCTTCTATCAACCAGTTACTCACAGACTCTTTTCCTTGGGAACAAACAAAACAACTTGACCTCTCTTCTCCTAGGAACAGAGGGCTGCCGCAGTCTGGCTGGGCACAATTCAGGAGCCACTTATCAAAAGAAATGAACTTTATTTTTAGAACACACATGACACACACACACACACACACACACACACACACACACACGCCAAACCACACAGCTCTTCAGGAAAACCTTCAGAGCCCAACTGCCACCACTGGCTTCCCACAAGCCTCTCAACCTCCCCCACTCCTCCTGCTCTTGAGGCAGATTGGCTGGGTTGAGTGAGCGGAGCCAAAAAAAGTCCCCCAATGAGCAGCTCCATGGTCTGAAAGGGCAGGGAAACAGCTCAATGAGCATCACCGCAGAGGAGCCAATCAATTGGCAGCTAGAAGTTTGCTGGGGCCGCTGTGAGCCAATCATCAGCTGGCAGCTGGAAGTTTGCTGGGGCCCCTTTTGGCTGTGGCTCTCAACATCTCCCCCTCTCTGTTTAAACAACAAGCATGTGGCTTAGGGACCGTGCCTGCCTTAGGTTGTCCAATACTACATATGGTCCTTACCCGTTGTCGGATGAGCTGACCTCAAGGCATCAGCCTCCTGTCCTAGGTTGGTACCATTGCAATTGGATCTTACCCATCATTGACTACCGGTCCAGCATACAGCCACACCTGTGGATAGGTCTTTGTACCAGCGGGGGGGTGAGGTTCTTTGCCTCACCTCTGTTGGCCCCCAAATTTTAGCTG
>NW_026000205.1:5622474-5678780 GCF_001458135.2 Marmota marmota marmota
TAAAACAAAAGTGAAGCAAAACAAAAGAGGAATCTTAAAATGGCTACCCATCCTCTCGCCCTGCCCTCAGGGGCAAGTAGTTTACCTTATAACTTACCCTCAGTCACTCCCCGTGTGAGCCACCAAATGCCGCAGTCTGGCTGGGCACAATCAGGAGCCACTTGTCAAAAGAACCTAACTTTATTTTTAGAACCACACACGCCAAACAAAACAGCTCCTCAGGAAAAACCCTCAGAGCCCCAACTGCCACCACCGGCTTCCCACAAGCCTCTCTCTCAACCACAAGCCTCCACATCTCCCACCATCCTCCTGCTCTTGAGGCAGATTGGCTGGGTCACGTGGGCGGAGCCAAAAAAGTCCCCCAATGAGCAGCTCCATGGTCTGAAAGGGCAGGGAAACAGCCCAATGAGCATCACCGCAGAGGAGACAATCAGCTAGATGTTGCTGGGGCCGCTGTGAGCCAATCATCAGCTGGCAGTCTGAAAGGGCGAGGAAACAGCTCAATGAGCATCTCCAATGAGCATCACCGCAGAGGAGCCAATCAGCTAGATGTTGCTGGGGCTGCTGTGAGCCAATCATCAGCCGGCAGCTGGAAGTTTGCTGACAGCTCGAAGTTTGCTGGGGCCCCTTCGGCTGTGGCTCTCAACACAAGTGACCAGTGGATCTGATGTTAACCAACACCCACTTTTATTACCTCTCCTTTCCTATTTCATTCACTATTCTTGAGTACTATATGTGATTCCTAACAAGTTGTATTTCTACTCCACTGCGTTTAAAAAAAAATGGTGTAACTCACCAATCACTTTTAAAACCCACCAAGATTCTGCAATTGAAATTTGAGAAGAGTAAAATACAAAGTGTCCCTCAACAATTAGGGAATCCATACTCCCAAGTTCAGAGAAGCATTTCAAGAATCCCAAAGTCTTGGGACTGGGGTTTTGACTCAGCAGTAGGGCACTTGCCTCATGCATGTGGGGCAATGGGTTCAATCCTCAGCACCACATAAAAACAAATAAATAAACAATATAAAGGTATTGTGTCCATTTACAACTAAAAAAATTTGTAAAAAAATCCCAAAGTCTTAAATATTTGCAAACAATGTACTCCAGAGGGTTGACTTTTCAGTACTCAGGACACTGGTCCTCACCCACAGAGAGCAGGTTTCTGAAGTTCTCCAGCATCACTTCTTGGTACAGCTTCCTCTGGGCAGAGTCCAGTAACCCCAGCTCCTCCTCACTGAAGACCACAGCCACATCCTTGACGTTCACAGCCTCCTGCAACAGAGAACACACAAAACCCACATCCACTGGGAGAGGGGCACACTGAGCAGGTATGAGGACAAGTGGAAAGATGTTCTCAATTTTTTTTTGTGATGCTGAGAATAAAACCCAGGGCCTTGTGCATGTGAGGCAAGCACTCTACCAACTGAGCTATATCCCCAGCCTAAAGATGTTCTCAATTTTGATGACTCTGACAACTTTAAATTGCTTCTTCCCCTTCTCTATCCTGAATGCTGATTCCATACACTGGTTTTCTACAAACACAGCAAAAGCATGCAACTAAAGGCAGGTGTTTTGCACACACCAATAATTCCGGCTACTCAGAAGGCTATCCCTTGAAATCTGAGGCAGGAGGATGGCAAGTTGGAGGCCAGCCTTAGCAACTTAGCAAGTCCTTGTCTCAAAAAAGTAAAAGGGCTGGGATGTGGCTCACCCCTGGGTTCAATCCCAGCATAGGGGTTTGTGGGAAGTTCTTGCAAACTAAAAAAAACCCCTTTATATTTAATGTGGTGCCATTTGGGAGTATTCCAACAGTAAGTGCCCTAAAACTGTAACTGGTGAATCATGGGATATACATATTTTTTTAATTTGACTGATACAATTTGAACACCCAAAAATATAAAATCTGAAAAGCTGCAAAACCTAAAACATTTTTAGCACTGACATGATGCCACAAGTGGAAAATTCTGCACCATGAAATTCTTTTCGTGCATAAAATTATTTAAAATATGGTATAAAATTACCTTCAGGCTATGTGTATAAGTGTATAAGAAACAAATGAATTCTGTATGAGCACCTTGCCAGGGTAATTTTTCCTGTGAAGGAGGAGATAAGCAGCCTGAGAAAATAAAGTCTGAAGTAATTAATGAAGAAATAAAAGACAGTCAGAATTATTGTTTTAAGAGAGTGTCTGATAGGTTCTTCCAGTCCTGGTAGGAGCTGAAACAGAAGACGTAAAAAAAACTGCTCTGATTCTTTATTTAAGGGAGAACATCAAAGGCAGGGATAAGGTTTCAGGGGAGGAGTCTTGCTTCATGATGTCTTGCAGTCAACAGGTTGATTGGCATCTTGGCAGGCCACACCCATCTCAGAGAGGCTGTGTGGCTACAGCAGATCACCCCGTCTCTGGTACTGTGTGGAACCTGGCAGAGCTAAATAGAAATTCACATGTATCTGGGCAGTCTTAACCAGCGGAATTGCTGCTGGAAGTTTCCAGACACCAGGGGTACCATGCCAGTTTAGTCCACACATAGTCCACAGATGGCTCTCGACAATTGTGTGATTAGACTTGGGTCCCATCCACAAGATATTTCATCATGTGACTATTACAAAATCCCCAAAAAATCTAAAATCAAAAACACTCCTGGTGCCAAGCATTTTGGATAAGGGACACACCTGTGCTGACAAACTATCTTAGAAGTGTCAGGTCAGTTTGGTCCCAGGGGTCTGACCACTTTCCCCTCCTTTCTCAAACATCAACTGAACCTGTGCACTCCTGTTCTGTCACAGTCTAACAAGCACATAGGCCTTCTATGCCCTTCCTGGTACTTGGTGAAGTATTTTAAGCCAAATTTTTAAGAAAATTCACATGTTGTAATATTTAAGACAGCTGCAGAGGCTATAATCATAGAAACAATGAATAAAAGAAAAGTAGCCACTCCAAGGATCATGAGACCAAGAGCTCACTTGGTCTGTTTAACTGGCATGCACCTGTTGTAAAGCGTGAACACCAACTTCAGCCTACCACCTTTCTGAAATGTTAGCTGGCAACAGGACAAAGCCTCCTTTGAGGTGAAGGATGAATGTCCTTTTCCTCTATTATAACTAGTGATACAATTGGTTA
The DNA here is from genome assembly GCF_001458135.2 of Marmota marmota marmota. Taxonomy (NCBI): domain Eukaryota; kingdom Metazoa; phylum Chordata; class Mammalia; order Rodentia; family Sciuridae; genus Marmota; species Marmota marmota. Next base: position 5,625,598 of record NW_026000205.1, read on the forward strand.
AGTTGCATTATTTACAGACTACAAGATATTTATCATCCTTTCTGTTAACACTCACATTTCCAATAAACAAAGCATAAGGAGATTAAACATATGCCTGTAGGTCATACAGGAACTTCCTTATAATTCCTGCCTACAAAATCAGGCATAGGTCTGTCAGTTGTGCAAAGATTCTGGGGCAGCAATTAGGCACCAAACATCCTTCTAGATGCCACCTTGCTGAAGGTAAGAATATTACCAATAAAACCTCCAGGTGTCATGGCATCCTTGCATAATTGTCTTTGTCAATTCTGGGAGACCAGTCTAAAATATATCCACTATTTCTAGACATTTTGTTGTACTGGCAAGGCATTTGCACAATTCATCCATTTAGGAAAGGTGCCAAATTCTATTGTAGAATGATTAGGGCAATAATACATTGATGGATATCCTATGTAAATAACTGACCTGTCTGGGAAAATTTCATCTCAATACTCTTTCTATTTTGAAAACTATCCAGGTGTATAAGTATAGTCTTAAATTCTAAGTACCAGCATGATTGCTGGTTTAGGTTCCCCATGTTCTGTCTTTTCCTCAAAAGATACCCTTAGCCAGCCAGCATTCTTACCATGGGATCAACATATAGGTAGCTGACCATTATAGTCAATATCATTAAATCTAGGTGGATTTTCCAGTCCACATTGTAAAGTACATTAAGGGCGGAATGGGAATGGATTGGGGAATGGATCCACAGAAGTCTCTTCATAGATTTTTCTTACCTGGCAGCTTGTGAATCTTACATGGCTGTGAAATCTGTGGGTGGAGGTTTACCCTCCTGTGTCAGGTTTTTCAGCCATTCCCATGATGACAGGTTTAGATTCTATCCCTTGAAATCTGATTTAACTTACTGAGCCATGTTCAGCAGAAATTTATCACAAATTAAGAAAAAATTTTTGAAATATTTTCTAAGATATAGTACATACATGTAGGGTACTGTTTCCCCCCCCTTTTATTATTTGTTAAAATTTAATAAAAGTTTGGCATAGTATCATTGGTTTTAAGTCATAGACAAAGTTTAGTATAGTACAAGTATTTAATAATAAGAAAAGATTTATTATCTTTAATTGGTCATGAAACTTGACAAAAGTTACTTATTAGCTATGTTAAGGTTGACATTATTGAGTTGGAAAGGGACTATGGTAAATAGAAACAATTTTTACTAAATGTATGATTTGATTTTGACTTTAACAGAATTACAAAATGAAGTATATAATAAGTTGTATATAACAATTTGTATTTTGAATTTAGCTCTACATTAACTTACATAATTATCTTAATTTGAAATGAGTTGAGAGACAGAGTTAACTTAAGAGAGGTAGCCTTTACTAGGAGCATGAGATATATATATATATATAGACATCTCTCTAGAATAGGAAGTACATGTTTAATAAGCATAGGAAAGATATTTTGTTTTTTACCACTAATTAAAAATGAAATAGAAAAATGAATAGCCCTATATTTACCAATCTATGAAAAACCGTTAGTATCATTAGTAAACCTAATGTTTATTTAAGTATGGGGAATCAGTACTTCAACAGTGGATGGGTAAAAATAAGTGAACAGTATTGTTTAGGACAGTGGTCTCATTTAGAGTTCATATAACATAGAGTTATCAATGACATCTTAAAGGACTTACGTCAAAATAATTTTTATGTATAAAGAAACAGTTGTATGGACATCTTCAATAACTTGATGAAGCAAGATTAGCTTTAATAATTATGTGGAACTTATGACGTTACTTTGTGAAAAAATTACTTCCAGGTCCGTGAGGTCTTTTCGCTGCCAGCCACACCATGCAGAGGGATCCCAATTCCAACACCCATTGTGGGATGTGGGTGGTAGTTGGCTCCTGGACAGGCACTACTCATCATGTGTATTCAAGGTACATAGTGGGTCTGGTTTTCTCTCACAGGAAAATTGCACTTATATTTTTCAGAGTGTTGTGGATTGGTTTTTGAAAGTAGAGAGAAAAGTTAGTTAGTTGTTAAGCATGGGGAATTCTGTGTTTTCAGAAAGGGAGATCTATTTTGCAATTCTGATGATGATAATTAAACAAAGAGTAAAAGATATAAAAAGAGCCCAGCTCGCTCAGTTTTTAGAAATGATTAGGGACATTTGTCCATGGTTTTGTGAGGAGGAATCGCTTGATTTGTATACTTGGGAAAGGCTTGGTAGAAAATTATTTGAAGGTTGCATTTCAGCTGACCTGTCTAAAAGTATGATCAAAAATGTACAAAAAAATTGGACTGCAGGGCTGTCTTAGCGGTAGCACACTTGTCTGGCATGTGTGAGGCACTGGGTTCAATTCTCAGCACCATGTATAAATAAATAAAATAAAGATCAACAACTAAGAAAAAAAATTTTTAAAAATTTGGACTGCAATAGAGATGTGTTTATATTCAGACCAAGATTTTGGTTAGTGGTCTTCAAAAGACTTACTTGTGGGTCTTAGAGATGCAGTCAAAGCCTCAAACCTGGTAGGCAGCCTTTCCCAGCTCTGAGGATTTCTCTGTCTGCAGGTAACCTGACACATCAAAGGCAGGAAGAAAGATTAAGGGCAGAACAAAACCAGGCTGGATTTGTAACTCCTGAAACTCAGAGAGAAAGCCTCCGAGCAGAATCTAAGCCTGTTCCATTCTTAGCAGGTTAAAGTCAAGAAATCCAGCTGCTGGGGCATGAGTCTTTGCTCCAGACCAGTGCTAGGCAGGGAAATGCCCCAGGTCAAATTTCATTAGGAAGGGAGATGCAAGATGATGGGGGAGGAACCGTGCTGGGGGATTTGGAGGAGGATTCACAGTCAGAGGAGGAATCTGGGTTGGAAATAGGCCTCCAGAATTTACATTTAAGTGGTCCTGCTCCATCAATCCGGATCTCCCCTCTCTCTTCAGGAAGGTTGAGGCTTAATCTCTTCAACATGGCCCTTACAAATCTTTCTCCCCTCCAACTTAGTCTCAGAACTGCAATACAAGAGGGAGAAGATATTTTAGAATTAAATTCGTTCCAATTTTTGAACAGATAAATGAGCAAAACCAACATGTGTGAGTTCATGCTGCTGTTCCTTTTTAAAATGTTAAAAGAGTTGAAATTTGCTTGCTCCACATATGGAGCAAACTTAACTTTTGTTCAAAGCCTCATAGAATCCATCTGTAGTGAGGCTCTGCCACCTCATGACTGGGTCATACTAGCTAAAGTGTGTCTTTCTGGAGGTGATTATTTACTGTGGAGATCTAATTGGATAGATCTTTGCTCTAAGCAGTCAGAAACTAACAAAAAACATGGGATTGACATTATGGTAGAGATGTTGACTGGGTCAGAACAATTTACTGATTTGGAACAGCAGTTAAAGTATGATTTACAAGTTTATAATCAGATTAGGGCATGTCCCAGAAGGGCATGGAGGGAATTGCCTAATAAAGGAGGAAAAAAAAGTAGGTTTCAGTCAAATCCAACAGGGACCACAGGAGAGTCTTTGGATTTTGTGGGGCATTTGTGCCAGGCTACAAGCTGCATGGTAGGGGATACAAATGTCTCCAAGGTGTTGATTAAAAATCTAGCTTATGAAAATGTTAATAAAGTCTGTCAAGAAATAATTCAGCCACATTTTAAGAAAGGAATTGTGTCCAAGTTTATCCATCCATCTTTGTTCCAATGTAGGTCCAATGCATTTGCAAAGTCTAACTATTGCTACCACATTAAAGCAGGCTCTGCAAACTCTGTCAAAGAAAAGAAATTACCAAAGGCACTGTTGTAATTACCAAAGGCACTGTTTTAATTGCTGGCACTGTTTTAATTGCTGTAAAGTCAGGCACATGGCAAGGGATTGTAGATTGCCACAAAGGCAAGGAAATTCACCGGATTTTTGGCTGCCCTATTAGAGGGGCAACTACAAGGCATGGGGAGGCCACGCCCATAAATGGCCAGCCTCTGATTATGCTGTAGGGAAACTGGAAGTGGGACCACCCCGGCCCCACCAAACAGTAGAGGGCAGAGCCAAAGCCTCCAGGTCATGCTCATCAACTCTAGCCCAGCTTCCTTATGTGCAGGCCCAACCTTACAATTCATCAGAGACAGTTTAAGTTCATAGGCCGGAGCTTGGAGCTCTGACCAGCCCTGGAATTCAAAATAAATCCTTAAGGGATTTATGGGTCATTGCCATAAATTGATAGGTTTAATATTGGGAAGAAGCAGCCTAACTCAAAAAGGAATTCAATCTTATCAGAGCATACACCGAGCACGGAGCGGCCAAGTTCTGGCTCCCGGAACTGCCCTGGCCCAGGGCTAGGAGCCCGCGGAAACTGCTTCTCGGTCCGGGTCCTGCTGAGGGCCGGTCAGGACTCACCCGTTGCTTTGGTTGCCCGGCAAGGGGAACGAAATGCTGCCATTTGCATAGGATACCAACATGGCAGAGATCTGATGTCATCAGAAAGCGGCGGAGGAGAGAACTTCATCAATACCAGCGGTGACAGAAACAGTTGGTCTCCTGGTAGGGGGGGTGAGGCACAGACACCCGAGTCTCTCTTGATTTGTCGTCGAGCCAGAGGGGAGGAGCCGGGCCGCCGCCAGCGCCCGGAGCAGGCCCAGCGGCTCGCCAGCGTGGTGACCGCGTGACCCCAATTGGAGAGGGGGCGGAGCGGAGCCGCCACTCGCACCCGCAAGGTGGGCAGACCCGCGACCCAGTGGTACATGGGCGTGGTAGGAGGGGCAGGGCAGAGCCGCCGTTCGCGCTTGCAAGGTAAACAGACCTGTGACAGCCGGGCGGGTCAGGCCCAGTGGCCTGCCAGTGTGGTACACATGTCACCCCAACTGGAGTAGGGGCAGAGCAGATCCTTCTCCCACGCCCGGATCAGGCCCTGCCGGTGTGGTGGTCACGTGACCCCAATTGGAGTGGGGGCGGAGCGGAACCGCCACCCGTGCCCGCAGGGTGAGCAGACCAGTGATCAAACTGCAGATCAGACCCAGGGGTCCGCAGGCGTGGTAGGAGGGGCAGGGCAGATCCGCCGCCCGCGCCTCCAAGGTAGGCAGACCTACAACAGACCGGCGGATCAGGCCCAGGAGCCTGCCGGCGTGGTACAAACACCACCCTAATTGGAGTAGTGGCAGAGCAGAGTCGCCGCCCGTGCCAGGAACAGGCCCAGCGTCCTGCAGGCGGGGTAGTCACGACACCCCAATTGGAGTAGGGGCAGAGCAGAGCCTCCACCCGTGCCCGAAAGGTGGGCAGATCTGCGACCGACCAGCGGGACAGGCCCAGTGGCCTGCCGGTACGACAGACACGTCACCCCATTTGGAGTAGGGGCAGAGTAGAGCCGCCGCCCGCGCCTGCAGGGTAGGCAAACCTGCAACCGACCGGCGGATCAGGCCCGGTGGCCTGCCGGCGTGGTACACTCGTCACCCCAATTGGAGTAGGGGCAGAACAGAGCCGCCGCCAGCTCCCAGAACAGGCCCAGTGACCTGCCGGCGTGGTAGCCACGACACCCCAATTGGAATAAGGAGAGAGCAGAGCCGCCGCCCGCACCTGCAGGAAAGATACGCAAGCAGTATGAAAAGACAAGGAAAGAAAGGACCACAAGCAATGCAGGTCAACGCAACTTTAGAAGAGGTAACAGCTGCAGCAGATGGAATGTCAGATAAAGAATTCAGGATATACATGCTTCAGATGATCTGGAGTATCAAGGAAGACATTAAACAGCAAAATCAGACAATGAAAGATCACTTCGACAATGAATTACGCAAACAAATCCAGGAAGCAAAGGATCAACTATACAGGGAGATAGAGGTTATAAAAAACAAACAAACAGAAATCCTAGAAATGCAGGAAGCAATAAACCAACTTAAAAACTCAATGGAGAATACTACCAGCAGAGTAGAACACTTAGAAGATAGAACATCAGACAATGAAGACAAAGTATTTCAACTGGAAAAGAACATAGACAGCTCAGCAAGACTGTTAAGAAACCATGAGCAGAACATCCAAGAAATATGGGATAACATTAAGAGACCAAACTTAAGAGTCATTGGGATACAGGAAGGTACAGAGCTCCAAACCAAAGGAATGAGCAGTCTATTCAATGAAATAATACGAGAAAACTTCCCAGACTTGAAGAATGAGACAGAATCCCAAATCCTAGAAGCCTACAGGACGCCGAATGTGCAAAATCATAAGAGATCCACACCTAGACACATTATAATGAAGATGCCCAACATACAGAATAAGGAGAGAATTTTAAAAGCTACAAGAGAAAGGAAGCAGATTACATTTAGGGGTAAGCCAATCAGGATAACAGCTGATCTTTCAACACAGACTCTGAAAGCTAGAAGATCCTGGAATAACATATTTCAAACACTGAAAGAAAATGGGTTCCAACCAAGAATTGTGTATCCAGCGAAATTAAGCTTCAGGATGGAAGATGAAATTAAAACCTTCCACGATAAACAAAAGTTAAAAGAATTTGCAGCTAGAAAACCATCTCTTCAAAACATCCTCGGCAAAACATTACAGGAAGAGGAAATGGAAAATAACAATGAAAACCAACAGTGGGAGGTAGGACAGTAAAGGGGGGGGAAATAATCAAAGAGGAAAACAAACCATGTTTAGTAACAGAAATAAACAAATATGGCTGGAAGAACAACCCATATCTCAATAATAACCCTAAATGTTAATGGCTTAAACTCACCAATTAAGAGACACAGGCTAGTAGAATGGATCACAAAACAAGACCCAACAATATGCTGCCTACAGGAGACGCATTTGATAGGAAAAGACATACATAGGCTGAAGGTGAAAGGTTGGGAAAAATCATATCACTCATATGGACTTCGGAAACAAGCAGGAGTGTCCATACTCATATCAAATAAAATAGATTTCAAGCCAAAGTTAATCAAAAGGGATAAAGAGGGACACTACATACTGCTTAAGGGAACCATACACCAACAAGACATAACAATCATAAATATTTATGCCCCAAACAATGGTGCAGCTATGTTCGTCAAACAAACTCTTCTCAAGTTCAAGAGTCTAATAGACCACCATACCATAATCATGGGAGACTTCAACACACCTCTCTCGCCACTGGACAGATCTTCCAAACAAAAGTTGAATAAGGAAACTATAGAACTCAATAACACTATTAATAACCTAGACCTAATTGACATATATAGAGTATACCACCCAACATCAAGCAGTTACACTTTTTTCTCAGCAGCACATGGATCCTTCTCAAAAATAGATCATATATTATGTCACAGGGCAACTCTTAGACAATATAAAGGAGTAGAGATAATACCATGCATCTTATCTGATCATAATGGAATGAAACTGAAAATCAACGATAAAAGAAGGAAGGAAAAAGCATACATCACTTGGAGAATGAACAATAGGTTACTGAATGATCAATGGGTTATAGAAGACATCAAGGAGGAAATTAAAAAATTCTTAGAGATAAATGAAAACACAGACACAACATATCGGAATCTATGGGACACATTGAAAGCAGTTCTAAGAGGAAAATTCATTGCTTGGAGTTCATTCCTTAAAAAAAGAAAAAACCAACAAATAAATGATCTCATACTTCATCTCAAAATCCTAGAAAAAGAAGAGCAAAACAACAGCAAAAGAAGTAGAAGGCAAGAAATAATTAAAATCAGAGCTGAAATTAATGAAATCGAAACAAAAGAAACAATTGAAAAAATTGACAAAACTAAAAGTTGGTTCTTTGAAAAAATAAACAAAATCGACAGACCCTTAGCCATGCTAGCGAAGAGAAGAAGAGAGAGAACTCAAATTACTAGCATACGGGATGAAAAAGGCAATATCACAACAGACACTTCAGAAATACAGAAGATAATCAAAAACTATTTTGAATCCTTATACTCCAATAAATTAGAAGATAGTGAAGGCATAGATAAATTTCTTAAGTCATATGATCTGCCCAGATTGAGTCAGGAGGATATAGACAACCTAAACAGACCAATATCAATTGAGGAAATAGAAGAAACCATCAAAAGACTACCAACTAAGAAAAGCCCAGGACCGGATGGGTATACAGCAGAATTTTACAAAACCTTTAAAGAAGAACTAATACCAATACTTTTCAAGCTACTTCAGGAAATAGAAAAGGAGGGAGAACTTCCAAATTCATTCTATGAGGCCAACATCACCCTGATACCTAAACCAGACAAAGACACTTCAAAGAAAGAAAACTACAGACCAATATCTCTAATGAACCTAGATGCAAAAATCCTCAATAAAATTCTGGCGAATCGGATACAAAAACATATCAAAAAAATTGTGCACCATGATCAAGTAGGATTCATCCCTGGGATGCAAGGCTGGTTCAATATACGGAAATCAATAAATGTTATTCACCACATCAATAGACTTAAAAATAAGAACCATATGATCATCTCGATAGATGCGGAAAAAGCATTCGACAAAGTACAGCATCCCTTTATGTTCAAAACTCTAGAAAAACTAGGGATAACAGGAACATACCTCAATATTGTAAAAGCAATCTATGCTAAGCCTCAGGCTAGCATCATTCTGAATGGAGAAAAACTGAAGGCATTCCCTCTAAAATCTGGAACAAGACAGGGATGCCCTCTCTCTCCACTTCTGTTCAACATAGTTCTCGAAACACTGGCCAGAGCAATTAGACAGACGAAAGAAATTAAAGGCATCAAAATAGGAAAAGAAGAACTTAAATTATCACTATTTGCAGATGATATGATTCTATACCTAGCAGACCCAAAAGGCTCTACAAAGAAACTATTAGAGCTAATAAATGAATTCAGCAAAGTGGCAGGATATAAAATCAACACGCATAAATCAAAGGCATTCCTGTATATCAGCGACAAATCCTCTGAAATGGAAATGAGGACAACCACTCCATTCACAATATCTTCAAAAAAAATAAAATACTTGGGAATCAACCTAACAAAAGAGGTGAAAGACTTATACAATGAAAACTACAGAACCCTAAAGAGAGAAATAGAAGAAGATCTTAGAAGATGGAAAAATATACCCTGTTCATGGATAGGCAGAACTAACATCATCAAAATGGCGATATTACCAAAAGTTCTCTATAGGTTTAATGCAATGCCAATCAAAATCCCAACGGCATTTCTTGTAGAAATAGAGAAAGCAATCATGAAATTCATATGGAAAAATAAAAGACCCAGAATAGCAAAAACAATGCTAAGCAGGAAGTGTGAATCAGGCGGTATAGCGATACCAGACTTCAAACTATACTACAGAGCAATAGTAACAAAAACAGCATGGTACTGGTACCAAAACAGGCGGGTGGACCAATGGTACAGAATAGAGGACACAGAAACCAATCCACAAAACTACAACTATCTTATATTTGATAAAGGGGCTAAAAGCATGCAATGGAGGAAGGATAGCATCTTCAACAAATGGTGCTGGGAAAACTGGAAATCCATATGCAACAAAATGAAACTGAATCCCTTTCTCTCGCCATGCACAAAAGTGAATTCAAAATGGATCAAGGAGCTTGATATCAAATCAGAGACACGCCGTCTGATAGAAGAAAAAGTTGGCTACGATCTACATACTGTGGGGTCGGGCTCCAAATTCCTCAATAGGACACCCATAGCACAAAAGTTAATAACTAGAATCAACAAATGGGACTTACTCAAACTAAAAAGTTTTTTCTCAGCAAAAGAAACAATAAGAGAGGTAAATAGGGAGCCTACACCCTGGGAACAAATCTTTACTCCTCACACTTCAGATAGAGCCCTAATATCCAGAGTATACAAAGAACTCAAAAAATTAGACAATAAGAGAACAAACAACCCAATCAACAAATGGGCCAAGGACCTGAACAGACACTTCTCAGAGGAGGACATACAGTCAATCAACAAGTACATGAAAAAATGCTCACCATCTCTAGCTGTCAGAGAAATGCAAATCAAAACCACCCTAAGATACCATCTCACTCCAGTAAGATTGGCAGCCATTAGGAAGTCAAACAACAACAAGTGCTGGCGAGGATGTGGGGAAAAGGGTACACTTGTACATTGCTGGTGGGACTGCAGATTGGTGCAGCCAATTTGGAAAGCAGTATGGAGATTTCTTGGAAAGCTGGGAATGGAGCCACCATTTGACCCAGCTATTCCCCTTCTTGGTCTATTCCCTAAAGACCTAAAAAGAGCATGCTACAGGGACACTGCTACATCGATGTTCATAGCAGCACAGTTCACAATAGCAAGACTGTGGAACCAACCTAGATGCCCTTCAATAGACGAATGGATAAAAAAAATGTGGCATTTATACACAATGGAGTATTACTCTGCATTAAAAAATGACAAAATCATAGAATTTACAGGGAAATGGATGGCATTAGAGCAGATTATGCTAAGTGAAGCTAGCCAATCCCTAAAAAACAAATGCCAAATGTCTTCTTTGATATAAGGAGAGTAACTAAGATCAGAGTAGGGACGAAGAGCAGGAGAAGAAGATTAACATTTAACAGGGATGAGAGGTGGGAGGGAAAGGGAGAGAGAAGGGAAATTGCATGGAAATGGAAGGAGACCCTCAGGGTTATACAGTGGAGGGGGTAGAGAGAGAGGAAGGGAGGGGAGGGGAGAGGTGGGGAGGGGGGATGGTGGAGGATGTGAAAGGCAGCGGAGCACAATAGACACTAGTATGGCAATATGTAAATCAATGGATGTGTAACTGATGTGATTCTGCAATCTGTGTATGGGGTGAAGGTGGGAGTTCATAACCCACTTGAATCAAAGTGTGGAATATGATATGTCAAGAAATTTGTAATGTTTTGAACAACCAACAATAAAAAATTAAAAAAAATAAAAAATAAAAAAAATTAAAAAACAACCCTATTATAAACAAACAAACAAACAAACAAAAAAGGAATTCAAGTGTTACCTGGTGTTATTGATACAAATTTTAATGGGGAAATAAAGATTATGGTTCAAGCAAATTGCATCATTCAGTTTTCTCCAAGGATATAATTGCACAGATAATTTTTCTGCCTTGCTGATCCGCAGGGAAAGGCTTAGCGGATGGTCTGGGTGGAATCCCGGCTTCCAGGTCCCCGGGCCAGGCCTATTTGGCTCAATTGATCAAGCAAGAGCACCATCTATTGGATCGTAAAATCAGCCAAATAATTTTAGAGGCATACGAGATACAGGAGCAGATAAATTAGTTATTTCCAGCAGAAATTTGCCCCAAAACTGTCTTTGCATACTGCCCCTGCCTGCTTAGAAAGGACTGGTCAAATCTCTTAGCCTTCTTAGAGCCCAGTCCTCCAATGGGAAGATACGGATGGCAATGCAGGACTTTTTAAAACTTATGTCCTCAATACTTTGCCAGTAAATTTATGGTGGTGAGCTATTCTATGTAACCTAGGTGTGTTATTAATAACTCCTGATTCTATGGTGTCACCTCAGATGTTTAATCAAGGTTCTATTTCTCCTAAAGGATTAAAAGGGAATCAGCAAGAGGGTATTTACCTATGACTCAATTTAATTCACCCAATCAAAATTCTTAATGAGGGAGCTGACTTCCTCCCCAGCCCGGAAAACAGCAGAAAAAAATGATCTAGCTAACAGAAAAGCCCATCGGGGTTAGTCACTGGCCCTTAACAGGGGAGAAACTTTGAATAGCCAATATTTTAGTCCAAGAACAACCTCAAGCTGGCCTTAGAGCCTACTTTTAGTTGCTGGAATACAGCAGTTTTTGTAGTTAAGAAAAAAATCTGGCAAATGGAGACTATTACAAAATCTTAGAGCAATTAATCACATTATAGAACCCATGGGAGCTTTACAGCCTTGGCTTCCTTCTCCTACAGCCATCCCTTTTGATTATCTTTCAATGGTAATAGGTTTAAGATTGTTTTTTCACTACCCCACTGCATCCAGATGATTGTCAGAGATTTGTTTTTACCATTCCGGCTATAAGTTTCAAAGAACCAGTTAAAAGACATTGCTGGAGGGCTGGGGTTGTGGCTCAGTGGTAGAATGATTGTCTAGCATGTACAATGCACTGGGTTTAATTCTCAGCATTGCGTATAAATAAGTAAATAAAATGAGTGTCCATGAACAACTAATAAAAATATATTTTTTAAAAAAGATATTGCTGGACAGTTTTGCCTCAAAGTATGTGTAACAGCCCAATGCTTTGTCAGAACTTTGTAGCTCAGGCTAGTGCTCCTGTAAGAAAAGAATTCCCCGATGTATATATTATCCATTACATGGATGATATTCTTTTGGATCATGCTAGTCCAGATGTAATTTTGCAAAATTTTTGCTCAATTAGAAAATTCACTTACTGCAATTGGTTTATGCATAGCACCTGAAAAGGTACAAAAGACCTCTCCTTCTTAATATTTAGGTAATGAAATTGAAGGACACATAATTTGTCCACAAAATCTACAAATAAGAGTTAATGGTTTACATACTCTTAATGACTTTCAAAAGTTACTAGGATGTCTCGAGCCATCCATGGGCGGTATGTGTGAGCTATGCGCATTGTAGATAAATGAGGGCACAGGTCTGGGGTGCTCACTGATTGGGCTGTGTGATGCAAGTGCGCCTTCTCCTCTCACTCTGCCTGTGATCCCACACAGCACCTGAAATGGGTGTGACTTGCCAAAATGTCAATTTGCTGACCACAAGATATCACAAAGCAAGACTCCACCTTTGAAACCTTATTCCCTGCCTTATTTGGTGTAGAATATTCTATTGAAATCCTTTATTGTCTTTTCCCTATAAATAAAGCAATTCAGGTGCACTTGCTCTCTTGCCTTCCAACATGGAAGAGGACCCTTAAGGTCACAGAGCAGTCCCACCCTCAATATGAAAATTACTTCTGTGTCCTGTGCTTTTTTTGCCATTTTCTTAGTTTAATGTTGCCACCAAGCTCTTTTAAACCCAGCCCATCTCGTCAGCATGGGACACTGGTGAGACTAGGTGATATCAATTGCCTGAGACCAAGTTTAAAACTAACCACTGCAGATTTGAGTCCTCTGATTGAGATCTTCAATGGGATCCTTCTCCAACTTCTCCTCATCAACTTACAGCAAAAGCAAGGATTGCCTTTTAAAAGGTTAAATCTGCTATTAAGACTGCACATCTTACCAGAATTAATCCACAGGAGCCTATATACTTGCTAGCATTTCCCATTGTTCATACTCCTACAGGAGGAATATGGCAATCATTGGGAATTATTGAATGGCTCCACCTAGATCATTCTCCTCAAAAGTCATTGACACTATTCCATGACTTTATTGCTGTTAGTTATTAAAGGAAGAACATGAGTTGTGCAGACAGTTGGGTCAGAACCCAATCACACTGGCCCCTGGGACTCAAAGCCATATGTTAGAACAGTTATTAAAATGGGACTGTCTCATAACAAGCCAGTCATTTCCACAGAACATCCGCCAATACCTCACTGTCCTAACCTTTGTGCAATGGAATTTGGCACTTTTCCTAAATGGATGGATTGTGCAAATGCCTTGGAGTACAACATAAAGTTTCGAGAAATAGTGGGTACATTTTAGACTGGTCTCTTAGAATTGACAAAGACAATTATGTAAGAATCCATGAACCCTGAAGTCTTTGTTGGTAATATCCTAACCTTCAGTGAAGGCTGCTTCTAGAAGGATGTTTGGCGCTTAATTACAGCCTCAGATTTCCTGCACTATTCCTGATTTCATAGGCAGGAACTGTACGGAGGGTTCCTGCTATGGCCTGCAAGCCTGTGTTCAATCTCCTTATGCTCTAATTATTGGAAATGTGAGAATTTAGAGAAAGGATGATGAATACCTTATAGCTTGTAAAAAGTGCAATTTAACTAATTGCATTACTAGATATAACACAGGGAAAGGAACACTGATCCTTCACCAGCCCTCTTTTGTCTTATTACCAGCCAACATTTTAGAACAATGGTATGCTGATGCTGGTGTCCAGGTTTTACAACAGATGCATGCTCAGTTAACCAGACCTAAGTGAGCTCTTGGTCTCATAATCCTTGGAGTGTCTGTTTTAATTTCATTCATTGCTTCTATGGTTACAGCCTCTGTGGCTATATCTCAAAACATTCAACATGCAAATGTTCTTACAATGTGGCTCAAAATACTTCCAAAGCCCTCCATAATCAGATAATATTTATGAAAAGATTGAAACTAAATTGAATGCTCTAGAAGCCACTGTCATAAATATTGGTAATGAGCTTTCTGTTCTCAAGTTTAGGAAAGGCTTAAGTGCCATGCTGATTATAAATGTATCTGTGTTACTGCAGCCAAGTACAATACTTCCCAATGGGATTGGAAAAAGGTTAAAAATCATCTAATGAGTATTTGGCAGAGCAATAATAATAGCTAGCCTGGATCTTTTGGAGTTACATCACCATATCCAGGATATTCAAAAAAGTAAAACTGATCTTTTGGATCCTACCTCTCTAGCTGACCATATACTTCAAGAATTAAATGGCTTTAATCCTGGAAACATGCTTAAACATTATCCATGGTATATTATTGCAATGTTATCTATGCTATTAGTTCTCTTTTGTATTGTGATGATAGGATGTTGTGCCCTCAGAACAAGAATCCAGGAACTTGAGATAATGGCTCATCATTTACTCTTCCAAAGTAAAAAGGGGGAATATGTGGGTAGCTGCCCATGAGCTGTTTAGAATTCTCTCTCAGCCTTGAGCCAAGGGGGTGTTGGTCTGCCATTGCATGCTGTGGGCTGCATGATACAGGTGGCCTCCACCTTCACTCAGCGAAGAAATAAGTCTGTTTTCTCATAGCTCTGGACCTGGGCATTACCCACTGGGGCTAGGTCAGCCCATCCCTGCCTTATTTGAAAAACATTTATCAAAAATTCTTTGTTAATTTCCCTATAAATAAAGGGATTTTGGGTGCACACTCTCTCTTGCTCTCTTGCCTTCCAGTGTGACAGCAGGACTCTTAAGGTTGCAGAGACATCTTACCCCCGCTTTGTGAAAAAATTACTTTTGTGTCCGTGTGGTCTTTTTACCTCCAGCCCACACCATGCAGAGGGATCCTGATTCCATCACCCAAGTGGGATGTGGGTGATACACGTGACATGAAAGTACAACCATTTGCACATTGACACTTTTACATGGAACAATTTAAGTTGCAAAAAGCCTTGCTCTTCAGAAGAATCATGTTTATTCTTCAAAAGGATAAACTGCTACATACTTATAATATATAATACAATTCAGGAATGAGAACAATTGATACATGCAATGACACTGTACTAAGTAAAGAACATCAGACAAAAACACGACTGTATTACACAATTCCACTAAGTATGTCAAGTTTGATAACAAGGAAATATACATGATGATGTATCAGAGCAGGGGTAGCTACCTCTGGGGAGTAAGGAAGTGCCTGTAATGAGACTCAAATGAAGTTTTTATTTTTAAAAATTTTTTTATTTGTCTATGGGCCTTTATTGTTATTTATTTATATGTGGTGCTGAGAATCAAACCCAGTGCCTCACACATGCTAGGTAAGTGCTCTACCACTGAGCTACAACTCTAGCCCTCGAAGGAAGTTTTTGGGGAAACACAAATGTCTGTATCTTGTTTTGGGTGATGGTCTAATGCAATAACACAGCTGTCAAACGGGTGTATGATTGTCACTTTCTTATGATCTGTGTGACTTTTGTAATTATATTTCATTTCAAAGAGTCCCATGTGAAATTCTTACAAATCAAAAACAAATTTATTTAGATGCATGCAGTGTATGTTTGTTGGTAGTCTCTGAAAGATTACATTAAAAATGGAAAATTTTGGAGACAGGTACATAAAAAAATGCTGGATCATAACAAACTCAAGTGATGCTATTTAAAAAAAATTGAAAACTACACACACTGTAACTTAATTACATAAAATATATTTTTAAAAGCATACATATATAAAACATACAAGATCTATAAAGGTATGCAAATAGTATGGAGAATAGAGATGATTTGTAACTAATATAGTAATGTGTATTTCCCCCTATTTTTTGATATCTATGAGTTTCTGCACTATTATTTGCAGAATAAAGATGATGATAAAACAATTAAAACTAAAAAGTAAACAAAAGCTAAATACAAAAATTTAAAGAATTGACCCCCCAGAAAAACCCAAGTAACTGGAAGGTCACAAATATATCTTCCTCCTTTGTCCTTCCCAAGGCAGAAAAAAAAGACGTTTCATCTTTGAGAGATGTCATTTTAAGAGATGAAAATCCCAACTCCACTCACCTGAAACTTGGTCATCTTCTCCTGCTCCTTCTGGGGAAGGGCAGAGTCCTGGGAAGTCAGAACTGGGAAAGAGGAAAGAAGCCATGAGACAGGCCCCAACCCATTTGCTGCTCTGTGGGAATTTCTAAATGGAGAGTAGCACATACCACTGGCCCCGCATCCTGGGGCCCTTGCACGATGAACAATCTACTCTACTCTCAGCAGCAAGCCTCCCTGGACAGTCCTTGTGGCTCTCAAGGTTTTTGCCATTCTCTCCCTGGGTGTTGTTGGAAACAAAAGATAGTGGAATGTACCAAACTCTGGAGCCAAAGGATCTGTAGTAAAATCTTGGCGCTGCTGATTTGGTCAAGATAATTACCTCCCTTTCCCCCAAACTTGTAACCTGTAAAACTGAGAAAAATAGTACTTCCCTCACGGGATTTGAGTATGAGTAGATGGAAAAGTTTACACCTGATTTTCTTGCTACTGCAGCACAGCAGCAGTGTGCATCCTAAAACTGTCCCTGAGAATGTCTCTTGTCATGTCCAATGAAGGAGTCTATCATCACACCCAGATTTCATAGACTGTGCAATGCTGTGTCCTCTGAAATTCCTTTAGTCTTTGCCTTCAGTCTGTGAGTCCCGTTGGCTATGTTACTTAGTACTGTGTTGTTGTGTAGTAATATTTAATTGACATCAGTTTGTGGTTTTATAAAAGGTACAAATACTTCTCAATTTTCTTTGTGTAGTTAGGAGGGTCTCAGTGGTAGAGCCTCTTCCTCCTACACTCTCTGTGATCAAGAAAAACTACAACTAGGACTGTTGATTTTTTTTCATTTTAAACAAATGTTCAGCAGTCACTTTTTAAAACTGTACAGCAGTTACTTTTTTAAAAAAGCATTCTTTTTTTAGTGTTATTTATTTATTTTTATGTGGTGCTGAGGATCAAACCCAGTTCCTCACACAAGCTAGGAAGTGCTCTACCACTGAGCCACCACACCAGCTCCAGCAGTCTCATTTAAATGAACAGTACTGTAGGAGTAATGACAGATCCTAAGTGACAGAGGTGCTTTCGGTGTTTGGGTGTTCAGTGAGCTGATCAGCAGCCTTGGCTATGCAAATCCATGACACAGGGTCTGAGTTGCTGCCAGAGGCTGGGGGCAGGTAGTAAAGCATAAGACCTGTAAGTTTTGGGTTTTTTTGGTGTGATGAAAGTATTCTGGAAACGGGTAGTGGTGATGGTTGAACAACCTAGTGAACATTCCGAAGACCACTAAATTTCACACTTTAAAGAAGTGGATTATATGTGTGTGAATTACAACTTGATTTTTAAAATAGGAGAAAAAAAATCTTGTCTCAGTGCCTGCCATAGTATACAAACTCTCAAGAAGGGATGTTCCCATTTAATGGATGAGGAAACTGAGGAGTGGTGCGATTACCTCACCCAGGGTGACAGAGCTGGTGAGGAGAGACTGCATCTGAATCCAGCTGACTTCATCTTCCTCTCTAATCTTTAAGTCTGAAGAGATGACTGGGGTGTCTTTCAGATCAGAAAAAGGGGAGCTGGAGGACATGGACTCTGCTGAGAGATGCTGAAGCCAGATCATCAGAATCCTAACACTGACCCCTGACTCATTAGCTCTTTGTGCCTCTTTCCATCACCACATCTACAAAACGGGCATGGTGACAAAGTCAACTTCAGAAAGTTGTTAAGATGCACTCAATACAGGAGAATGGATGTTGTTCCTGGGTCTTTCTGCTTCAAGCAGCGGCACACTAGTAGGCACAAAAGCAATGTGGCCACTTCTCAAAAGCTTGGGGAAACTATCCCATCATAACATCCAGTTCCCTTTGTCCTGGCCCTCATTCATCTACACCTTCCTGCTTTGCTTGGTAGCAGGGTTTTGAAGGAGACCTGACATTATACAGCAGTTATGAGAGAAAAGCAAGAGGGCCTGACTCCATCCTGCTCATGGCAAGCTGCAGGGTCACTTTCCCAGGCCCAGGTTCCCAGCCCTTGCTCATTCCTGGGTTGCCAGGTTCTCTCCTGTCCCTGTTCCCACCACTCTTCCTCCCCAGAGAACCACTTCCCTTTCTTCTCCTGTAATTCTGCTGAGAAGTCTTCAGAGGAGTTGGGGAAATGATGAGATTAAGCATCTGTTTTTGCCTGTGAAACATGGAACACCTAGGTACCTTTTTATCCCCAGCAACTAAAATGTAGCAAGTTCTCAAAACACAGGGAATCCAAGAATGACTGAAGACACACACTCAGACATGGACAGTATAAACTCATCTGTGAGGTTTCTTGAAGCTGTAAAACTCTGAGGTTGTCCCTAACTGGGAGGAGGGGAGGATGGACTGTATCATCTCATTTCTTCCTTTGGCTTTTAAAATTTTATTTGTTTTGCCTGAGCAACATCAAGGTCATCCTTAAAAATGAAGTGGTTCATAAAAGGGTCAATCATGGGCTTTGGATGATGTAAACCCTATCAGTTTTAACAACACCATCAGACAGTTTCATAATCTTCTCAAAGTGTTCTTCTCTGGACATGATTTATATAATTTTAACACTCCCCCCACACACACACCATTTTCCTTCTTCTCCCATTTACTTTATATATTTAGCACTCTCACTCTCTAACATACCAATGCACATTTTATTTATTTTCCGTCTATCCCCCCTTTGGGACTGGAAGCCTCCTTGTTTTGTTCACTGCTTTTTATCCAGTGTAGAGCATTCGTTAATGCAGCAGGCAGGCAATATATGAGATGCTGAAAAAAATGAATGATTGCATGAAAAGGTGATCAAGATACATTTTACATTAACTGAGCACCTTATTACTGCTGACCAGGTTTATTCGTTTCTTTATTCAATAAATCTTCAATTCTGTGTATTAAAGACAGCAGTGAAGAAAGTCCCTGTGCCCATGAAATGGATACTACAGTGGGGAGACAAGTAATAATAACAACCAACAGATCAGGATGAAGGGTGTCAGGGAGAAAACGATGGGGACATGCCATTTCAGATGGCTTTACTTCTAGTGATGGCTGAGTGACATTCTGTAGATGAATTATCCTCTTGGGCCTCCTCTGTGGCTCAGGAATAATAACGGAGTAGAAATGACATGCAACCTCTCACATTGGATGGTGTCGCCAAGGGGTCACGCCCTTCAACTATCCGCAGTCCTTTTTGAGAAGTGGGGGCCGAGGAAGGAAAGGAAGGATGGAATATGAGATTGTGTCCCTGGTCCAGGATAACTCCCAGTGAGCGACCCCAGGCACGCGACAGAAGGGAGACACAGGCCAGGGGTCATTAGGCTCAAAGCTGGGCCAAAGCCGCTGCGGGGGGAGCTCAGCGCCACCGCAGGCTCTCAAGTCTTCAGGGGCCGAGGGCTTCTCGGGCAGTGGTGGCCGCGGCAGCAGCCAGGATGGTTCTGATAAACCTCCCAGCCCCTACTAGGTCGGCTACAAGTAAACCCCTGTGCAGAGGGGAAACGGCGTCGTTGGGTAACTACTAAGATTACACGGCCAGAGAGCTGCAGAGCGTGTGGAAAGTGGGGGAAACAGGAGATCCGAGAGCCGGGGAGACCCCAAAGCAGTGATGCGCGACCGGGGCCCGCCCCCGACTCGGGAACGTGCAAAAACCCTACAAGCGAGGGGGACGCAGACCGTCGCCTCTGCCGCCAAGGCTTATTTTCCCCCAGAGTTAAGGCCAACACCTCCGTATTCCACCCGCAACCCAGGAAAGACCTGAGCAGACTCAAAGGATACTCACCTCCCAGTGGGCATTGATGATGCCCTCCTGCGGCGGAAGTGCTCAGGCCTGGACTCGGCTCCCGGACTACACTTCCCAGAATTCCTGGGAGGAACACGGGCAGTAGTCCCCCCGCTACGCGGAAGTGGCTGACCACCTGGAGCTTCTGGACCACACTTCCCAGAATCGCCAGCAAAGTAGCTATTATGCAAGGTTGTCACTTTTATTTCTAAAAATATGTAAGTGCGTTTGGTTCACAGCGTCCTCGGCGCTTAAACTTTTCGTCCTTTCACTTTTCCATACCTCCCTTCCCCAGCTCAAAACTGTTTTCATCTACAACCAGCCGCTCTAGAAATCATAAATACAGAATATTTTATTTTTCTATAAGTTAGTTGAACTCAATGAACAATTACTTTTCAGAAAGTAGGACTGGTTGGTTTTTATTTGTTGGGATTTGGAGATTCAACCCAAGGGTTGGCCCATGCTAGACAAACGTCCTAACATGAGCTACACCAAGGGGTACAGACTTTTGTCTCAAAAACAAACAAAACCCCCAGAAATCTTGTTTTTGTCTTGTTTGCCAGCATCCACAAAAAAGTGTCAGGGTAATTTGTTAGCTTGCAAGTTATGCAAAATCCTGGAATCTTCAATGTAAGGTTTAAAGTCTTCATTAGATTTGATGGGCTAGAAATATCTGAAAAAAGACCCATAACTTATCTGTTGATTTAGTGTTTTCTGCGTTAACAAGTAATCTTCATATACATTTATTTTAAATGGTTGTGCCATATACTTTTTAATGTTCCTTTACTGCACTAGCTAGTATCTCTCATTTATCAGTGAATCCATTTATTAGCAGTTCTTACTTGTAAATTTTAAGGAATATTCCAGGCATCACATCTATGCATTCATAACTTTTTAAATTTTTTTTAAAAAATTTGATAGACTTTGTTTTTATGTGGTCCTGAGAATCGAACCCAGTGCTTCCATACATGCTAGGTGAGTGCTCTACCACTGAGCCACAACCCCAGCCTTCATAAATTTTTTAATAAAAGAATCTCTATACTGTAAGGGACAACTCGACTTAGGCAATGCCATTTGGAAACGTAGCCTCCATTTTAGAACTGTCACCTAGATCACTCTGATGCAGAACAATGGTCAGCATGACCTAATCCCAGACAATACCCTGTTCCCTGTTATCTTGAACTGAAATCTTGAGAAACATTTTGTTCTACATGGAACAGCAGTGACCATGAAGAATGGCATGATGACCCCAAGAATCCTTCTCTGACAACTCCCTAGCAACAGCTAAACTGCAAAAATTTCCCCCACCCTCTCACTCCCCTAGGCTGTAAGCAGAAGACAGGCTCCAATCTCGGCTGGGACACCTTTCCCCAGGTTTATCCCAAATAAGCCTGTTACTGTTAAGGTGCTTCTCCTCTTTATTTCCTTCATTAAGTTCTTTCTTCACATATACCTATATCATACTTAGCAGTATTTCTTTAATATCAAGTAATGCTCAGTCCAGAATACCATTTATCCTGTTGTTCCAAAGATCCTGTAATGGTTGTTTTGGTTGAATTAAAATCCAAACAAGTTCCACCCACTGAATTTGTTATGCCTCCTAAATCTGTTTAAATCACAATGGTCCTCTCTTTTGTCAGTTATTTGTTGGGGAAATCAGATCATTTGTGCTGTGACATATGCCATCTTATGGATCATTCCTTCTTGTATTGCTGAACTTGTTCTATTTCCATACTTTCTGTATTCCAATGGAATACACATCCAAAGTATAATAACAAAAGCAGTATATTGATTAAAAAAAATAATGGAAAATGATTAATCAATGGACATTGGGAAACAAGACACATCTATGCATTTGATTTTTTTTTTCATACCAGGGATTGAACCCAAGTGTGCTTAACCACTGAGCCATAGGCTTAGTCCTTTTATTTTTGAGACAATGTCTCACTAAGTTGCTTTAAGTTGCTGACGCTGGCCTTGAACTTGCAATCCTCCTGTCTCAGCCTCAAGAGCCACTGGGATTACAGGTGTGAGCCACCATGCCCGGCTGCATTTGATTTTTTAAAGTAACAATGCAATCAGTGGGGAAGGAACTTCTCAATAACTGATATAGGAATGGTAGTCATATGGAGATAAAAATTATGTGAGGTAATAATACTTTCCTTTGATGATTCCATGAGTTGATTTTAATTAGCACCTATAAGACAAAGGGAAAGAAAGAGGGAGGGTGAAAGCAGCCAGTTAAAATTAAAGGTAAATTCTGAGTTTCAAGGAAAAGTGGTGCAGTGATAATGATGTGGCTACTCTGGAATTCTATTCTCACGATTAACAATCACATTACAATTTTATCAGGGCAATGGGCTCGGGGTGGGTTCAATTGAAGCAGCAATGCTAGAGGAGCCACAAGAGCAGCTAGCTGCCCCACTTCCCAGCCAGAGTGACTTTTAGGAAAAAATGGATCAACCAACTTTTATTTTAAAATATATCGCTGAGGCCTGGGGTTGTGGCTCAGTGGTAGAGCACTCACCTAGCATGTGTGAGGCCCTGCGTTTGATCCTGAGCACCACATAAAAAATAAATAAAGGTATTGTGTCCAACTACAACTAAAAAATATTTTAAAAAACACATCCCTAAGAACTGTCCTTAACCACAGTGGACCAAGGACAGGGGTACCCCTTTTAAACACTATCTTAACCTCCCATGTATACTAACATTGATCGACTGTGAAGTGGCCGTTGCAGATGAGAGAAACTGCAGACTTCTGTGCTTGTGTCAGAACTAGATCTTTCTAACCACAAACTTGTAAGGCTGGCATAAAGACAGTGAGATGCTGTTCAGTATTCCCCACTTGGAGTTTCCGAGTTCCAACCCTGAGTTTCTCAGTTTTAGAAAAACCATATGCCAGGTCTTTCCCTGGGGTTTGATATCTTGTCTTTGACAACAACAAAGCTTCTTGGGCAGGAGGCCACAAATGCTCCACAAATTAATGGATTCTCAGGAGCTCTTCTCATGCCTCAGCACCCTGAGGCAGCATCTTGTTCTTTTATTTGCTGTGTTCTCTTAAGTTAGCACATCCATATAGCAACAACCTTCAAGACCAGACAATGAAAAAGTTGGGAGTCCCATTTCTTCCACTGGATACACTTGTCAGTGTTTCTCAGGAGCCTGATGACTTAGTGGCAGTGTCATTTTCTAATCTACATCCATTAATCACTGTAAGTCAGTGCTCCAAGGAAGACACTGATAAATTAATTCCTGAATGCTTAAGAAGTGAGACTGTTAAGAATTCCCTTCTGCAGCACTGTACCTCTGATAAGCAAAGATTATTGCCAAATTGCCCTCAGTTTCCAGGCAATGGCAGGGATTCTGAGATTTAGATTTTTTTACTATGTGCATTTTCAATGGTAAGCGATGCCATTCAGGCATTGGAGACATCATGAACTGATCCCAAAATGGAAGTGGGAGCCTTTGGCAGAATAGGACAATGTAAAACTAGAACTCTACTCTAAAGATCGGGTGAAAGAAATGAGCACTCACCTGTACTAAAGACTTGCAGAACTACAGAAACAATTTAAAACTATTGATATCCACCACAAGCAATATGGTTTTCTATTATTTTGACTCTATAAAGTGTCCTTTGTCTAAAGAAAATGAATTATACTTTGAGGCATTATATTCTCCACCAGTTTCCTCAGACTGAATCCAGTAACAAATTATCTCAAACATACGTGGCTCACAGCACCTATGTTTCTCACAATTCTGGAGCTGACAAGTCAGGAATCAAGGTGTGGACAGAGCCACACTCACTGAAGACTCCAGGGGTGTGCTTTTCCTTGCCTCTTCCTAGCCTCTGGCAGTCTCTGAAAGCTTTGGAACTCCTTGGCTTGCCATGGTGTCATCTTGGCCTCTGTCTTCACACAGCCTTTCCCTGTGCACACACCCAGCTCCTCTTATAAGGACACCAGACATTGAATCAGGACCATCATCCCATTCAGTACAACTTCATCTTACTGGATTAAAGATCCTAATTCCAAATATGATCACATTTGCAGGAATGAGGGTTTAGGACTTTTGAACAATAGCTTTTGGGGGAACAAAAAAAGTTAGGTGGAATCCAAAACAAAGTAACCTTTAGCAGCCCTGTAAAAGCACACACACAAGGACTTCTTGCAGGATATTTCTTCAACGTGGATTTGTTTCAGAAGAAGAAAGCTGTTTTAAGTTGGGAGAGACACAGTATTGTAATATTTTACCTCTAATGTGGATAGGGAACTATTTTTGGTATTTTCTACCATAAATGTCTTCAACTCAGAAGAATTGTTTTCATCCCAAAGCATTTTCTAAGTTTCCTGTGACACAGTCTTGCCCCGGTGATTTTTAAGAGTGTGTGAATTTTCTAGTTTTCCTCCCATTATTGAGGCGCTTCAGTTAATTGTGGTCAGAGAATATATTGTATATGTTTATCATTCTATTGAGACCTGAGATTTATTTTTATTTGGACCTGTGTTATGGTCTAGTGATCTATCCTAAAAAATATTCCATATGCCCATGAAATCAACAATGTGTATTGTAATTTCTATGATAATCACTAAGATAACAATAAAAGAAGCATAATAGGTCAAGTATGGACATAATATGAAATCATTAGAAATTTCAAATTAATTGGTGAAGAAGTTATAATGAGGAAAGGGAAGGGAGAAAAAGCAGAAGGCAACTAAAAGTATGGGTTAATATCTGATCAATAATTACATGAAACATGACATATATACACCAATAACAAGGCAGAAATGATCACACTAGAGAATAAAGCAACAATGATCTAAGCTAAAATGGATATATTAATATTAGGCCAACACAAATAAAAAGAAAGCTGGAAACTGGGCCCAGTAGTGCACGTCTATAATCCCAGCTACAAGGAGGCTGAGGCAGGAGGACTGCAAGTTTGAATCCAGTCTAAGCAACACAGTAAGGCCCTGTCTCAAAAGCAATAATAAAACAGAAACAAACAGAAAGGAATGGTGATATTAAAAGTAAACAGGGGCTGGGGCTGTAGCTCAAGGGCAGATTGCCTAGCATGCATGAGGCACTGGGTTCGATCCTTAGCACCACATAAAAATAAATAAAATAAAGGCATTCTGTCCATCTACAAGTACAAAAAAAATTTTTTTAAATAAAAAAATAGAAGTAAACAAAGTAGACACGAAAACAAGAAAATTAACCTGGGAAAAGAGGACCCCTGAAAAATAATAAAAGGAGTAATTTCACTAAAAAGGTATAGAATTAAATGTGTATACACAAAACAACAGAACTTCAAAATACATGAAGCCAAAACTGGTAGACTGAAAAACTAATCAGATCCACAATTACAATCAGAGACTTTGTGCTCACTGGTTAATGCAATAAGTGGAAAGAAAACCAGCAAGGATACAAAAGTCTCAATAACTCTATTAATAAACCTCACCTAACATTTATAAAATGTTCTACCCAACAACAGCAGAATATGCTTTTTTCTCCAATGGCAAATGGAACATACATTAAGATAGATCATATTCTGGGCCACAATAACTAACTGCAATCAATTTAAAAGAACTGAAACAACACTAGTATGTTCTCAGAGTACAACAAAGTGAAATGAGAACTAATTACAAAATAATCTCAGGAAGTCCCCAAATAGCTGGAAATCAACCCTTGGATCAAAAAAGGAAGTCACATCTACGGCCATACCACCCTGAACGCGCCCGATCTCCTCTGATCTCGGAAGCAAAAAAGGAAGTCACAAGGGAAAAATGGAAAAAAATCATTAAAGTAAAAAATAAAATGTGAAGCTGGGGCAGCATTTAGAGGAAAATTTAGAGCATTAAATCCTTATATTGGAAAAGAAGAAAAGCCTTAAGTTGGTTACCTAAGTTTGTACCTTAAGAAACTAAAAAGGAGAAAATTAAACACAAACCAAAAAGAAGGTAGAAAATAATAAAGATAAAAACAGAAATTAAAGAATAATAATAGTCAAAAAATCAATAAACTATGAAAAGAAAAAGTAGAAATTACTAACTGCAGGATTTAAAGACATGATTACAGATTCTAATGATAGTAAAACAATAAAGAAAATTATGAACAACTTTATGTCATGTGACAATTTGGGTGAAGTGGACAAATTCCTTAAAAGACACAAATCCAAAATTCCTGTATCTAACAACACTGAATTCCAGCTTAAAAAGAAAAAAAAACTTCCAAAATAACAACAGGCCTCAACTCCTACATCTATCAAACACTAAGGACACCATTCTCCACCACCAATTCTGCACAAATACTTTAGGAAAATAAAGAGGATAGAACACTTTCCAACTCATTTTATGAGGCCATCATTATTTTGTTACCAAAATAAGAAAAAAAGATATTACATGAAGACAACAGACCAATAATCCTCATGCAAACTCAATATTAACAAGTAGAATACTATATATGAGAATATATCATGATCAATTGGATTTATCAAGAATGCAATGTTACTCCAACATTTGAAAATGAATGAGTAATAAGTAGAAAAACTACATGACTATTTTAATACATGCAGAAAAAAAGCATTTAAGAAAATGCAACATCCATTTATTGTGAAAATTTTGCAGCAAACTAAGAACAGAGAGATTTCCCTGAACTTCATATAAAGGCTGTGACAAAAACCTCCAGCTAATATAACACCTAAAAGACTGGGCTGGGGACATAGCTTAGTGGCAGAGCACATGTCTAGCATGCACCAAGCTCTGCGTTCAATCTCCAGTACCACAAAAAAAAAAAAAAAAGACTAATTCCTAAGATCAAGAAAAAGGCTAAGACATTACCTCTCAACTCTTCCATGCAACAACTTTTTGGAAGGCTTAAAAGAAATAAGCAAACAAGCAAAAAACAAACTGGAAAAGAAGAAATAAGTATCTCCATTTTCAGACAACATGATTATATAGAATCTATTTAAAAGGTACCAGACTAGTGAGTTTAGATAGGTCTAGAGTTCTAGGAGTACAATATTAATATAAATAAAATGGATTCCTATATACTAGAAATAAACAAGTAGAAACCTGTAATACATTAAGATTTCAGAAAACTTTTCATTACAAATCTAACAAATCACAAGCAATATCTGTGCACTGAAAAATAAAAATCACTAATGAAATAAAACACCTAAGTAAACAGGAAAGAGATAGATGAATGGGAAGACCCAAACATGCCAAGTCTTCCAACACACTTCCCATTAAAAGCCATGCAGGGTTTTTTTGGTTTTTTTCAATCAACAAAATGATTCTCCAAATTACATGGAAAAACAAAGAACTAGAATAGCTAAAGCAATTTCGAAAAAGCAAAGTTAGAGAACTCATGCTACCTGATTTAGAGACTTACAATTAAGCTATAGTAATAAGTGGCATTGGTGAAAGAATTAAGATCTTAAATATCAATATTAAATTTTCCTGAATATTATAGCATAGCTGTTTTAAGTAAATATTCTTATTCTTAGGAAAATATACTTTGTATTGAGTGTAAGGGCAAGATGACTGCAATATACTTTTGTGTGGTTAATAAAAAAGTGTGTATACATAGGCATCAGTAAGTATA
This sequence comes from Marmota marmota marmota, assembly GCF_001458135.2. Lineage (NCBI taxonomy): Eukaryota > Metazoa > Chordata > Mammalia > Rodentia > Sciuridae > Marmota > Marmota marmota. The sequence continues at coordinate 5,653,249 of NW_026000205.1, forward strand.
CATATGCACATCCAGATAAGTGAAGACTGACTCAATTGTGTTAAGATGAATCTGGGTAAAGGGTATATGAGAGAATTTATATAAATTTTACAGTTTTTCTAAGTTTCATATGATTTCAAAATAAAAAAATATAAACATATGAATCAAAATCTCATCATTTAGAGATAATTAGAAATATCTATACATCTATACTTTTTATTAAAAAAATAGGATTCCACAAAAACTCATGTTTTATGTTTTCCCAGATTAATAAATTCTGAAAATCTTCCAACCTCTGTAACTACAAATTTACTTTCTCTCATTTAGTGTTTGTATAGTATTCCATGCAATGATAATGCATAAAATACTTTGGCAATCCAACTGGTTATTTGTTGCTACTAAAACAATGATTCAATGAATATCTTTTCTTATATATCATGGCAGACATAAATTTACATTTGAAGATCAAAAGTTCATCTCTGGGAATCTACTTAATTATAGCCCTTTATACTACATAAAATAATCATATTGTACATCCTAAGTAACAGGAAATTTTTAGTCAGCAATTTTATTTTTCCATAGCTTTACAGCTTTTTAGTAAAAATAATGACCACTGTAAGTATAAAAGGAAAGTTAAAGGAAAAATAGTTCAAAACCCTTCCTGATCAAAAATAATAACTAGTTAACATATGGCAAATATCCTTTTATACAATACCTTTGAGCATAGAGTCACACTGAAAGATGGTCATTTATATTAACTGGATCTTGCCAACAGGATGGCAATATCAATTTCTTCCCGAAATTTGAATTCTAGTCCTGTTACTCTGGTTCTACGTCATCATTTTAAAGTATGCGTTAGATTCTGAGTCTGAAGAAAACCCCTACCACTCTCGATATTTTAATAGGGTTTCATCACCAGCACAGACTCAAAAAACTTGAAGTTGTACATTCAGGCAGAAGTCAACAAAAAATTTTCATTTCTTGAGTTTTTTGCCAATGTGGACTTTCTGGTGGTATGTAAGACGGGACCGGTGACTGAAGTCCTTGCCACATACATCGCATTTGTAAGGTTTTTCTCCAGTGTGGACTCTTTGGTGGGCTTGAAGGCGTGCACTCTGACTGAAGCCCTTCCCGCATTCCTCACATTTAAAGAGTTTCTCCCGGGTGTGAACACTCAGATGGACTCGAAGATTCGAGGGAAGACTAAAGGCTTTACCACACTCCTCACACTTATGAGGTTTTTCTCCTGTGTGGACCCTCTGGTGATGGCGAAGATTCAAGCTCCTACCGAAGCCCTTCCCACACTCCTCACACCTGTAAGGTTTTTCTCCAGTGTGTCCTCTCTGATGGTATATAAATTGTGAACTATATCTAAAGCCCTTTCCACACACATCACATTTATATGGCTTCTCCCCAGTATGGACTCTCTGATGGGATTGGAGGCCCGAGGACTGACTAAAGCCCTTACCACATATACCACATTTGTATGGTTTCTCTCCAGTATGGACTCTCTGATGGACCCGAAAATCGATGGCCTGACTGAAGCTCTTATCACACTCTTCACATTTGTAGGGTTTCTCTCCAGAGTGAACTCTCTGATGAGCATGAAGATTTGACCTCCAGCTGAAGCCCTTCCCACACTCCTCACATTTATATGGTTTTTCTCCAGTGTGAATTACTTGGTGAAGTTTCAGATTTGAACTGTAACTGAAGTCCTTGCCACACACTTCACATTTGTATGGTTTCTCTCCAGTGTGGACTCTCTGATGGGTTTGAAGCTTTGAGGACTGACTGAAGCCCTTCCCACATATTTCACATTTGAATCGTTTCTCTCCAGTATGGACATTCTGATGGACTTGAAGATTTGAGGCCTGACTGAAGCCCTTGCCACACTCCTTACATTTATAAGGTTTCTCTCCTGTGTGAACTCTGAAATGGATATGAAGATCTGTATTTCGGGTAAAGCCTTTCCCACACACCTCACATTTATATGGCTTCTCCCCAGTGTGGACTCTGCGATGGCATATCAGTGGTGAATTGTGGCTGAAGCCCTTACCACACACATCACATCTGTAGGGTTTCTCCCCAGTGTGGACTCGCTGATGGATGTGGAAATGTGCAGCCTGAGTGAATCCCTTCCCACACTCCTCACATTTATAAGGCTTTTCACCCCTATGGACCCTCTGATGGACACGGAGATTAACACTCCAGCCAAAGCCCTTGCCACACTCTTCACATTTGTATGGTTTTTCTTCAGTGTGAACTCTCTGATGGCACTGAAAATTGGAACTTTGACTAAAGCATTTACCACACTCCTCACATTTATAAGGTTTCTCTCCAGTGTGAAGTCCTATAATGAATGATGAGACCTGTGCTGCTACTGAATCTCTTGCCACAATTGTCACATCTATAGGACTTTTCTCCTGGGTTAGACTGGTGAGAATAAAAAGGGTTCTTATTAAAGCAATCACCAGATTCCTGACACTTACCCAGTGTCTCTCCTGGGTGAACTCTCTGATGAGTTTGCAGGTGTGTGTTCTGACTGAAGCACTTCTCTCCTGTGTGAACCTTCTGATGAAGATGAAGCACTGGACTATAATGGAAGCTCACTCCACACTCATTACATGGATGTGGTTTCTCTTGAAAGGGTAACTGCAGATTGGAGCCATAGATATCGCTCCTGCCACATTTGTCACATTTGCAGGGCTTCTGCTCTGTCTCATTTTTAACATGTTCACTGATTGGTGATTTCCTCATCAAGTCTTCACACAAATGCAGACTGCTTTTCACATCAATTTGCTTATTTCTACTGAGATTCTGTGACTTGCTCAGATATGCATTCTGGCAAGAATCCTGGGTTCTTAAAGTTGAAAACTCTTCATTTTCAGCATACCTGGAACAATTTCCTTTATGGTTCTTTATAATGCTCTCACTTTCAAAAACCTGAATGGAATTACCTTGTGATAACTGGAAATTCTTCCTCTGAAGACATCTGGTTAATTCACTTGCAACCTGTTTCCAGATTTGCCAGCAGGATAGCTCTGCATGTGAAAGGTATTTTAATGCAAATTTTTGAAGAGTTTCCATCTCATTTTGACTTGTATTGCCTATAAGAGAAAGCAACATTCAGAAATAAGGACAGGTTAATACTTTCTTTAGAAATATCAGAATTTCAGAGTAGGGCCAGATTAAGTAGCACATGCCTGTAAACCTAGAGTCTCAGGACGCTGAGGCAGGAGGATCACAAGTTCAAAGCCAGGCTCAGCAACTTAGTGAAATCTTTTCTCAAAATAAAAAATAAAAAGGGCTGGGGATGTGACTCAGTGGTTAAGTGCCTCTGGGTTTGATCCCTGGAACCAAAAAAAAAAAAAATCACAGGACATAGGGTAAGGCCTTATAAGAGTCATCTTGTCCTTACAACATCATTTATCCTTTTCTCATGTTTTTCATCCAGATGGAAGTAAAGAGTGGGATCAAGAGTCTTCTAACTCCAACATGTAAAATGTGGCTCATTTCTAGAAGTGTAAATATGATGTTTACTATGAGAGCCACAAGCTTGAAATCAGATGGTTTCAAGACAACAAAAAAACAATCTACGTTCCAACCACAATAACATAAATAAAAGCTTATTTACCTTTTCTTTGGGCATAAAATAGTACTTTAGGTTTTGGTAGAAATTATACTTCAAGAATAATTTAGGAAATGGGGCTGGGGTTGTGGCTCAGCGATAGAATGCTCACCTATTCAAGGCCCTGGGTTCGATCCTCAGCACCACATATAAATAAAATAAACATATTGCGTCTAACTACAACTGAAAAGTTAAAAAAAAAAAAGAAGAAGAAGAATTTAGGAAAGTGGTTGGAATACTAACATGCACTGTTCTGAAACCTGGTAATAATTCAAGTCTGTAAAAGTAGAAGAAAAGGGAAAGCTAATCTTGTACAACGGAGAAAGAAGTTGGGAGAAGGAATAAAACAGGGCATAGTGCAGGCTCTCAAAAATAAACCCGGAAGAGAAGAATTATATTTCACTTGGAAAACTCAGATTTGTTGATTCTTTCACTCCCTTTAGGTCTATGTTCAAATACCTTCCTAACATTCAATGTAAAAATAATTCCACATTAACTCCTATACCTTCGATCCTTCCCATTTTCCTTATAATGCTTTATCTCTCTCCCTCTCACAGTGCTGGGGATGCAACCCAGGGCCTTATGCATGTTAGGGAAGTGCTCTACCACCCCCTAGCACCATATTTCTCTCCACTGCACTTATTATAAGTTGATCATCCCTAATTTGAAAATTCAAAATATCCCCAAACCCAAAACTGTGCTGACATGGAGCCACAGTGGAAAATTTCACACTTGACCTCATGTGATGGGTCACAGTCAAAATGCAGGTGTACTAAGCGAACCGCATAAAACTACCTTCAGGTTACAAGGTATCTATGAAACATAAATAAACTTTGAGTTTAGGCTTAGGGTCCATCCTCAATATTATCTCCTTATGTACATATAAATATTCCCAAATCCCACCCAATCCAAAATACTTCTAGTCCCAACCATTTTGGATAAAGGAGATTTATTCTGCATTATCTGACTTACTATATACTTCCTATTTTTCTGTCTTGTCCTTTTTATACCGACTAGAATATAATGGTCACAAGAATAGCATAAACTCTGTTCCCAATGTAATTTGATTTTTATCAAATTGTTGGGATACGTTAGTATACTATGAAATCAATTCTATAATTTGTGACAATTTTTTGAAAAAGCAGAACAAAAACTTAAGTGTATTATAAGCAATAAGAGTACCACTAAAGCTGGGTGCAGTGGTGTGCACCTGTAATCCCAGCAGTCTGGGAAACTGAGGCGCAAGAATCCCAAGTTCAAAGCCAGCTTTAGCAAAAAGTGAGATGCTAAGCAACTCAGTGAGACCACGTCTCTAAATAAAAAATAGAAAGCAGGGCTGGGGATGTGGCTAGTGGTCAAGTACCCTGAGTTCAATCCCCAGTACCCAAAAGGAAAAAAAAAAAATACCAGTACACACAAGTTGAGGTGGTGAGTACCTCTACACTTCTAATCCCAGCTATTCAGGAAGCTGAGGCAGGACTGCCTGAGCTCAGGATTTTGAGACCAGCGAGGGCAACACAGTGAGACTTCTATATCAAAAGAGTACTATTATACACAGGCTGGGGTGGTGGCTCAGTGGTAGAGGCTTGCCTGGAATGTGAGGCACTGGGTTTGATCTCCAGCAGAGAAACAAACAAACAATAAAACCCTGGGTTAAACTATTTCAAAGGGGAGGAGGGACCTTAATTATATAATTAATTTGCTTAAATGGGGTTATATCCTAATAATTTAAACTTTGAAAAACTATCAACAGGCACATGCAACTCTGAATGGTGACCTGAATAATCCACCTCCCCAAAGAAGAGATGTTCAAGTCCTGAACCTGTTAATGGCCAAAGGAACTTCATAAATATGATTAAATCGAGGATTTCAAGATGGGGAGATTATCCTGGATTAGCAAAATGAGCTCAAAGTAATCACAAGATGGAGGCAGGAGGGAAACCTCCCCCATTTCACCCTCTGTACCTCTCCTTTAGATAGTTTTGATCTGTGTTCTTTTGGTTGTAATAAAACTGCTAAATAAAGCACCTTCCTGAGTTCTGCAAATCATTCTAACAAATTACCAAGGGAACCCCCAAATCTGTATCTAGTTGGTCAGAAGTGAGTCTGAGAACCCCTAGACTTATAGCTGGTGCTGAAGGGTGTCTTGTGGAGGACTGTGCCCTCACCCTGTAAAGCCTGGCCTTGGAGTGTCTGACATCAAACGTCATTGCAACATGTGAAGAGGTTCTCACACTGTCTACCGTCAACCAAGATTAACACCAACAAGGTTTAAATCATGCTGGAAAACTTAGGTAGAAACTCCATAATTTTTCCTTTCCTAGTCAGCACTCTGCTCATCTCCACAGGTATGACAGTGCACGTGGACACTGAAAATGTTCAATCCAACACTGCTAAACAACTGCATATAGAATATAACTATTTAGATATTACAATAAAGGGAGGGGGAAAGCAGGAAGCTGGCAGTACACAGGGCAGTTTTCTCTAAAATGTAGCAACTTGAAGTTACTATGTGGAAACTGATGAATCATAATGCCTAATACATTGATATTGATAAAAATTACCATGAGTTCAATTACCGCCTGATAATTGTGAATAACTTTTACCTTCTAAATTTAAAAGGTCTGAATCTCTACATATCTAAAGATGTCTACAAAATTATAATTGTATAATAATTATGTTATAATTACCTAAACATTTAATTATATTTATAGATTCACTGTAAAACGATGTTCCAAAATTACCCATTAATCACTCTAGTGTGTTCTAAATCAATGAGCTATCTTTGGAGTAATAGGGATGTAAGGTCCATTTGTCTCCATTCTTCCCTGTAAGTTTTTAAGAATCACTATAAAAACAAGCACTGTAATTTCTGCTTCTGTGACCTACAGGGAATATATAGATTATATAATTCTTGGATATTATTGGCACATGGGGCATGATTGCAAAGTCCTTAAATATACTGGTATTGAAGAAGAAAAGGAAATCTTTGAAAGGGGGACAGAAAATGTTGCCTGATTTGTTAAAGGACCTTAGTCTGTTAGGTAAAAATGAAAAATGACAATACTTAGGACCATAATTCTTGAGGTTGTTTGCATATGAAAATGAGACCCAGTCAAGTGAAGCAAGTATCTAATAATCCTGAACACATTAAACATGATGCAGCATGTAGACGTAAAAGGGAAACAGACAAAAGAAGAATGGTTATATTCATTAACCACTCCAGAATTCAGGGCCTCAACTGGTGTGCTTGCAGACAAGCCTCTATTTTGTTTTTGGGGTTGGGAGAGTTTTACAGCCTCTAGGATGAACTAATTTTTACTTTTAATTTTTAAATAGTAGAACTGAGAAATACACAAATTAAAGAGGAAAAAAGAGAAAGGAAGTGAAGAATGCAGTGAGAGGTGAAGGGGGATAAGGAGGGCAAGGACGAGCTAGTGGAAGAGCACGGTGGCTGGCAGCACGTGGGCAAGGCAGCCTTCAAGCAGAGAAAGGCTGGGGTCACAGGCTGGGGGAGCTGCAAGGGGAGCTTTCCCATTCCTGTGCCAGTGAATAGGAATTACGTTAATAGTTCATTCTTGGGCTGGGATCATGGCTCAGTGGTGGAGCACTTGCTTAGCATGTGTGAGGCACTGGGTTTGATCCTCAGAACCACAAAAGAAGATAAACGAATAAAATACAGGTGTTGTGTCCATTTACAACTAATATATAGATATTTTTTTTCTTTCCTTTTTTAGCTGTCCATAGACCTTTATTTATTTATTTACTTGTGGTGCTCAGACTCAAACCCAGTGCCTCACACGTTAGGCTAGCGCTCTACCACTGAGCCACCACCACAACCCTAATAATTCATTCTCTCAGCAAGTATTTCTAAGTACAGAAGGCCCATCAGAGGTTTGAGTGGATAGCAAAAAATGAAACTGCCAAAATCCCTACTCTTGTGGGATGAGACAGATAATAAACAAGAAAATAAAAAATATGTCATTAGGTAATCAGTGTTTAGCCACAAAAGAGATAAGGTAAGAGGACGGAGAGTGGAAGGAAGAAGTTACTTTAAACACAACAGACACAGAAGGCTTCTCTAAAGGATGAAAGTTGAGAAATGACCTGAAAGGAGTAAGGAAGGGGCTGTGCTGGGCTGGAGGGTTCTGCTGAGGTAGTGAACAGAAATAGCCAAAGCCACCAAACATTAAGAACTCAGAAAGTCCACGCCAAGGGGACCCAAAAGGCCAGAATGATCTAAGCAAGGAAGAAAGGATAGAAAATGAAATAGAAACTTGGGGAGGATACGAGATCAGACAGGGTCTTACAGCCCAGTCGAGTGACAAGAGAAGGCTTTGAAGGGGGTTAACTAGAGGAGTGGCATGCTCTAATTTTTTTTATTATTTTTTAAAGAATCACCTGGCTACTGTGTAGAGACAGATTATACGAATGTAAGGGAGGAAGCATGGAGACCAGCATGGAGGTGCTTGTCATTATCCAGGTGAGAGGTGATAACACTTAGATTATGGTGGCAATGATACATGTGGTAAGAAGCTCACTAGCTCATGTCTGAAAGAATAGCTACACGGTTCTCACCAAAATAGCTACTTCTCTGTGTTTCTGTCTCCATCATCCAAAGCTTTTCTTCTGCTTCCAACTGGGACACCATATCTACTTTGAAGGGTAGGTACCCTATGAAAAAGCAGAGATACATATATTTAAGGTGAACACACAACTAAAATACATTTTTGCCTAAGTCATATAATCCTCAGTGGTATTTTAAGAATTTTTTAAAAACAGGAACTATAAGAAAAAACTCAGGTCTTGCCTAGTTCTCAGATGATACATTTGACATATATATGTATTAAATTACACTTGGCCAACACTGTCTTTCCCATCACTCATTCAAAGTGGTCACAGCATGGGCTGTGGTAGAGAGCTTGCCTAGCATGTGTGAGGCACTGGGTTCGATCCTCAGCACCACATAAAAATAAATAAATAAAGGCATAAAAAATATAATAATATTATTTTTTAAAAAATTTGTCATAGGGCTGGGGTTGTGGCTCAGAAGCAGAGCACTCGTCTAGCATGTGTGAGGCACTGGGTTCAATCCTCAGCACCACATAAAGTAAAATAAAGACATTGTGTCTACCTATAACTAAAAAATAAATTTTAAAAAATGCTATGGATGAATTGTGAGTGGTTTTTGATAAGGAATTCTGATATAATCTACCCTCATATATTTCATTGAAAAGAAAATGCCAGTACAAAGCCCTAAGTTTACTTCATGACCCAGGAGTAGTTTACCACCATAATTTGAAAGATAAAATATAGAAGCAAAGTTGCCCATCTACAGTTCATCTAGAACATCTCTCAACTGTGGCAAGACTGATCCTTTGCACTGGTGAATTCTGGGTTGTGGAGTGTTGTCCTATGCATTGCAGGCCTACATCCCTGGTTACCACCCGTTAGATGGGACAACTGGGTCCAGACATTGCCAAATGTCCTCTGACAGAAAAATCACCCCAGCTGAGAACCAGTGATTCAAAAGAAAAGAATATCACGTAGCAAAACCACCACTAAAACCTATCCCTATCATCCCAGACATTAGAAATCATTTTGCCTTCAAGAGCAGGGAACCATTTCAAATGGGTCAAAGCCTTGAACATCTGAGGACACAGAGATACTTCAGGGAGTTAAAGTTCAGTGTCAGAGGGTGCCTGTCCTCACCCACTGCAACCAGGTTCTTGAAATTCTCCACCATCACATCTTGGTACAGCTTCCTCTGAGTAAGGTCCAGCAGCCCCAGCTCCTCTGTGGTGAAGACCACAGCCACATCTTTGAATGTCACTGCCTCCTACAATATCAAACACACATAGCCTCAATTTTACAGCTCCCCCAGAAAAAGTGCAGTACAAGCGTGGTACAGTGGTGCACACCTGTAATCCCAGCAACTTGGGAGGCTGAGGTAGGAGGATCACAAATTCAAGGGCAGCCTCAGAAATTTAGTAAGACCATGTCTCAAAAAAATAGAAAAGCCAAAAAAAAAAAAGTCTAGGGATGTAGCTTAGTGGTAAAGCATACCTGGGTTCAATCCCCAGTACCACCAAAAACAAACCAAAAATAAGTACAGCATGAAAAGGATATTAAACAACAGAATAATAAGTACATACAGATTTGAAGGGATCCCAGTTAGTTTGTTTCAATTACTGTCCCTCCTTTAATGTCCCCTACCCCCACCCCCCAATTTTAAACTCTTTATCTGTTTTAAATGTTTGCAAAGTTCATAGGCCTTCGGCAACCCTCTAGGACAGTATATAGCTCTTCCTGGATGCTTCCATCTGCCGATTCACAGTTGGTTCAGGGATCAGCTCTGGACTCAGGTTGTCTGAGTTCAAATTTCAAAATTTCTGTCCTTTATTAGTTTACAGAAACCTGGGCAAGTTCCTTAACTTTTCACTATCTCAATTTCCTCTTCTCTTCAATGCTGTCTAAATCACAAGGTGCTGGAAAAGTCTAGGTAGGTGAACACATGTAAAGCACTTAAGACTGCACCACAGGGGCTTAGAAACTGAACAATTCACATCCCTGCTATAATCTCTTTCACGCCATTGTGAAAAGAACAGTATTCCTTGGAACAATGTATATTTAACTAATCCAAATAATATACAATTAGTCATATGTTTTTACCTATAATCAATACTTCAAAAATTCCTTTATGGAGATCTTAGCAAAAAGATAGAAGAGAGAAAGAGAGATATCTTGCCAAGAAGCAGCAATTGCAAAGTCATAGAACAGTCACTTTTAAAACTTTAAAAGCAGCCTAGCAGAATGTCCCTAGAAAAGTTTTTTCAATCCACTTTTCACATGAATACAAGTGTTCCTGCATCTTTAAACTCAGCCAAATATACCTTAATTCTCTTAAAAAAAATTTCACAACATAAGTAAAATAAATCTCTTTATTAATATTCATACACATTATTAACACTATTTTTTTCATAAATTCACTTCCTTTTTTGAAGAAACCCCTATTTTTTTCCTCATAATCCAAATGGGTTTTATCTTACTCTTTTTAGCAGAGAAGGTACAGGATTAAACTAAGGGGCGTTCTAGCACTAAGCTACACCCCCATCCCTTTTTACTTTTTTATTTTGAGACAGTTCCACTAACTTACTGAGGCTGTGATCCTCCTGACTCAGCCTCCCAAGTTGCTAAAGTTATAGGCATGCACCACCACATCAGGCTATCCTACTAGTCCTAGCAGGAAATTGAACTATTGACCTTTACTTTGTTTAAATATATCCCACCAGTTGGTTATTGTCTTGTAATATTGTGCCTGATTTCTTGTGCTGAAGAAAAATTTAAACTACTTATATTAAACTGAGTTTAGGCATCTAGGTTTTCAGAATGACTAAGACACACACCTAACAGAGAGGAGACAAGCCCTTTGGTGAGACCCAAATGAAGGGCACCATTAAAGTTTATGTTTCAAAGGGTCATATGCAGGTGCTTCTATGATATGCACTCCAGTTTCTGGAAAATACTTTTGCCTTGTCTACCTCTTCATAAAAATGGAATGAAAATATTCCTACCTAACAGTCAGAAACTTCAGAGTTGAATGTACAGGTGACCTGGGAAAAGGTGGGTAGTTATATGATATTCCCACACCCCTATCTTCATGTTTAAAATGCAGATAAATCACCTACATATTCACACAGTGCTCTAAAGAATAAAGCAACAACAGAAAGAACTGGCGAGGTATTTAAACACTATTAGACCATATACAACTACTACCTATATACAATTGCTTTGACAAAATAAATAGATGAGTGACTAAAATACACATACACATATACACACACACATGCACACACGCACGCACGCACGCATGCAAGGAAAAACTATAGCTCTCCTTCTATAAAAACATTTAATAACTTTACACCATGTCATACTTTGGATGCTCTACTTACAAAATACCTAAGAGAACTGACATGAAATATACCTCTTCAATTTAGAGTTCCTAAAACTTGAAGGACAAACAATGCAGAATTCCACCAGAATTGCTTTCTGGGGACAAAAGTTATACATAGAGAAAATGTTCCTATAATGTTCCTTAAAATGGTAAAATTCTTAAATCTCTTAAAAGTCTTAATAGGAATAATTTATTTTTTAAAGGGCATTCCAATTCAATAGAATATAATATAGCCACTGAAATACATTTGATATAACTAAATGAAAAAAACGTTCAAAATTTCACCTATTCCATTATTGCAAATATATAGTGACATGAACTTGAAAAAGGAATATGGGAAAGTAAAAAGAGCTAGTTTACAAGCAAGAGAGCAATATAGATTATTTTGTTCTTAAAGTTTCTCTTTTCAAATATTTTTTGTAAAATGGTAAAGATAATAAATGAAACAAAACACAAACATACACACACACACATCTAGCATACAATGTATACTCAAAGACCTGTTATTCTGTAGGACACAGTGGTACATGCCTCTAATCCCAGCAGCTTGGGAAGCTAAGGCAGGAGGATTACAAGTTCGAAGCCAGCCTCAGCAACTTAGCGAGGCCTAAGCAATTCAGCAAGATTCTGTCTCAAAAATAAATCATAAGAACGGTTGGGGATGTAGTTCAGTGGTTAAGTACCCCTGGGTTCAATCCCGGGTCCAAAAAAAAAAAAAATCTGTTATTTTCCATCAGCCTTTCCAAAGAAGAGAAAAATATATACCTAAGACACAGAATCTCTTACCTGAAACTTGGTCATTTGTTCCTGTTCCTTCTGGGGAAGGTCAGATTCCTGAATAGGCATGTCTGAGGAAGGATGAAGAAGATGTGAGATACAAGTTAGAGCTCCCACTACCTCATATGGATTTTTGTGGAAATTATAGAAGAGTACGAGTGTCCCCACTTCCAGACAGATGCCACCACATAGCTCCATAATCAGAGCACAAGTAGATTCCGTCTACTCGGAGGCCTGTCAGCTCAATGCCATTGGCAGTGTGACCAACGAACACAACCAAATGCCACCTACTGTAGGAATTTCTGGGAATGGTAGGAGATGAAAGGCTAACATGTGGGCTAAAAAGATGTTGTGTTCTGGAGCCAAATGCCAGGTTTGGTTTCTAGAAATGACAATTCTGAATAGCCCAGAGCATGTTAAGAACTCTCTCTGTGCCCTACTTTTGTCGTGTGTCAATGAGGACAAGAATCAAACATGGTACCTACCTCATAAAGCAGCTCCAAGTATTAAATGAACAGATGGAAAGTTCTAAGAACCAGGAGTCCCTTTCTCTTGTAGCTACAAAACAAAACAAAAAGATATTTTGTATCCTAAACTATACTTGCAAACATTGTTAGTCTATAAAATCACCTTTAATTTCTGAAAAGTCTAATCCTGATTTAAAATATCTTCTTAGTTAATAATTTGTTGCCCACTAATAATATTTTACTGATACTGGTATCAGTTTTCTAAAAAGTACCATTTCATGGTACTTTATGATATCAGAAAAGGCTCCCTTTAATTCTATGTACATGGATATAAGGAAAAACACATAACAAAGGAAGATAAAGACAAAAAAAATCAAGATAATGGAAACTAAAATGAAAAGGTTCCAACATTTGTCTAAAAGCAATGAGAGAAGCGAATGGAAGAAATGGCAGAGACATATTATTTTAAGAGGTAATTACTCAGAATTTCCTACAGGAACTCTAAACAGTATAAATAAAAATAAATATACTCCTAAACTAATAAATCACAGCACAACTTGGGACAGTGATAGACTAAAAGAATGCAAAGAACTGAAAACAACAATAACAATCTGAGAACTCCTAGAAAGAAAATATATTTAGTTTACTTGAATGACAATTAGGTTGACAGAAACAGGAAAACTAACTGGAGATTGAAAACAAGAAGATATTCTCTTCATTTACTATAAACAGAATAATTGTCAACCTTTCTATGCTCAATGAATGATTATTTACATGAGGGAGAAACAAAGATATTTTAAGTGAACAAAAATGAAGAAAATGTATGGCTATATGAACCCTGAAAGATGAGCTGCAAGAAGTAATGGGAAGAAAACATCTGTCAACATGTTGGCTACATAATAGTCTCTGAATTAAAAAAAAAAAAATCACACTAACTATAATGAGGATGGCTTTTAAAAAGCAGGCCTATAACTTAGCCTCCAATTAAAAACAAACCAATAGGGCTGGGATTGTAGCATAGTGTTAGAGCACTTGCCTAGCATGTGTGAGGCACTGGGTTTGATTCTCAGCAATGCATATAAATAAATAAAATAAAGATCCATCAACAACTAAAAAAAAAATATTTTAAACAACAACAACAACAACAACAAGGAACATTAAATTTTAAGTATTTTTAGTCTATATTTTTTCAAAATGAGACTATATGCTGGTTAAAATTAGTATTTGTTGATTAGGTACTGATACTGGTATCAGTTTTCTAAAAGTACCATTTCTTGGTACTTCATGATATCAGAAAAGGACCCTTTTAATTATTTTTAAAAGTTAAAAGAATGGCATAAGACTGCAAATTCTAAGCCAGTTGAGGATAACAAGAAGGGGGAATGAACCACACACACACAAAAAAAAAAACTGTCAAAAACGTAGAACAAAAAGAAGAAACGTGAAGTACGGTAAATTTAAAAATATATACAAATACAGTAGAAAAGAAATACACTTTAAGAAACAGATTCAATATCCCTGACTGCACTTTAAAAATCCATCTGCTTTCTAAAAAACGTTTAATGACAAAAAAAAAAAAGTTTGAAAGAAAAGGAATGGAAGGAGATACTGAGCAAATGTCAAACGCAAGCTTCGGCAGAGCTCATGGTAGAATTTAAGAAGGTGTAGCAGAATACAACAGTCACGAATATGGCATCATGTAAAAATGTGGATGTGTAACCGATGTGATTCTGCAATCTGTAATTGGGGTAAAAATGGGAGTTCATAACCCACTTGAATCTAATGTATGAAATATGATATGTCAAGAGCTTTGTAATGTTTTGAACAACCAATAAAAAAAAAGAATTTAAGAAGGTGGCCTAATGTCTGTGATATGCTTTAAAAGACTATAGTTAAAATAAAAGGGGAGGCAATTTGCAGCAAATGTTGAAACTGCTGGTTACTTAAGAATTCAGTAAACTGGAACACGACTTATTTGATGTGAAATCAAATTCAGTACTTACACCAATCTACATAGTCCACAGAAGAATGTCTGGACGTCAGGGTGAGGTGTTATTAATAAACTCACTTCTGAGCCCTACGCATAACTCAGGTATTCGACAAAAAGCTGGTCATTTTCCTCCTGATAATTTACAGAGAGAAGGAAACCCGGCTGATGGCAAGAGACCACGGAGCAAGGACGTGCCTTCGGTTCAGTGGCAGCACAGTCCCTCCCTCCAGCTCCGATTCAGGGGTGAAGAAAAGGCTGCGGTGAAACTACGCCCTCGGCTTCTCGGAGGATGAGGCGGCGGGCTGCGGCTTCTCCCGAGGCCGGGCCCCCGTTTCTCTTCGCCAGCTTCCAGGTGAAACGCGCGCTGCGAACGCAGAACTGTGTGGACAGCAAAAGGCGACCCGGGACCAGGCGCCGCCGCCGCCGACCTGAGCGTTGACCGGAGCCTCATCTAACTAGGCTCCTCCGCAGGATCTGCCGGCTTTACCGCTCTCCCAGAGGAAACGGCGCAGAGGTGGCAACGGGGAGCTGTCTCACACCGACCGCAGGAGCGCGGCTCCGTAAGCAGGGAGGGCCGAGGGGATCCACGTTTCTGCCCTCCGCCTCTCGGCCTCCCCCGGCGGCCGCGACTTCTCCATGTTAAACTGCCGTCAGGTGGCCGCGAGACTCAAGCTCAGGCTGAAAAGGTTCCGCGGGTTGCTGTGGCTGCAGGCAGGGCGGCCTCACCTCCCGGACCAAAAGACGGTGACTGCTTTGCTTTCCCCGGCGGAAGCGGCTCAGACTACTCGAAACGCCTAAACTACACTTCCCAGAAGCCCCTAGGAGAAGGAACGCTGCGCGTCCGCTGCTTGATGACTTCCGGAGTTCTGAAATACATTTCCCAGAATGCCCGGAGGGGGAAAAACGGAATTCCCTCTCTCAGAGGAAAAAAAAAAATGTCTCCAAACTCTCCGAGGTTCGGGACTACGACTTCCAGGAGCCTCTTCACGACTTCCAGTCCTTTTGCAGACCTGAAGCAGTTCCTGTTGACAGAAGTTTAGGTTTTTCTCACTAGCGAATAAATAAAAAGTAACAGCAAATATGAAAGTCGGAGATTGTAAGAAACATATCATGTAATCCTTTCCTAATAGAATTACACCCAGCACTAACAAGAAAAAAAAAAGCAATACCTTTTAATTTTCAATGTTTACATTTAACAGGATGAACCAATAGGAAAGATATTTTTTTAGATACAAAGAGAATCAAAGACCAAAAATATGCAATGGATGCAGAATATTTTGTAGAATTCCACTTTTGTTAGCAGCATAAATAATTCTGAACTGACATATTGAGCACAACTACACATAGAGTTAAAAAAAAACGCACACGCACAAGCTTCAGCATAGACTTCTATGCACTCTTCAAAGTAATTGAGGCCACTGGAATCATTTCTCGGGGAATTTCTCCAAATTCATTAACTTTATCTTTTTTAACATTTTGTTTTAAATAGTTATACATGGCAGTAGAGCGCACTTAGTACATCATATATAATGTATAATATCTCATTCTTCTGGGTTTATGTGATGTAGAATCACACCAGTCCTATAATTATATATGTACATAAGATAATAATGTCTGACTCATTCTACTATCCTTTCCTTCACTTCCCTCCCTTCACTCCCTTCTACCTACACTAAAGTATCTCTATTCTTCCCTCCCCCATCCCCCTTGTGAATTAGAATCCGCATATTAGAAAAAACATTTGGCTTTTGGTTTTGGGGGATTGGCTTTTTTGGATGATATTCTCCACCTTCATCCATTTACTGGCAAATGCCATAAATTAATTCTTCTTTAAGGCTGAGTGATAGTCCATCATATATATATCTCACTTATCACTTTTTTTAATCCATTCATCTGTTGAGGGGCACCTAGGTTGGTTCCATAGTTTATCTATTGTGAACTGAGCTGCTATAAACATTGATGTGGGTGCATCACTGTAATATGCTAATTGTAAGTCCTTTGGGTATAAACTGAGAAGTTGGACAGCTGGATCAAATGGTGGTTTCATTCCCAGTTTTCTGAGGAATCTCCACACCACTTTCCACAATGGTTGCACCAAATTTTCTTTCCCCCTAGCAACGTATGAGTGTGCCTTTTTCCCCATGTTGGCTTAACTCTGACTTCTTTAACAAGACTCCTAAAGCACAAAATAAAATCATAAATCGATAAATGGGATGGATTCAGACTATTCAAAGCCATTTTCTGCTTGTCTAGTTTCAGAACCCATGTGGACTAGCTCTATCAGGGGCTTTATTTCCTGTAAATATATTTCTGAAGATCTATGCTTTGTTATTTGCTAATTATCTGAGATTGCAAGTATTAGGGTGGCTTGGATTCTTGGACAAAAAAGGAGGACTCCTTATTGAGACGCTGGCCATGGTCATCATTCTTGAAAGTGTTCCTCAAACCATATACATGACTATTTTCTATGGATTAAAAAAAAAGTACAACAAAGATTATGAACACAGATTTGAGGCTCCAATTCTGGATTCAAATGGAAATTCTGCCTCTTACTAACTATAAGTCTTGAGCAAACAACATAAACTCTATAAGAGTAAATGAGAGGCTGGGATTGTGGCTAAGTGGTAGAGCGCTTGCCTAGCACATAAGAGGCACTCCTTTCAATTCCCAGTACTGCATATAAATTAATAAAATAAATGTCCATTGACAAATAAAAATATTTTTAAAAAAGACAGAGTAAGTGGGGGTTGGGTATGATAGTGCATGCCTATAATTCTAGTGACTGGGGAGGCTGAGACTGGAGGATCTGCAAGTTCAAGGCCAGCCTCAGAAAATCATCAAGATCCCACGCAACTTAGTGAGACCCTAATTCAAAAAATAAAATGGGCTGGGGATATGGCTCAGTGGTAAAGCCCTTCTGGATTCAATTCCAAGTACAAAAAAAAAAAAAAAAAAAAAGTAAATGAAAAATTTTTTTTGCCTTGCCCAAAGGGTCCATTTTTCCTTTCCTTTTTCTTAGAGCAGTTTCACAAGCAATCTAGTGCTTCTGAATTCTTCCCATAACATTTGATACACATGTAAATCTTCTTAGAGGCTTAAAAAATTCCAAAGTTTATAGCCCAGAATTGTTTTTCAAAGGTCCGGAATTTGTCCCCTTTGAATATAATCCCTTTTGCAGATTGCCTAACATAAGATACTCTGCATATCCCATTCAGTAATAAGATAGCTTGCTTTCTTGTTGGCACTTCCATTCTCTTATCTTTAGGGGGAAAATGGTGGTGTAGGCATAAACCTCATAAATCTGTTATGATCATTTAGTGAATTAATTCCTCTAAATTGATACGGGGCTGCTATATCACCTCAAATATAAGAATAGGGCAGATGGAGATTGAGTAATTCGCAAAACGATGTAATGCTAAGAATGGCAGAGCAGACACAAAGGTGAGGGAAGCCACTGGGAACAATGAGAACATTGAAACCAGGCAACACGCTACCCAGGCAGTCCTCCGCCCCGCAACGAACAGTGGGCTACAAAAGGAGGCTCTGCCCAGGGGAAGGCGAACCGCTCCCAGCTCCATCCTCGAACCCTCAGTGGCACTGGAGCTTCCCAACCAGGACGAGAAAGCTTGAAGGGTCCCCGCCAATCAGAGGAGCCCCCTAGACACTTCCCACAGGGAAAGAGCCTTCTTCCGACTAATAGGAAGCCCCTGGACCAATTCCCAGAATTCCCCAGTCCCAGCGGCCAGAAACGGAAGTGTCTCTGGGCTATGCCTCACCGGACTACATTTCCCAGAATGCCTCATCGGAAAAGCGCAGTTGCAACGGTGGGGGGGGGTGGGCGGAAGTGCTCTGAATTTGGGGGCATTCTTGGGATACCAAGGCGAAGCTCCACAAAGTTTTCCCATTTTAGGTTGGTGGCACGTACTGATGTTGTTATTGAAAGTTTAGCTAGGTTCAGTGGGCTCAGAGAGGAAGTTAGGATGGGAAGCAAAGGGGTGCCTGTTAAGACCTCAAAGAACTGCACAATATTTGTAAGGATAAAAGAGAAAGGGAGTCTTTAAAGTCTTTGGGAGGAATTAGAGCGAACTTCAAATTTCAATACGTAAAGACGGGTGGTGTTTTTGTTTTGTTTTGTAAGCATTCTCGTGAACTTAGCAGAAACAAATGAAAATCCTATCTAAAGAGACCAGCTTTCCTAGCCCTGAAATTAATTTTAAAATTTAGTAGTATTGCACAGAGTTAGCCTAGAAGAGGATTAGAAGATACATAGAACTTCATAATAAAGAGTTTCAAATTATCAGGAATAGCAGCATTACATATTATATAAAATGAAATTGTCAGACCACAAAGAAAATCACAAACTCATAATCAGACTGGTTTTTAGTGTGTATTTAGAAGGAAACATAGAGCCTTAAAAGAAAATGCAAAAACCTAAGTTAGCAGGGCACAAGGCTGTAATCTTAGCAACTCAGGAGGCTGAAGCAGGAGGCTTGAAAGTTCAAAGCCAGCTTCGGCCATTTAGTGAGGCCCTAAACAACTTCAGTGAGACCCTGTGGCTAATAAAATATAAAAAGAGGATGGGGATGTGGTTCAGTTGTTAAGTGCCCCTGGGTTCAATCCCTGGTACCAAAATTAAACAAAAAAATAATAATAAACAAAAAAAGTAAGTGAAAGCATATCCCCAGTGAACCTATCTAAAGAATTTCATAAACAAATTCCAAAATACATACACAGTAAATATATGGAAGGAAATGATGAAGAGAAGATCCATAAAAGAGAAAACAAACTAGAGTGTATTTTTAAAAAAGTGCCTGCAATGCCAGCTACTTGGTAGGGTGAGGCAGGAGGATAACAAATTTGAGACCAAACTGCAAAATTAAAAAAAAAAATAAAGAGCTAGGGCTGTAGCTCAGTGGTAGAGCTCACCTGCCAGCCCCCACCCCAGTTTCTATCCCTACTAGTAGAGCAAAACAGAAAGAAAAAAAGAACATAATAATGAATGTGTTTCCTTAATGTGCTCATTACCTGTTGTATGCAGTAAGGAACGTCATATTCCCATAAATATATAATGTGTGTGTGTGTGTGTGTGTGTGAAAAGTAAAAAGGAAACACCATTAAAGAAATTAAGAAAACATTATGAGAAACATTATAATGGTACATTTGAAAATATTTATGAATGAATATAAATTCCTAGAAAAATGTCACCTAAAACTAAAACATACACAATTGCAAATAATACTTGGTGATAACAGGTTAAAATTTTATCTCAGGATGAGAAGACAATACTAAATACGTCACTTCTAATCAATTGTACTGTATCAGGCTGGGGTTGTCGCTCAGTAGTAGAGCACTTGCCTGGCATGTATGAGGCTCTGGGTTTGATCCTCAGCACCACATAAATAAATAAATAAAAGTTATTTTTTAAAAATTTTACTGAAATTTCTATCTAACCATGTGTACAAACTTATTTGTCAATCCTGATAATTTATGTATAAATTATTTTCTATTTTCTAAATTGTAATTTATCATCTGTAAATGATGACAATTTTTATGTCTTCTTTTCTAATCCTTATACCTTCTACTATTTTTTCTATGTGCACTGAAAATATTTTCTTGTAGGCCATTCTCACTTAAAAATTGTTTGACTGAAATATTTTTTAAGAACAGGGTCTCCTATATTGCCTAGGCTGTCCTTGAACTCATCCTTTTGAGTAGCTGAGATTATAGGTGTGTGCCATTGACCCTGGCTTGGCTGGAATATTTTAAAGCAAATGGAGAGCTTCTTTTCAACATAAGTAAGCTGAAATTCTGGAGAAATTGTGTAAAAATATAATAGTTTTATTTTATATTTATTCCTGTTTCCTATTCTTATTCCCTCCCCTATCCCAGGATATTATTTTGTTTGATGTATTTCTCTTTGTTTGTGTCCTGGTGCAAAAATGTGTTTTGTATGGGGCTGTGGCTGTGACTCAGTAGTAGCATACTTGCCTGGCATGTGGGAGGCACTGGGTTTGATTCTCACCACTACATGTAAATAAATAAAATAAAGGTCTATCAACAACTAAAAAAACTATTTTTAAAAAATGTGTTTTGTGCACATATTTTTAATTTACATAGGTGGTATATTGTCATAAATCTAATTGCCTTTTACTTTCTTTACTCAGACATATATTTAAAGATTCATCCTTGTTTCTCCCATATACCTAACATAGTTTACTGTCTTTATTCAGAATATTTCATCTATTTACTCTTCCATTACAACCTGTTTTCCATTAGCAATGATGATACTAGAAACATCTACATAATAATAGAGTCTTTATACATCTTTATACAAATATGTGAAAATTTATTCAGGACACATGTCCAGAAGTGCAGGTGTTGATTCATAATGTACTGCAAGGCAGATGAACTTGTGGTTTCTCGTGTGAATTTCCAGGGACACCAAGTAAAACACAGACACACACACTTTACCTTTAAACAAGCTTCAGGACAGGTCCTCCATTCTCAGCCTCAAATTTCCCAAATGGGAGTTTGAGGGATAGTCACAAGATTCTGGGGAGAGAGAGAGAGAGAGAGAGAGAGAGAGAGAGAGAACGTTTGGAAGTAGGCTTTTATTGGGAGGACCTCATTCTTAGAAAGTTCCTTCCAAAAAAGAAAAGAAGGGGTGGAGTTACACGGGACATGTGAGTGTAATTTGACCCAAGGGCTGTTGGGCGACACCTGTGTCTGAAGACACATCCTTAAACTTCTGGGACCTGGGCAACGTCCAAGTCACTATGAGATGTAGTGATGGTCAAAGCCTCTCCACCCTGGAAGACACGAATCATTCAGAGTGGCTCCCCACATATTCCCCCTTCTTTCTTTGAAAAAACAGTGATGGGTCACTATTTCGAGTCCCTGAATTCTTGTTTTGAAGGCTCACCATCCTGCAATTACAACAAAAGAGAGAATTAGTACCAAAGAGAACAATATAAGGATATACCATGCAGAATGTTTAAGAATGTTTCCAGGGTTAAAGCTGTTTAATTCTTTAAGTATTTAATTAGCTAAAGAAGTAGGATCCGGAAAAAAAAAATCAATCTTACTTTTGTATATCTTGAATATTATGATGGAGCTCCAAAAGATTCAAGCTGTTATTATTATTTTGCCAAATATCCAATAAATGGTTTTGAACCTTCTCCCCATCCCATTGGGAAGCATTGTATTTGGCAGCAGTAATACATACATACTTATAGCTAGTGTGATATTTAAGTCTTTCCTTGAATTTCAAAGCCAAGAGTTCATTACCAATATTTATGACAGTAGCCACTAAGGCATTTAGCTTGATCTCAATCCTTTCATTAATATCTATCTGATTATGAAGAGCTTTGGAAGTATTCTGAGATGACTGGTTTGTTATGAGAAAGTCCCATTTCAATAACTGCTGTGATATAAGGATTTGAATCTCCAGTAACACTATGATTAGTTGGTCTAGGTCTCCCAATTGCTGTAGTTTCCTCAAATGACACTTTTAGACATCCAGCATGTTTATCTTGGGACCAAACAAAGGTAATTGGGCACTATAGCTAGAATAATTAAATCCAGTCACATTATTGGGAGTAATATGAGTGTCTGTGAATCCTCCCATCATGAATGAGACATTAGTAAATACTGGGATGGATTCTCCAGTCTACATTTCTGGGTATACTCGAGGTGGATCTGGAAAATATGTCCAATAAGTTTTTCCCTGATTCTCTTTTACCTAACAGCTCAATAGAGCTAATATTGCAACTAGCATCATTATTGGAGATTTAAATTTTCCTTGCTGTTGAATCATTTGTGCAGACTGCAGTGTCAATTTCTTCAGGTCCTTCCATGAAGGCAGCTTCCTCATTCTGTTTCAAAGGTATAGAGAAAAAACAAACTTTTAGATCTACTACTATCAAGTAATAATCTAAAGGAATAGCTGTAGGAGAAAGAAGCCCAGATTGTAATGCTCCCATGGGCTCTATGACCTGTTAATAGCTCTAAGGTCTTGTAATAATCTCCAATTACCAGATTTTTTCTTAATTACAAAGATGGGTGTGTTCCAAGGGTTGAGCTTAGGCTCTAAATGACCAGCTTGAAGCTGTTTCTCAACTAACATATGGGCTATTTTAAGTATTTTTCCCTCTTAGGGGCCACTGACTAACCCAGATTGGCTCTTCTGTAATCAAATTCATTTTTTCTGCTGTTTTTGTGGTCAGGGAAAAGGTCAGGGCCCCCACCAAATTTTGGTTGGGTGCATTAATTAATCTCTGTTGAGGAGATTGGGTCATAGGTAAGTACTCTTTCTGTAAGTTTCCCTCAGTTTTCCTAGGAGTAGATCCTTGATTAAGTCCCTCAAATGACATGATAGAATCTGGAGTTACCAATAATAATCCTAATCTGTTTAGAATATCTCTACCCCATAAATTTACCACTAACGTGTCCAAAACATAAGGCTTGAAAATTCCAGTATTACCATCTCAGTCTTCCCAGCGAAGATACTGGGCACTCTGGGAAGGTTGAGAAATCTTCCTATGTCTTCTAAATTGGCAGGTGCAATATGTAAAGACCAGCTTTGGGGCCAAAAACTGCAAGATAAAAAGATTTATCTGCCCCAGTAACTACGATACCTCAAAATTTTTTATGATTGATTTTAAGTTCCAGTATGGGGCGCTCCTACCAGATTAACTGATCCCAGTACACTCTGTCCAGGAACCCAGAAGCTGAGGTCCTCAGAAGACTGTCCACAGAAAAGAAAGATAAAAGTACTAATTGTTTTTTTTTAAATAAAACCTAAATTTTTATTTATTTATTTATTTATTTATTTATTTATTTATTGTGATAAACCTTTAATAACATTCTTAAGAGAAACATAAATGTAACAAATTAAAAATATACTTTTACAGAAAACATCATGAAATACAGCAAGAAAAATTTTGGTTTATGATTAACCCATGCTTCTGAAAATATGGTATGTCATTGTAATAAATATGGAATTTTTAATAATGGGTTCTAGAAACTCTGGTTGTAATAGCAATTTGCATTTGTTTTTATAGTTGTCTAATATAGGAAAACACATGTTCTCAAAGCATATCAATGAACACATTTTATATTAATTGCTCAGTCAGTATTCTTTTGAAAGCTGTACTCATTTAAAAATTATAACAATGGTTTACTTACAAAACAAAAATTCAAATCAACAATGGGTTCAAAGATAATACCTCTAGAAAGCTGAAATACAGCAAAGACAGTAAGGGCAGAGGTAAAGCATGTAACTGTACTATTTATCTAAATATGGGTAGTTTGTTTGCTACTTTACAGAGGAATCAGTGAAAGATAGGGTCAATTCCTGACAAATAGCTTAATAGGCTGTTTGCCCAGCCTTCACTGTTGATCCAAAGGAACATCTCCTACCCAAGAGGAATCACACAACACAGAAGTGAGTAGACCTCCCATGCAGGGGGCCTGATGCTGACACAGACTGCTGGAATGCAAAGCAGGTCTTTCCCTTTTGATGATGTAAGTCCATTTGGCCACTAGATGGAGATCAGGTTACTCTGCCAGTGACTGAACTGGCTTGCAGCCAGCAAATGGAAGTAGGGTGAAAAGAACCTATTCTCTTTTTTTACTAACTCTATGAAAGGCATTTTTCAAGCTCCTAAATTAAGACCACACCTGTGTCAAATCAAGAGTTCATAAATGAGGTTCCTTAAAGGATTAAACAGGAAGGGAACTGTAAAAGGCAAGTAATACTTATGACTACCCGGAATGATTCCGGTTTATGCTACACAATCTACTACACTGCATAGCCAACCAACCTTAGGCCTTTTATAGAACAATTTGATGAGGCAACCTGAAGTGATTAATCCTCAATGGTTAACTTTCAAATTTTCTTGCTAATTTGGGTACACTAGTCTTTATTTTATACATAGCAGGATTTGAACTGCAGCTGGTAAACTGTCCAAAGGAAAAGCTGGAAGTTCAAGAGTAGAAGATTCTTGGAGTTGAGGCAAAAGATAAGAGATAAGAAAATCTAGGGGAAAGATCATGTTAAATTTTGTTGAGAGCCACAGCTGAGTCAGAATGACGCCGGGCATATTGCCAGAGGGAATGGTTGAAAGGTGACGCCAGTGAACCTTTGAGATGATGATTTGAGTTAAGCTGTATATAATTGCTGTGATGCTGGATTGATTGAGTTGTATACAGACCCTGCTCTGGGAATAGGGCAGCTCTGGGAATCTGTCTTGGGCCCTGCTACTTTGGAGTTCCGGGCAGTTCTCACTGGGGTTGGGGAAGATTGGGCGATGGGAGCCTGGGTGGAAGGAGTGTGTTCCCAAGTAGTGTGTGTGTAGTGCCGGTGAGAGTTGGGGAATAAAGAGTTGCTGTTTGAACCTACAAGGCTTTGTGGCAGCTCAGTTATTTGTGCCCAGCCAGACTGCGGCAAAATTTTATTCTAATAGTTTTAAAATAAATATAAATATGTTAAATATAAAAAAGTTGGGCCAAATTAATTCATCTAAAATGATCCCTGCTATTATTTTTTAAAGACCGTAGTTCTGATTCCTAATATTTCATTTAAAACCCAGAAGCTGATTAGATATATTTCCTAAACCCATCATGAGATTTTCACAACCTGATCCAAATCTACTCTGCCAGCCTTATCTCCTATGTTTCTCAATCTCAAACCTAAACTCTAGATAGTAGGAGATTTTTATAGCCCTAACAATAAAG
>NW_026000205.1:5680799-5744163 GCF_001458135.2 Marmota marmota marmota
CCTCTAGCTTGATGACAAAGTGAGAGAGACTCGGGTGTTTGTGACTCACTTTCTTTACCAGGAGACCAACTGTTTCTGTCACCGCTGGTATCGATGAAGTTCTCTCCTCTGCCGCTTTCTGATGACATCAGATCTCTGCCATGTTGGTATCCCATGCGAATGGCAGCATTTCATTCCCTTTGCCGGGTGACCAAAGCAACGGGTGAGTCCTGACTGGCCCTCACAAGCCCGGTCTCAATCCTGTTGCCACTGCCTATGAAGGCTCGGTTGGTATTTACCTCCACAGTATTCAGCAGGACCCGGACCGAGAAGCAGTTTCTGCGGGTTCTTTAGCCCTGGGCCAGAGCAGTTCTGGGCGCCAGAATTCGGCCGCTCTGTGCTCGGTGTATGTTCTGATAGGAGCAGGCTCCAAGAAGCAGTTTCCGTGGGTTCTTTAGCACTGAGCCGGAGTAATTTGTCTGCGAGACGCAGGCAAATGGCAGCCTGAAATTACCTGTTCTGTGGCTGAATGAGCTGCAATCAGTGGAAAACAGGGATGGTGACGTCAGCTCTCCAAGATGGTGGCCGCTGGCTTCCTCTGTGGTCTGACCGGTGTGGAGAACCGAATTGGACCGCTTCCTTCCCCCGTCTCAAACCCAGAATTCAGCACTGAGCACGGTGATTGCACAGCTGGCAGAAGCCTGCAGAAACCGCAGCGCTGTATCTTTGCGTTGCTATCTCGTCGTTTCCCAGCGCGCGCCGCAGACTCTAGCCGCGGGGCGATTTGCTGAATAAGCCAAAAGTACTAATTGTGCCAGCATGGCTTTTGTAGAGAGCCGAATGGTATGTTCTGATTTCACAGTGACTGTTAGCTCATCTCTAAAATCCAAATCGATAACTCCTGGCATTACCTGAATTCCTTCTTTAAAATTATTTCATCCCAAATTTAGGCCTATTTTATCTGGGGGTAAGGGTCCATGGATTCCAGTGGGAACTCACTATGGTTCCATTTCAGCAGGGATTAAGTTTGTTACCACTGGCTGGTCATTAAAGTACCGTCTGGGTGGAGCTGGCTGGTAATAGTGATGCTCCGCCATGGCTGGCTGTGATGACATCAAGGCCTGCCACTCTGACTCCTCTTCCCACACATACTGCAGAGCCCCCATTATTTGTTAGGCCTGGGGTAGACCCCGCCCTCCAGTTTTTGGCCCCAAAGGAGGCAGAAGTGAAGTTAGAAATGCAGGCGGGCCACCTCCATATCTGTTCTCATCCCCCCTCATCACGCGGCTTTCTGTCTGCTAATGCTGCCAATGAGGTTTTTGCCCTATTGCACAGAGATTCCCAGTCCTGCACCAATTGCCCAGTCCCGCACCAAATGCCCAGTCCTGCCATGATTAAAACACCGCCCACGATAATGGCATCTCTGGGATTGGGCTGAGTACCTGTTTTAAAGCCGCAGTGAGCATAAAACCTTATAATTGCATAAGACCAACATCCACACAAAGGTGAATAAATTCAGAAATTGTTCCTTTCTTCCAACTGGTTCGGAGGATATACTGACAAACCTTATTGGCATTTTCAAATGCTAGCTGTTTAACTATGAATTCTGAGGTATTTGAATCTCTGATTGACCTGTTAGCTGCCTGGTACTGGCACGCTATGAAATCAGAGAATTGTTCTTCTGATCCATGTTTTATCTGGCTAAAATCTAATTTTGCTTCATCCCAGGAAGATATCTGGAGCCATGCTTTTTATGCACATGCAGTGATCTGATCATAAATGGCTAGATTATAATTCAATTGTCTCTCTAGGTCCACAAATTCCCCAACATCTCCAAAGGGGGACCAAACAAAGCCTTGCCTCCTATTCCTCTCAGCCTGTTCAGTACAATAATCAGTTTAGTGAGATTGTCAAAGGAGATAATCACCCCCAAAAAGGCAAACCTTTGTCATTGAAATCCCAGTCTTTGGGGGTTAGAGACTCGTGGCATAATGAATCAAGCAGTTTTTGCACAAAGAGTGAGTTTGGACTATAGGTACCGCAAGCGCTTTTGAGTTCCTTTTGAGTCTTAAAGGGAACTGCAGCGTGCACGCGGACATGCTGGTTTTGTTTGTTCATCTGATCAAAAGCTGAAAACCTGCAATATATTCCCCTGCTTCCTGTGCTTTTCTAAGGCCACATTGTAGGGGTGTAAGCATGGCGATTGCCAGTTCAGAGTAATTATTGAACCCTGTTCTCCCGCAGAAGAGTGGCTGAATTTGGATGACAGGTGCCACGCCAGCTAGACGTAATTTAGTAAAACCCTCCTCCAGGTCGTCCTCACCTTCTGATTCAGTCCCCTCAGAATGTGACTCTTTTTCATCTGTATCTTCCTGTCCATCTTGTTCCTTTGCATTTTGTATCTGCCTCACCAAAATCTGATTTGAGCTAGTTTCCTCTCTGGAACATGCCCCTTGGTGCTCCTCTAAACTGCTGGGTCTGACCAGCTCAGAGGACACCAAACTTTTGATTTTAGGTTTCTAAAATGGTCCAGACCTTCTGAACACTCTCTATTGTACTTTTTTTTTAAAGAGAGAGTGAGAGAGTGAGGGAGAGATGGGGAGAGGGGGGAGAGAGAGAGAGAGAGAGAATTTTATTAATATTTATTTTTTAGTTTTCAGTGGACACAAGATCTTTATTTTTTTTTAATGTGGTGCTGAGGATCGAACCCAGCGCCCCATGCATGCCAGGTGAGCGCGCTACCACTTGAGCCACATCCCCAGCCCTCTCTATTGTACTTTTGGACAGCTTGACAGAGAGGCAGCCTTTATATAATTTTCTACCTAGCCTCTCCCAAGTATGTAAATCTGGTGAGTCTTGCTGACAAAACCACGGGCACACTTCACTAACCGCTTTCAGGAACTGAGCTAGCTGGGTCCTTCTGACTTGTTTACCTCTCTTGTTGGTTATTGTCTCCAGAATTATTAAATACATTTCTTCATCTGAAAACATGGAACTGCCCATGATAATTCTTTAAAAACTCTGGCTCTGAAACTGTCTGCTTCCTCTGTGATCCCCTAAAGAATCACAGTTCACTAAATTTTTATAGCGCGCTCTCTCAGTCAACCTAGAAATTCACCCCCAAGCAGTCCCTGTTCAGGAGCCACCTGCTGCCCCTTGGGCTGTGGGGGCAGCTGAACTTAAGGTTGCTCATGTGAATTTCTAGGGACACCAGATAAAATAGACACACACTTTACCTTTAAGCAAGCTTCAGGATGGTTACTCCGCTCTCAACCTCAAGGTCCCCAAATGGGAGAGCGAGGGATACTCATGAGAGACTGGTGAGAAAGAGAGTGCAAGTACATTCAGAAGTGGGCTTTTATTAGCAGGACCCTCATTCTTAGAAAGTTCCACCCAAAAAAGGTAAGAAGGAGTGGAGTTACAAGGGACATGTGGGTGTAATTGAACCCAAGGGCTGTAGTGCAGATCCTACGTCTGAAGATGCATCCTTAAACTTCCAAAATGGGAGCAATGTTCAAGTCACTACAAAATGTAGTGATGGTCAAAGCCTTCCGCTCTAAGACAGAAGATGCGAATCATTCAGAGTGGCTCCCCACATCTGATCTTGTAGGAACTTCTGTAGGCAATTTAATAGACATGGTCCTATTAGGAGAAACATAAAGAGGACTAATAGGGGCCCTATGATGGGGAGGAGCCAAGGCCATACTTGACTGAACATTCCCCATGGAGACTGTTGGCCTTGCTACTGTCTCCTCTTTTCTAGCTGTTCTTGTCCTTCATTACCCCCAGGAATGACTGTGTTTGGGTTTAACTGATTTTGTTAGGTGTTTAAGATCAAACTGGGCAAAATTGACTTTGTTTCTATCTATTGTTAAGGGTCAGCCAAGTTTCCATAGGGGTCACTCGTGGGAGAACTTGAGAGCAGCTTCTTAGTTCTGCTAGTGCCATTTGTACTAGGATGGATCCAAGTCTTGCTTGACCATGTGGCTTCCCTTGGAAGCATCAGGGATGTCTCCTTTCTCCAGTGACCTTCCTATTCACAGCAAGTGCACTGATTGGCTTTTCATTCTCCAGTGATCTCATTGATCTCCCTGATCAGGAGGTTATGTGGCCCAGAGTTGAAAAGCTCTTTAGAGAAGTTCCATGTTCCCTGTATTCAGACTGACTCAGAGGGTAAGAGCCAAATATTGGTTAATTTAGACCTTTTAATTTAAGTCTTCATCTTAAATATCCAGCAAGTCAGTCCAACCAGTCTTAAATTAAGAGTACTGCACTTTAACTGAAGTCTGGCTGACTGTGTAGTCAGTCATTCTGACATGTAATAAGATGGGAGGCAGAGCCTTATCTCAGGTAAGGCAGGGCTCTTTATAAATCTTAGGTAAAGTGTTATAATATTGAAGCTGATCTTTGCTTCTTA
Source organism: Marmota marmota marmota (assembly GCF_001458135.2). Lineage (NCBI taxonomy): Eukaryota > Metazoa > Chordata > Mammalia > Rodentia > Sciuridae > Marmota > Marmota marmota. Next base: position 5,685,196 of record NW_026000205.1, read on the forward strand.
AATATCATTTTGAAAATTTACATATATTGTTGCTTGAAGTCACTTGAATATTGGCTAACAAAATATGATATTACATTTAAATTGTATCCCAGTGTATAGAACTTTATATTAATCTTATTGATAATAGGTCTAGTTATAGAACATTAAATGATATAAATAAATCTCCACTATCTTATTCTTATAAGCCTAAAATTACCATGCAACTATTTGGAGAACACCAGCTTGATATAATTCTCTTTTAAAGCTTCAATCTTAAAGACATATGCCTGGAAAATATGAACATATTAATATACAAAGAAGAGTAATAGCACCACAATTACATTGATGTTTTTATATTAATCAAGTTTAGCTCTTTAAGAAATAATATATTACAATATTGCAAACTAACAGTTGTTGTTTAACCACCATTGTATAATCCTTAATTCCTTCAAAATTACTTGATCAAAAAACATATATAGCCAGAACTTACAAGGCATTTTTTTACCCTTTCTTACCAGAATAGCCCTCATTCCATGTGTCAGGGAATATACAGACCTTCTTTATCACTTACTTAAACCCTCTTATTAATCACATAAACTCTCTTATCCAAAACCACTTTTTTTCTTTTATTAAATATGGTTTCCATGCCTAGAATCTTCTAATTTCTCTTTCCCATCTATTAATCCCTTCTATATTCACATTTTTGAAACAATCCTTGTAAATTTCTGAATATAGGCAATTTATTCCATTTTAATAATATTTTGTTATTTCTAGTATACAGTTATGCATATGTCTAACCAAGATGTCTTTTGTGATTACTTCTTCCTGCCTACAAAGTACAATCTGCAGAGTGTGTGTGTGTGTGTGTGTGTGTGTGTATGTAACACATAATTTTTTCATCATATTGGGTTGGTATGATGTCCTGGGAAATGGAGAGACAACTAATATATCTACAAACTTGAGTAGAAATCAGAAATTATAGAAAGAGCCAGATAGTAAAAGTTTTAGGCTTTTTAGATTCACAACTTTGCCATTTTAGTACAAAAACATCCATGTAAAAAGTGGTCATGGCTATGTTTTAATGAAATTTTATTTACAAAAACAACTGGCAGCCAAATTAGGTCTGTGGACCAGTTTACCAAACCTTGGATAAATGTGAAAATATTAGAAAGCTGATGTTACCTTAAGCTGGGACTATAAGAGTGCATTGATGCCCTTATCAGATAAAACTAGATTTTGAATATTTACTATTAGGTGTAATGAAGAAAGCATATATCAGTTTAAAGCTATGTCAGTGCCAGCACACATGTTGATTTGCTCCAGCAATACCACCACATCCTGGAGTTGCAACTGGTATCAACTCTAGGTTAAATTTAAAATAATTGCCTTGTGTACAACCAGAGAATTGAAATGTTGTACTACATTTGTGTTTGATGAGTTGAAATGCATTCTGCTGTCATATACAACTAAGTATAATACATAAATAAAATAAAAACAAATAAAATAATTTCCTGTCATTCTCTGAGACTCACTTATCCTCTGCATAAGTCAGAGTGAATAAATGAGGGTGTGACAAAAATCATGAACCCTGAAACTTTCAAAATACTGCTGATGGCACTGATCCCTCTGAACGTCATTTTCTTTTTCTTTTACTATTTTGGTACATACAAGGCATTTTTTTACCCTTTCTTACCAGAATAGCCCTCATCCATGTGTTGGGGAATCAATACAAGGATTCTGCAAGTTGTTGAGTATTTCTATTCCAACTCTGCATTCTGGAGTTTGGGAAATAATCATAGGATTGGTTCACGGATTCATTCGGACCTGAGCAAAAACATCCGTTAACTTTTTTGTTGTCTCTAATCTCTCTACTAACTGGAAAACCACAATGTCATTTTGGGGTTCTAAAAGTTAATGTCAATTTAGCGGTAGTTTCCAGTAGTAACTCTGAATTCTGATTTGTTTCCATGTACCTAATATATATACACACAAACTATGGCTGCAAGTCACTTTTGGGGAAAGCTAGAATGATTGATAGTAGTATAAAACAGTTCAGTTTGGGTAGCATATCAAGGGTACTTCCTCAAGAGGACCTGATCTGCCGTTCTTTCAAGGTACTCTGGAAGTGGTAACTCACATTACAGAATTTAGATGAAGGGACACAATTCTCTCTTAAGTTGATTTACCAGATCTAGAACTTTTCCAATTAACCAAATCAAGATTTCTAATCTACTTTAGCCAAAGGGATGCCACAATCAATGAGTGAATGCAGAAATCTCTTCCTATTAACCCATTCTGATGATCCTTTGCTTTTCTGATCATTATGATAAACACAATTACTTTGTCTCTGCCAATGAGGTACCCCTACTTGACCCTGGACATTCCAGGATCCCATCATCCTCACATCATCAAGTTTCCATTTGTATGTCAAAATTTCCCACTTTTATTCCTGGTCCATAAGAAGAGTCGCTACAGAGCTCTCTGAGATGCCAATGATCCCCTCCCCAGGGAATTTCTCATACCTTTTGTAAAGAGTGTCCTCTGGACACCACACTCCTAGGCCCATACAGGGTTGGGTGAGCAGGTTTTCTATGTCAAATCTCTTCCAGCATGTCAGCATTCCTATGTCTTTGTATACCATCTACAACAGTGTTCTCAGTTGGGAGTGATTTTTGCCCTCTGGGAACACCTGAGTAGGTGTCTAGACATTTTTGTCTATTACAACTGACATGCATGCATGGGCATTTAGTGGCTAGTGGTCAATGATGCTGGTAAACATCCTATGATGCAGAAAATCCCCCCAAAACAGAGCTATCCAGTCTAAAATGTTGATTGTGCCAACGTCGAGAAACTGTTCTATGACATACTTACAAAGTTCTAGTGTTTTAACTTAAGGGTTAGCCAACTTCTCTTTTCAACAAACTGTTGAAGACATCCTCAGGTGCTCAAGCTAACATAGTGGGTCTGCAATCACTGTTCAGTGTATCCACACCAACAAATCTATCACTATATTCTTTCCACTGACTTCTATGTCCTAAAGTACAAAACACACACACTCTCCCTCCCTCTCTCTTTACACACACACACACACACACACACACACACACAGGTTTGCAGTACGGGGGACTGAACCTAGGGGCACTCTACTATTCAACTATATCCCCAGACCTTTTTAATTTTTGAGACAGGGTCTTGCTAATTTCTGACACTGGTCTCAAACTTGGGATCCTCCTGCTTCAGCCTCCTAAGTAGCTGGGATTATAGGCATGTGCCACCATGCCCTGCAACCATATATTTTTCTAAGGTTTCTATTGATACAAAATCTAAAAATCATTATTTTGGCTGGCCTAATATAGTGTCATAGTTATACTTTTTTAAAAAGAATTTCATTTTTATCTTATTTATTTGTTGTTGTTTGTTTGTGGTGCTGAGGATCAAACCCAGGGCCTCACTCATCCTAGGCAAGTACTCTAAGACTGAGCCATAACCCCAGCCCCCATAGTCATACTTTTTACCTGAAGACTCCTTTCCTCATTGCCTGTGAGAACTTATTATAGGTCTAAAAATACTAGAGGTAATGGAGGCAAGTCTTAAAGATCTATAGCTCCTTGCAAGACCAATTATCTTGGGAAAGGTTCTTCAGTCCATAGATTGGGGAGGATGGAGCTCCTACTAATGGCAAAGGAGGGTCTTAGATAAGTGTGGAAGTGAAAGCCCTCAGCCCTACTGCTGTATGTTCCCATTCCAGTTTTTCAGGATTTTCTACTTAAAATTGATGTCTTGTGACCTTAGGCCTGTTTGTGAATTCAATGTGTTGCCATTCAACCACTGACTGAATTTCTTACTGGTACCTCTATTCTCAACAACAAAGATAGGCTGATACTATATAAAGTTCCCTAAAATATTTGTATGTAGTCAAAACTCAAAAATAGAAAAACCTTCCAGAGGTCCAAAACTCAAGGCCATGAAGGCCAAGTGGGAGTTGAAACTCAATAGCTCACAAAGGCCAAGGGAGCTAGACACACAGCTAGAAGTTTAATCCTGACCATAGATGGGAGTCAAGGTCAGAATACTATGTACATTGGGAGTAAAGAGTGAACTACCAAACACTACAAATGAAAAATGCAGCTGTCTCCCATCAGCTGTGAAGAAGCAGGTAGTCCCCAGCTGCCACTGCCATCTTTGCACCAACCTAAGAAATAAAGTAAATCAGAAAGGCAGATATAAGAACCAAAAGGAAATAATTTGGGAATCCTGACTGAACCAGGTCTAAACCCTGAACTACATGTGATCTTTTCAGTTATGAAAGACCAATCATTTTGGTTTAACACAGTGGTCAACAAAGTTCTTCTATAAAAGGTCAGAATGTAAATACTTTAGGTTTTGTGGGCTATAGTGTGCCACAACAACATAAACTATCTCCATAGCAAGAAAGCAGCATAGACAACAAATAAATTAGGCACTGCCATATTCCAACATAGCTTCAAATGCTCTGGACTGGATCTGTACAAAAGGAGGTAATGTGCCAACCTCTAGTTGAACCTGTTAAACTACAAATCACCTTGAGAGTTGGTAAGCTATCCTGATATACCTACTAAGAACATACAAAACATCAAAGACCCAGGATTTGTGATATGTGGCACGACTTGAGGTAGCATAGTCTTTCCATACTTAGCTTTTCTCATGACATGTACCCTTTGCTGAAGAGCGCCCCAAAGCCAAGATAACTGAATTGCCTAAAAACTGCTCTTCAACCCTGCATAGCTGCTTGGTCCCATCACTAGGCTCCACTGAGTCAGGCTGTCCTCTCTACGTACACCTCTAGAACTTAAATATTTCCACTCTCCATCTTCAGGATCTGCCTCACCCTGTTACTTTGTAAACAGCCTGCATACTATTCCTTTTCCCCACAGCTCAAGATTCTCTTTGGCACACACTGTCTGGAAAAATTCAGCTACTTCCCCAATCAGATCAAGCACCAAAAAGGACAAGGTAGTGCCCTGGACTCTGTATTTATCCGGCAAGTCTCACAAGAACAAGGATGCATGAATTTCTACTACTGGAAAAACACCTCTCTGCATGGATTTATGCCCAAGGAGATTCAAGTGTATTAACTGAAAATAGATATTCACACTCACTAATGTATGTTTGAACAAGTATACCATTTTTAAAAAATAACTGATTTCCAGAGTTTATTTCTTAATTTTGATCTTATATGCTATGTTTCATTAACCCTAAGGCATTAACATATTCTTAGTAATATTTCAAATTTTATTTGATATAGTTTTACTACCTGTGTTACTGTGAACTTACAGTATTTCATTACAAAAATTCTCACTGAAAATTTTAAAATGCAAAAGCTAAATGTGGAAAAATCCCTGAAGATTCTCCTTGCTGTTTATTATGTAAGGTAAATAACCTGTCACACATGACTGGATGTGCACATGGACACACACCAGTTTAAGGTGCTCTCCCTACACTACATTAAATTTATTCTTGTATTGTCATAAGTCTTGGCCATCATTTTAAATGATGTTATTGCAGATAAGTTTAAACAATTATTTAAATTACTAATTGAAGCATCATACAGCATACCACCAATATGTACAATTTACATATAATTTTAAATTAAAAAATTAATTCATATTGGTGAATGCTTACTTCCATGTTTAGAGAGTCAGCAACCTCAATGATGTGCTTCCTACTCATTTGAATCTCCTAGTAGTAAGTTTCTGTTCTACCAAAGGATGCACATTCTGCATCCTGACCAATTCTTTTTCCAAGTTGCTCCTCCTTCATTTCCACTGCTAGGAAAAATTGAGTCATCAATGCCCCAAGAAACAACATGTTTGATTAAACTTATTAAAGCCATTAGAACACAGATGAAAATGTAGAGAATAAGAAAATGATCAATTCCAACAATTACTATGAAAAACATCTGTCAGGAGTAACTTCTGACAAACCCCTGTCTTAACAGTGTTGAAAATAACCAATAGTTGGGGTTAGGACTGTAGCTCAGTGGCAGAGCACTTGCCAGGCATGTGTGAGGCACTGGTTTGATCCTCAGCACCACATAAAAAATAAATTAATAATAAAATAAATAATTATTGTGTGTCCCTCTATGACCAAAAACATATTTTAAAAAAATATCAATAGGGCTGGGGATGTGGCTCAAGCGGTAGCGTGCTTGCCTGGCATGCGTGCGGCCCGGGTTCGATCCTCAGCACCACATAAAACAAAGATGTTGTGTCCGCCGAAAACTAAAAATAAATAAATAAATATTTAGAAAAAAAAAATATCAATAGTAGGATAGAGTCCTACCATTCCAAGATGAACAAGATTCATTTTCATTCTATATTGTCACAAAAATAACTGAATATACTGTATAAAACAAAAGAACACTAGGCAAAGTCCAATAAGATAGGACACAGCTTCTTAAGAAAGTCTGGCAGAGGACAGATGATAATCATAATGGGGCTAATACCAAATAAACATTGTAGTTTGAAGTACTGAGTGTTTTTCTACCTTTCAACTGTCTCTCTTACTTTTATTATGGTTACTTTCACATCTCAGAATTCTGATTACAAATTTGCAATATTCTGTATGTAATTCCAATGCAATTTTCAGTTACACATTTTCCCCATTTATTAAATATAGTATCAATGAAGCACTCAGCAATGCTAAGATTATGCAGATTCAGCAGTCTCTCCATTTATGAAATAAATTATCGTTCCAGCAGACACTAACTTTGGCATATCAATGATAATACTATTTGCAAAATCCCTGATAAAACTCATCCTAAGGTCTCTCTTCTGAGTAGCACTTGGGAAAGTTCAAGGTTCTGACTGAAACCTTTCGTATACCAATGATGAGAGTTCCTTCATGTGCTCTGAACCACTGGGACATGAAGAGCTAAGGCTGAAACACTGAATTCAATGAAACAAATTTCTTTTTTTGGGGAACTGAAGGATTCACATGACACTTGAGTCTTCCAAAAAACATCATTTTATAGAACTTTCTTCCTGTGTGGATTCTTTATTCTTACTATCTCTTTTAAAGGACTTATCACTGACATGAATTCTGTGATGAATTGTAAGATTTGATCTCCAGCTGAAGCTCTTACCACATATCTCACACTTGTAAGGTTTCTCCCCCGTGTGAACTCTCTGATGAGACTGGAGCTGTGAAGCCCGACTGAAGACTTTACCACACACATCACACTTGTATGGTTTCTCTCCAGTGTGGACACTCTGGTGGAGCTGAAGACTTGAGGCCTGACTGAAGTGCTTCCCACACTCCCCACACTTATATGGTTTTTCTCCTGTGTGGACCCTCTGATGCATGTCCAGATTCAAGCTCCACTTGAAGCCCTTCCCACACTCCTCACATTTGTATGGCTTGTCTCCAGTATGGACCTTCTGATGGGCTTGAAGGTGTGAGCTCCGACCAAAGCTCTTCCCACACTCTTCACATTTAAATGGTTTTTCTCCACTATGGACTCTCTGATGGGCCAAAAGATTTGAGGCCTGCCTAAAGACCTTCCCACATTCCTCACAATTATATGGTTTTTCTCCTGTGTGGATTCTACAATGAATTTTAAGATCTGCTCTTCGACTGAATCCCTTTCCACACTCCTCACATTTGTATGGTTTCTCACCAGTGTGGACCAGCTGGTGAATCTGAAGTCGTGAACTCTGATTGAACCCCTGCCCACACTCTTCACACTTATAAGGTTTCTCTATGCTGTGGGCCTTCTGATGGATTTGAAGATAGGAACTCTGACTGAAGCCCTTCCCACACACCTCACATTTATAGGGCTTCTCCCCTGTGTGGACCACTAGATGAACTTGATAGTGGGAGTTCCTCCTGAAGCTCTTCCCACACTCCTCACATTTGTATGGTTTCTCTCCAGTGTGGACTCTCAGATGAGCCTGAAGGTTTGAACTTAGAGTAAAGCCTTTACCACACACAGTACATATGTATGATTTTTCTCCAGTGTGTACTCCCTGATGGGCCTGAAGACTTGAAGGCCGACTAAAACCTTTATCACATACCTCACACTTATAGGGTTTTTCTCCTGTGTGGACCCTCTGATGAATATAAAGATTTGAGCTACAAATAAAGCCCTTCCCACATTCCTCACATTTGTATGGTTTCTCTCCTGTATGTACTCTCTGATGGGACTGAAGATGTGAATTCCGACTAAAACTCTTACCACAAGCATCACATTTGAATGGTTTCTCCCCAGTGTGGAGTCTTTGATGATCTTGAAGATGAGAGGCCTGACTGAAGGCCCTCCCACACTCCTCACAATTATAAGGTTTCTCTCCAGTGTGGACTTTACAATGAACGTTAAGTGCTGATCTACGACTAAAAGCGTTCCCACAATGCTCACATTTGTATGGTTTTACTCTTGTGTGGACTTTTTGATGGATTTGCAGATGTGAGCTCTGGCTGAATTCCTTACCACACTCATTACACTTATGTTTTCCTTCCATGCAAACTCTCAGATGAACACAAAGAACTGAGCTGTCATGGAAACTTTTTCCACATTCAGTACATGTCTGAGACTCCTCTCCTGAGTGTTGCTGCTGAGGATCAAAGCTGGAGAAATCACTGAAGGCTTTTTTATACACATTACACTTGTAAGGCTTCTGTTCTGGGGGAGTCATTCTATGCTTACAAAGTGTCGAAATCTTTAGGCTCTCTTTTCCATATTCATTGAGGCCATAAGATTTTTCACTTTTGTCTACTTTAAGATCATCATGGTGATGTGAAATCCAACTGGTGGGGTCAATACTCTGTTTGTACTGACAGAGTTTATTTTTCATGGAAATCTGTTGATATCTACCCTGATAATTCTGTGATTCAATCATGGAAGTTTTCCTCCAAGAATCCTGGATTCTCAAAGTTGGAAACTCTGAGTCTTCAGTATGGCTAGGACCATCAGCTTTATGATTCTGTTTAAAATTCTCATCTTCAGAAATTTGAACAGGTAGTCCTGTCCCAACCTGGCAGGGGGAATAACACTGTTTGTGGACCTGAGTATTATTTATTATGGTGCCATGACACCTGGTTAAGTCATTTGCAATTTGTTGCCAGATTTGCCAGCAGGAAAGTTTTTCATGGGATTCTCTGTCTTGAACAGTCCTTAACTCACTTTGATTGTTCTCTCCTATAAAAACAGAATTCAGAGACACAAACAAGTAAAAGCTTTACTTGAAGATTCACTTAGGAACAGTAAGAGACATTAACAAAACTCAGGATGGTTTAGCACAGTTTTTCACCTTATATGACATTCCTTTTTTTTTTTTTTTGAACCCAGGGGCACTTAACCACTGAATCACATCCCCGGTCCAGTTTTTCACCATATATGAAGGCTTTTGGTTTACTGGCAGAAACCAAGAGATGGTCCATTAAGCTCCCAACTACTAAGCATTACTGAAACTCATTTAAGAACACAATTACTGACATACTAAATCTTTTCATTAAAATTTCAAGTCATTCCTATTACAACACAGTACCAATAAGGACAAAATGGAGCTCAGAGTTTTATAACTACTGCCCAGAATAGTACTGGCATTTAGTAGGTGTTCAAGCAATGGATGCACAGATAAATCACAATTTGACTTCTGGGATTCTCATAATTCCAAATCCAAGTTTAAGCTAGATCAGATGCAAGGGGTTTTTGTTTTGTTTTGTTTTTGTTTTTAAAGTAAAGTATATGAAATCCAAAAAGAATGGAAAGTGCAGTTTTGCTGAGAAGGCACAAAGCTGTACATGAAGCAGGGGTACACCAAGTGTGTTAATGCTGAGGACAAAATAAAAGATGGTAAGAATCACTTGGGGTGAAAGAAAAGCATGAAGATTTGTGTACTAGAGCATTCTAAAGATTTCCTTACTTCCTTTCTTCCTTTTTCCCTTCCTCTTTTTTTGCAGTGCTGGGAATTGAACTCAGAGTCTTAGACTTGCCAGGCAAGAACTCGACCACTAAGCCACATGCCCAGAATTTTTCTAAGGCCTTTATACAATCTTTCTAACATGTTTCTACTTTCTCAAGCAAGAGTCAAGATTCAGAGGCAAGAAGAATGCTGACTCTTTGAAAGCAAAGTACAGAAAATTTTAGATGCAGAGATATTTGCCTTTGACAAAAATGTTTTCCAAACTGATAAATTCAGACCATTAATAAAATGTGCAAAAAATTTAATAGCTAGTGATAAATGTTTAGAACAGACTAGAAATGATCAGAGAATCATCACAAGCAATAATGGTGTCACTATGTTAAATGTCTTCTAAAGGTGTATAAATCTGAACACCCATAAAATGTGGATTTACTCTAAGTAAAATAAGCCACAAGAGAATTCTGAGCAGAGGAATATCTCACACTCTAACTTAAGGCTACAAAGGATCACTCTGAGTGCCATGTCAGAGAATAGACTGTAGAAGGGGAAGAAAGGGAGAGAGCAATCAGTACCAAGGTTGCTGCAATAATCCAGGAAAGAGTTTGCAAGTTGTACCAGGTGACAGCAACAGGGGTGATGAGAACAAAAGAGATGGACAGTTAACTATAAAGATTCAAAACTGCTTGGTCCTTACCTAAACTTGTCTCTCTTTGGGTTGCTGTCTTCATCATCCAAAGCTTTTCTTCTCTTTCTGCATATGATATATCTCGTTTGAAGAACTGATGCTCTATGAACAGGCAAAGTCATAAGTTTAAATGACAAGGTAGAGCTAAAATTTACTGGAAACAGTTACAAATGTATATTCAAGACACTGAAAATAGTGTTTATCACACTTTTTTTAAAAAAAAACCATCACCCATGTGGGCTGGGACATAGCTCAGTTGGAAGAGTGCTTGCCTTCCATGCACAAGGCCCTGAGTTCAATCCCTGGCACCACAAAATATAATTTATTTCATGAACCAAATATGTGTACAAAACATACAATACAAAAAGTCTGAATGATATTTTTCTTTCCTTTTCTTTTCTTCTTCTTTTTTGAAGATACTAGTGATTAAACCCAGGGCCTCATTCATGGTAGGCAAGCATTCTTACCACTGAGCTACATTCCCAGCCCTTTTTTAAACTTTGAGACAGGGTCTTACTAAGTTGCCGATGCTGGCCTCCAACTCATGATCCTCCTCCCTCAGCTCCTAAGTAGCTGGGATTACAGGCACACACCACCATGTCCAGCTGAATGACTTATCTAATGTCTGTTTTTGTTAAATTTCTTTCTACTGACCCTTACACCATTCATGCAGTTGGCCAGTTTTTGCTAGAATGTGTACCATTCTTCCTAAGGAGCACCAGTATTTCCTACCCTCTTTTATTTAATTAAAAATTGCTGATAGGATTCAATAAATTGGTTTTAAAATTCAATAATGGGACAGAAGCAAAATTTGAAAAAGAATAGGCAAGGAATAGTAATATACTGTCCATGTATCATTCTTTGAAAATCAGAAACATCCTGCTTCTATAGCCCACAGGAATTAGGAAAGTCTGGGAACTATTTCAAGAGCATCAAAGCATTAAAATGCCAAGGTCACAAGAGTTATTTGAGAGGGAGGCCTCACCCACTGAGACCAGGTTCCTGAAGTTTTCCACCATCACATCTTGGTACAGCTTCCTCTGGGCAGGATCCAGCAGTCCCAGCTCCTCCTCAGTAAAGGCCACAGCAACATCCTTGAAAGTCACAGCTTCCTACAACACACACACATGACTTCAATCTTACAGTGTCCACTGGAAGAGGGACAGCACTGAGAAGAGAGAAATAATGGGTGGGAGGTTTCACTGGACTCTGAGCCATGTGTAGGTTTCCCAGCCCTTTTCCTTCTATCTCATTGATGCCATACACTGATTTTCCTCAGCCTTACCAAAAATGCTACTATGAAAAAGAGACCTGGTGCTTATACTATAATAAGTAAGCTCCCTAGAAATCTAATGGATGTAAATGTAAACATTTTAATTAAGATTTCCAATTTCCTCAGAACTGTTCATCAATTAAATTCCAACAGTGCCTGATAGCAGCTGCCTTCCCACTGAGGTCGGAGCCAGATGACTTTAAATAGTGTATAGGTTGAAATAAACCAAAGGGAATGTCAAGTCTCTCCATCTTTTACTAGAACCTGATACCTTCACCTTAGATCTTTAGTATTCCATGTGAATACTTTTCACAGCCACTTTTATTTATGTTTAAAATGAAGAGGAAACACAGTACCTCCTCATACAGATGCTCTGAGGCATAAATGCAGTGATAGAGCATAAGTGCCTGGCAAGTTCTCTAGTGCCACTTTTTACATTAGACTTTTTACATTAATGTCATATATTACTTGGACAAAAAAAAAAGAAGAAAAATTTAAAAGCCAGGCACACGTCCCAGTAACTCAAGACACTGAGGCAGGAGGATTCCAAATTCAAAGCTAGCTTCAGCAACATAGTCAGCCTCTGTCTCAAAATCTAAAAAAATTTAAAAAGAGATAGGGATATGGCTCTGTGGTCAAGCGCCCCTGGGTTCAATTGCTAGTACCAAACCCACAGAGGAAAAAAAATAGATCAGTAAATGAAATATACCCAGAGTATGACTCAGGCATGGGAAAGACAGAATCTAAATCTTGTGGTAAGAAAATGTTGAGCAATGTTTTTCTATGTGAAGCAGTAGTCAAATCTGATGCATTGGGCTGTATTTAAATCTACCCAAAATATCTAAGGTACCACATGTAGGACATATCTTTTCAATTCTGAACACCTAGTATATTAAGAATCCCTTTAAAACTGCAGTATTTTTCAAAATTGACTTTTCAGAAAAAGCTAAATGTAGGAACACTGTTCACTATAGTGTTCTTGAAACAGTGAAAGTGCTAACTAAAATAAATGTTTACATAGAGAATAGTTTAAGAACTGGGTATATAAATTTGGTGGAAATTTAGTAAAGCAATTAAAAATAAATTTGTATAACATTAAACAACAACAACAACAAAAATAGAAAACATGAAGCATTTAGGGGCTTGGGGATATAACTCAGTGGCAGAGAGCTTGCCTATCATGCACAATGCCCTGGATTTGACTCCCAGCATAGAAAAAGAATACATGAGATTAAGTAAAATTGTATCTGTTATGAACAGAAACATATAACTATGAGCATACCTGTCCATTAATCTATAGACTTTTATTTGTAAAGTAAAAAATGAAATAAAACAAGAACTAATACCAACCAGCTAAACTTAAAAGGGACAAAACAAGCACCTGGTACATTCTGCAGCTCCTCATGACTTGACTTGCTTTGAAACACTTCCAATCTCTGAGCACTTTTTAAAGAGGCACTTTTAGTAGTGAGAAAGGTAAGTTCTACTCACCTTGAATGTGTTCATCTTTAATTTATCTTTCCAGGGAGTGCAGAGTCCTAAGAAGAAGAACTGGAAAAAGAGAGAAATCATCAGAAACTGAGAAAGTATGTAACTAACCCATGTGGTTGCTCCTTGCAAATAAGCAAAGGTACTTGCTCCAAATATTTTAAGATACACGGAGCTCACATGTTGTTGCCCTCTTCGATGTGAAAATCTCTTAAAACTTCTAAAAAATATTTGGTTGTCTTTAATAATTTGCTACCCCAACAACAATATTATTATTATTACTATTACTATTACTATTATTATTCTGTGCAGGGGATTGTACCTAAAGCTTCATGAATGTTAAGCAAATACTTTACCACTAAAGTATACTCGAAGACCAACAACAGTATTTAAATTGATTAGGAAAACTTTAAAAAGTATAGAAATCTGTGATGTTTCCTTTTGGTTTTGTGGTTCCAGGGGTTTATCCCAGGACACTGTACATGCTCTACTCCTGAACCACACCCCCAGCCTTTGCTATTCCTTTTTAAGTGGGAAGTACCCTTTTAGCACATATGCATAGAGGTAAAGAAACTGATAAAATTAAGATATTGCAATAAAAAGTGTGACAATCTACACTCTGTTTAAGTGAGAAAGATAGAAATCTGAGTTCATATTGTTATAAATAATGTGTAACAAATAAATGAGAAGAGAAAAAGTCCTTTCTATAAAACACATACACTAATACATTTAGAATAAAAAATAACTAGAAAATCACTGATGAGTGCTAAAAGTTGGTTGACGTTTGTGAGGAAAAAGATAGCTACATAATCTCAAAGTATTGAGGAAAAAGATAACCTGTTGTTTAGCTGGAAACATCAAGTATTGGCCCTTAGCCAAAAGAACAAACCTGAGACCACCACTGAGTGACATCTGACTTACATCATGCACAGAGAAGGAAGCCTGCTCACTTCTGTGGCACTTCTGCTGATAATACACAGCCTGATTATCATGAACAAATACCAAATAAACTAAAAAGAGTGGGGACATTCCACAAAATACTTTGCCAATACTTTACAAAAATATCCAAAGCAAAAAAAAGAAAAAGTTTGAGGAATCATTCTAGATTAAAGTGACTAATGAAACAAAAACTTATGTTCAATGCAATAAAAAACTTATGTGCAATGTGCAATAAAACTGGGCTAATCTCTGACCTGGGGGTGAAGTGTTCTCAAAGACTCTGAGAACAACAACTTTATTGAGAAAGTTGAATGAATTTAAGTATGACAGTATGCTATCAATGTAATTAATTTCATTTTAATCATTGTCTCCAGTTTGTTTTAGTAGTTGGGGAAAAAATGTGTATATATAAGTATACAAACACATATGTATATGTACATATACATAAAGCTGTACAAAAGAAAAAAAAAGCTCTAATAGCTAGTAGTGGCAAGGGCCAATACTTGATGTTTCCAGCTGACCAACAAAAATGAGGCAAGGCCATTCAGTGATAGTGATGCACAAGAAAGAAAAGAAGACATTCTAACACAGAGGCACATTCTACAGTAACAAAAAATAACCAAATAACTGTTTCTCCTGACTAACATGAGTGACCACTTCATTACTAGTGAAAACTCTAATCTGTTTGGTTTCTCCCACCTCCTAGGGAAAAATTATTAGAATACTTGGTCATCAAATTACTTCTGATTATTGACATCATCAAATCCAGAACAAACTCACTGCCTACACTTCTCCCCATCTCAGCTTATACAAGTCAAAACGCTACAACCAGCTCCTCCTAACTGCCTCTTACCAAGAGACCCCAGGCCTGATTCCCAACAGTGTGTGGGTTCCCTTGTTGCAGCAAGCTAAAATAAAATTAAATGCCTTTGGTTACAGATATGTTCCTGGTGTTATTTGGCTCATGGTTACCAACAGAGAAAATAGGCAAAATGCAAACAACTAGTGAATCTCAGTTGAGTATGAGATTTCCTTTTAGTGTTTTGCAACTTTTCTGAAAGTTTAAAATTTATATGAAAATAAAAACTAGCCAGGTGTGGTGGCACACACCTGTAATACCAATGGCTTGGGAGGCTGAGACAGGAGGATTGTGAATTCAAGCCAGCAAGGCAAGGCACAAAGCAATTCAGTGAGCCCCTGTTTCTAAATAAAATATGAAATAGGGCTGGGGATGTGGCTCAGTAGTCAAGTGCCCCTGAGTTCAATCCCCAACACCAAAATAAGTAAATAAATAAAAAACTAATGAAATCAGGAAATTGTTATAGTAACAACAACAGTAGTAATAATAGTAATGACGACTACAGAAAAAAAGTATCTAGCATTAATTGACAGTAACTAGTGGTCAATCTTGCCACTTTAGACAAAAATCCTCTGGTACAAAAGAGCAATGAACCCATTCCCCAAATCCTAGGAAAAATTTATCTTCACATTTCTAATTCTCTCCATGTTAACTCGAGACTTGCTAGCTGCCTTCTGCTCATGTCAGGATTTTTCAGAAGACTCGATAACTGACAACATTTACTGAACAAAATCTTTGGACTGAGTAGGATGCTTGTGTGGCCAGCTCAGTTTTAACTGTGACATTTGGCAAGATCAATCGCCTTAGGCCTGAGTTTCCAAGTAGGTCCCTTTCCCGAGCCTGTGTAGGAATCACCTTAGGATTTTGTTGAAATCCCAATTTCTGGGTTCCATCTACAGAAATTCTAAAGTGGAAGGTCTTAGATGAGACTTAAGGCTGGGTATTTCTCACTATGTGATCCTAATGCTGTTGATTTGTAGACTCATTTCTTCTTCCTTTTTTTTTTTTTTTTTCCATAGGAGGGATAAAACATGCTTCCTACCACTGAGCTACATCACCAGTCTTTTTAAAATTTATTTTGAGACAAGGTCTAAGTTTCAAAGGCTGGTCTTGAGCTTGTGATCTTTCTGCCTTAGCCTCCAGAGCAGCTGGGATGATAAGGGAGTGCAGTCATGCCTAGGGGATCCCAGTCTCAAAAGCATTGCTGTGACTATTAGTGTCCCCCCAAAAGACCTCTGCTAAACAAAAACATACACAATGATGACAAAAAAGGCACTAAACTATTAATATTTGTTATTTTTACATGATATAGTTGTGGTAATTAAAGTTTTTTATAAATTTGTGTTTTCCATGATTAAAGGTTATTTCTATAACAAATATTATTTGAAATAAAATGAAATCCACATCTTGCTCTCAAGATCCCCTCAAGTCTCGGCCTATTTCCACTCAATAGTGACCAGAGTCCTATGACCCAGAGAGACCATACCAAAGACAGGATGAGCTCAGATCTGGATTCACGTTGCTTAGGATCCAATGCTATTCCTGCCACCTACTAGCAATGGACCATGGGCAAACAGGTTACGTTCCCTGTTTCTCAGTCTCCTCATCTTCACAGTAGGAAAAATAGCGGTACCACTTCACAAAGCACTCTGAAGGGCTTCATCTGTATAAAGCATTTGGAATGGAACTTGGAAACTTAGGCTTTAACTGTAACACATTCTCAGATTTATGTGACATTTGTGGAATGACAAGTCTTACTCACGTGGGGCTCTGCGGCCTCTTCTTTTCTGCAGTGCTTTTGGACAAGTCAGGAATAGTGAAGAAAAGGAGGCTGTGAAAAACCAGGGTTGTGTCTCCACCTCCAATCAGTCACAGTCACATCTTCCAGACCAGCTAGAAGCAACACTCTCCTTCTTTAAAAGGTCAATGGTTTAGGGATAATGCAGTTGCTTCCAGACCTCAGGACGCCTCAGTACTTCAGTCCTGGACTACATTTCCCGACAGACGAAGTCCAGAAACATGCGCTTCTCGGAAAATTTCTAGTAGTATAAAGAAAAATCCATGTACCAGGCAGTTTTAAATCTTTTGTAGTATACCACGTTTTTCTCAAAATATTCCATCATTTGAAGGTGTAACTTGTATTTTCCTTTTACAGAACAATCAAAAGCACAAAGGGGTTAACTAGGCGGTCCGAGGTGAGACTGTCTGAAGCTGCAGGTCACGCTCGCAGGTGGGCGAGTAGGGCAGGAGGCGGGAGCCCCCAGGAGACCCTCAAACTCAGTCGACCCAGGTACGCCCCCAATTCAAGGAAGCTCCGCCCTAGAGAACGCAAAACGCCATTCGCAAACGTCCGCTGTCAGCCGGTCCTCCCCAAACGAAAGACTGCTAAGTGTTGTTCCCAAGTACATTCAGGAGACATTCGAAAGGTTTCAGGGAAGAAGATCAAAACCACTAAAGCCCGAGAAAAGATGGCTGCTACGTCATCCTCCTGGAGCGGAAGTACCAACGACTACCAAAAGCTCCTGGGCTACACTGCTCAGTCCAGAACTCCCCAGAACTGCCTTCCCCCACTGGAAGAGCCTGCGAGTACAGGAGTTCCGGGACTACGCTTCCCAGGATTCCGCGGGGGAGAGGGCCCGTTTACAGGAAGGGCTTAGAAACGGAAGTATGCGAGGTGCTCTGAGCTTAGACTACAGGTCCCAGGATTCTAGGCGGGAAACCAGCCACAGTACTTCAGTCCTGGACTACATTTCCCGAGAGACGAAGTCCAGTTCCCTGGAGCAGAAGTATCCAAATACTCTGCCCTCCTAGTTTTCACTTCCCAGAAATCCCTGCGAAGGTTTTGGGCAAATGTCTGTTCATTGTTGTGTGTCAGTCTTAGAACACTGTAGATTCTTAGAAGACTGAGAAGCAGACTAGGCTTTAGATATTGGTTGTGATATCAATGCTTGTGTCACCGTCCCCACCCCCAAATTCATGTGTTGAGATCAAACCCACCAGATAATGGTATTAGGAAGCTGACCTTTGGGAGTGATTGCATCATGAGAGCTTTTCCTCCTGAATTGGATCAGTACTGTCAGTAAAGTGTCCCGAGGGAGCTCATTTGCTTTTTCAGTTACGTGAAGAAATCACTAGAAGGAACTACCTATGAACCGGAAGTGAACCCTCAGAAACCCTGAATCCCCTGGCACCCTGAACTTGGACTTCCTAGCCTCCAGAACCGTGAGGAATAAAGATCTGTTCTTTATAAGCTAGCCAGTTATGGTGTTGTATAAGATCTGGAATGAACTAAAGCAGACTTATTGAAGGGGTCATTTTCAAGGAATAGGAGTTCATTTCCTTTGGTAACCATCAAAGACCTTCTCCACAGGAGTATTGGGAAAAGGGAATTAGGACTTCTCTAGAAGGGACTGATACCAAAGTACCAAATCCCTGAAACTGCATGATGGTGGATGTATTTTGTTAGCATTTTCTGGCCCTCACAAAAGTAAATAAAAATCTTCTCTCAATAAAAATACTATCATCCCAGGTTTCAAATTATTTCTATAATTTAAATTTTTCTTACACTAATGCTTAAGCAAATGAACTTAAAGGAAAAAAATAGTGTGGGGGGGCGCTGGAGAAATAGCTCAGTTGGTAGAGTGCTTCCCTCCCACGCACAGGCTCTGGGTTCAGTCCCCAACATCATACATAAATAAATAATTAACATTCAGGGACCCTTTATAATGGTTAAAAGGCTCAAGTTACCATAAAGTATAAGCTAATATTTTATAAAGCAAAAATGGACAGAACCACCAAAAGAAACACAAAAATCAGATATACAGAGGGAAATGTTGAGCTTTAAATTGGTATATTAAAATAGAAGGGAAACTAATAATCAATTAGGGAAAAATATCCATCTCAGGACTTTCATAAAGGAATAACAAAACCAAAAAAGAAAATGGCAGAATACTTAAGAGCAGATTGATAAATTGTAAAATAAATGAAATTAAGTTTATACACACACACACACACACACACACACACCTATTGAGGAAAACATTAAATGACAATAGTAGTGAGAATGACCTTGCAAAAAAGACATAAAAAAATTACCAAGGCCAGAAAAATAAAAGAGAACATCAATGAAAATTGTAGGATATTATTAACAACATTGTAACAGTTATTTGTACATTTATGAAATATAGTTCTAGAAAAAAATGAACAAAACTAAAATGCATTGCATAAAAATTTAATAATGAGGCAATGATGAAAACTTCACCTTTGAGATGGGAATCAGAAGACAATATTATTATAACTACTTTTAATGAAATTACACTGGATCTTGTACCACTAAACTTAGCAAATTCAATTATCACAAGTTATATGTATATCATTTGGATTTTCTTCTTCTTCTATTTTTAGGATTGAACACAAGAGCACTTAACGACCTTTCCAGCCCTTTTTATTTTTATTACTTTAAAAGATTTTTCAGTTGTTGATGTACCTTCATTTTATTTACTTATTTATATGTGGTGCTGAGAATTGAGCCTCACACATGCCAGGCAAGCACTCTACCACTGAGCCACAACTCCAGCACCCCACCTCCAGCCCTTATTAAAATATCTTATCTAGAGACAGGGTCTCACTGAGTAGGTTAGGTTTCATAAGTTACTGAGGCTGGCTTTGAACTCACAATACTCTAATTTCCCTGATTTCATAATTGGTTTTTCTTATATATTCTATAGATTTTGGGGGGTGGCTTGTTTTCTGGTACTGAGGATTGAACCCAGGGGTGCCTAACCACTGAGCAACATCCCAGCCTTTTTTTTGGGGGGGGTGTTTGTTTTTTGAGACAGGGTCTCACTAAGTAGCCTAGGGCCTTCCTAAATTGCTAAGGCTGGTCTTGAACTTGCAATCCTCCTGCCTCAGCTCCTGAGTTGCAGGGATTATAGGCATGTGCCACCACAGCCCCCAGCTATAGAACATTTATATATTTACAGCATATCATCTGGAAGTGGAGATGGTTTCACATCTTTATTTCCAGTTTGAATGCCAAAGCATTCAAATAACAAATTATTCTGTTGCTCTTAGAACTTCCAATGCTATGCTGAATGAATTTGGAGAAAGCAGTGCAACCCTACTGTGTTCCGTTAGAGGAAAAACTTTCAGTCTCCCACCATTTAGTCTGATAACTGGCAAGTTTTTCAATATGAACCTTTTATTTATTTGTGATAGTTCCTTCTATTCCTATTCCTATTTTGTTGAGGCTTGTTTTACTCATGAAATAGTGTTGAATTCTGTCAAGTGAGTCTTCTGCCTGAGATCATGCAATTTTTATTTTTCATTATTTTTCATTCTGTTTATGTGGCATATATGTACCACTTACCAGATATAAATCCACATGGTCATTGAATATATTCCTTTCAATATGCACCTGAATTTGGGTTTCTAGTATTTTTAATAGATGGACATAATATCATTATTTTTGTTTATTTTTATGTGGTGCTGAGGATCAAACCCAGTGCCTCACATGTGCAAGGCAAGCATGTTGCCACTGAGTCACAACCTCAACCCAGGTTTTTCTAGTATTTTGTTGTGGGTTTTTGCATCAGTATTCACAAAAGATATGGCTCTATAATTTTCTTTTAATGTCTACAGCTTTGGAATCAAAGTACCGCTGGTCTCATAGAATGAACAAAGAAGAGCCTACCCATGTGATTTGGGGAGGAGTTTTGATAGTTATGGCAGTAAATATTCCTTAAATGTTGGTAGAATTCACCAGAGGACATCTGGTAATGGATGGGTTTTCTTTGGATTGTGAAGAGCTGTTTTTTTTTTCTTTTTAAGAGAGAGAGAAAGAATTTTTTAAAATTTATTTTTTAGTTTTTGGTGGACACGACATCTTTATTTTTTATTTTTATATGGTGCTGAGGATTCAACCCAGAGACCTGCGCACATGCCAGGCAAGCGTGCTACCACTTGAGCCACAACCCAAGCCCATTTGCTTGTTTTTTAACTTTTTTAGTTGTACACAGACACAGTATCTTTATTTTATTTATTTTTATGTGGTGTTGAGTATCAAACCCAGTGCCTCACACTTGCCTGGCAATTGCCCTACCACTGAACTGCAACTGCAGCCTATGAAGAGTTTTTAATTACAGATGCAATCTTTTATTAGTTACAGGTTGACTTAGATATCCTTTCTTCAAAATTTGGTGTTGCCAGATTTTGCTCCTAGGAATTTTCCTATTTCATCTAGGCTATGAAAACTCTTGTCTCAAAAAATAAAAAGGGTTGGGATGTGGCTCAGTGGTTGAGCACACTGAGTTCAATCCCCATTACCAAAAAGTGAAAAATAAAAATGGAGTTACAAGTCAGGCTCAGTGGCACACACCTGTAATACTAGCTACTCAAAAGGATCTGGCAGAGGATCACAAGTTGGAGGACAACCTCTGTCTTAGCCCTTAAAAGGGATGGGGATAGGGGCTGGGATTGTGGTTCAGCGGTAGAACACTCACCTAGCACGTGTGAGGCCCTGGGTTCAATCCTCAGCACCACATAAAAATAAAGATATTGTGTCCAACTACAACTAAAAACATAAATATTTTAAAAAGTGGGATGGGGATATAGCTCAGTGGTAGAGTGCCACTGGGACTGCGTTCAATCTCTAGTATTTGGGGGGAAAGGGGGGAATAACATCATCAATATGGTGTTCTACCTTTTGGTACTTTAACCTCATAAAATTATAACTTCCCATTCTTTGATTTCTGATTATACTTCTGACACATACTGCTATCCAAAAGACATACTTTTACTGCCGCCAACAAAGACCACATAAATTTTAATCCTGCCCCAATAATGAATATATTTGATGAGATTACCAAACTCCAGTTTTCAAAGTACTTATTCATAGGGAAAGAGAAAAAATATGGGGTAGGGAATTTGACAAGTGTCCTTCCATTTTTGCATAGTTATGACCTGACAAGTTTGATTAAAATAAATACTACAGCAAACAGAAGACAATCTCATCAAAATAAGTCACTGCCTGGAAGTATAAAAAATTAATTATAAGTCATTATCAACTCAGGATTAAGTAACTACATCACAATCTTTCAGACTGTTACTGTAAATCTTGTATTAACACTACTGAAAACTTTATGAAATATGCTGTAGTATATTATTGCAGTTAACAAAACCATTTAGTCATTTGTTTTTGCTTTTGTTTAAAATCTTTCAGTCTTAGTATGAGAAAAATTCAAAAGATTCAGAATGGGGAGAGGCTAGGAGACAAGTGTAGTAAGATAATATTCAAATTAATGCTCTGGATTGCAGTACTGTGTGCATTCTGCATTTTAATTCAAGTTTGTTCCCCAAGTTATTTTCTGCAGGATTCATTTTCTTGATACTTCTGAATATGACCCTTACTTCACCAGTTACAAGAAGGCTCTATTATGTGGTCCTCAGACCATTGGGACATGCTGAGCTACGATCAAACTTTCCTTAATGAATGTTTCCCCTCGTAAATTTCCTTGGATAAAATTTTTCACCAGTATGGATTCTGTGATGAATTTTAAGGTACACTTAACTGAGTGCTTATCACACATACCCTCACCTTTTTTTATAGTTTTCTTTTTAGTTGTAGATGAACATAATACTTTTATTTTATTTATTTTTATGCGGTGATGAGGATAGAACTTGGTGCCTCACAAATACTAGGTGAGCACTCTACCACTGAACTACAAATCCACCCCAGACATCCCCCATCTCTACGGTTTCTAATAGGAGTAGTTGTGAAGACCAACTAAAGACATGCATCACATTTCCAAGGTAATTTGGCGGGGGGTGAGGGGTGGGGGTGCTCTGATGCAGTTGAAAACTGAGACTGTGAGACTGACTGAAAGAATTACACCGTTCTCCACATCTGCATGGGTTATCTCCTGTGTGGACCTTCAAACACAGATCAAGATTTGAGCTCCAATGTAATCCTACCCAAAGTCCTTGATTTGTAAGCCATTTATCCATTGTGCACTTTCACATATGAACTGTGTCCAAAGCTCTTCCCATACTCTTTGCAATTGAAGGGTTCTACTCCACCGTGGTGTCTTGGTGACTTGATGCCCAAGTGAAGCTATCCCCACTCCTCACACTTTCATGGCTTTACCCCAGTGTGGACTCTCCCATGGGTATGAAGTTGTGAATTCTGAGTAAAGCTCTTGCCACACTTTTCACACTTGAATGGTTTTTCTCCACTGTGGAGTCTCTGATGTTTCAAAAGATCGGAGGCCCAGCCAAAGCTCTTCCCACATTCCTTACAAATATAGGGTCTTTCTCCCGTGTGGACCCTCCTATGGGAATAAAGTTGGGAATTCTGAGTAAAACTCTTCCCACACTCCTCAATCGGTATGGCTTTTCTCCACTGTGCACCCTCTGATGGGAATGAAGTTCAATCATGGCCTCCCTCTGCTCAAGTAGGCACCAGAATGAACGGGTCTGCAAGGACCCCAAACAAGAGCCAGAACACCGGCAGCTGGAGCTCTCTAGCCTCAACCCAGGGTCTCCCGCCATTCAGCGGGAAATAAATGGTAACAAGAAAAGCCACCATTCACTAGGTGCTCGTAACGGTTTTAAGTCTTTGCTTTGAAGACCCTCTTGCAATTCCCAAACCATGCCATTAGGATGGTACATTTAAAATGACGACAATGAGCCCCCCCCCCATCGAGTAAGTCCCCAACGTGGGCCACCCGAGGAAATGGCCTCGCGTTAGCGGTGGAGAGGGGCGGATTAGGCGAGCCGAGAGCCCCCGGAAACCCTCAAACCAGGTGATACACGCCCTGACCAGGTCACGAACCCGGGGACTCCACCACAGACTCTCAAACGCGAGCAGGCTCCGCGGGGAAAACGGAAACTTGGTTTGTCACCGCTCCAAACCCCTGCTCTCCGCGGAGGCTTCCTTTCCCCTAAACTGAAGGCAGAGTCATTGAGGGTGCCTGTGGGGTGGGGGGCCAGGAAATTCGGAAGAGCTCCCAGGGCCCAAGAAACTGATTTCAATCACCATGAGAAAAAAAACACACACAAACAGCAGCAACTTCCGGCTCAGGGAGCGGAAGTGTCTGACTCAGCCTTCCGGAATATACTTCCCAGAATTCCAGGCATCCGCCCTCCTAAGCAAAGATGCCCGCGACGCTACGGACTGCCTGGACTACACTTCCCAGAATTCCTGGGACGTTCCTCCCCCCCACCCCCGTCCCAGGGGAACGACGTGGGACTCCAAGTAACCAATGGACGTTTCCCAGAACGCTTCAGAGAGCGTTGCTTTTCCACGGAACGTGGTTGCACGTCCATTCCTAGGCTCCTATGTGATGATGTGAAGTGAGGGCTGTCCTCACATTCACCCGAATCCTCACACAAAACTATTTCAAAGACAGTGTAAATACCCTCCAGCCTGGCAGGGTTGTTGGAAGGAATGAGATAGGCTCTTCAAGGAATTAACCAGGACTCAGTAAGCGACTGAAAAGGTATTTAATCTGACGTTATGAAGCTAAAGCCTGATTTGCAGAATAGGCGAGGTAGACCGGTATCTAAATGTAGTTTTAAACATATATTTTCTGTATTGTAAATAAAATAGAACACCTTTGTGTTTTCAAGGGTCATTATTAATTTTTGGTAAATTTTCCAAACCTTTTCTATGTTTTAACCTCATCATTTAAATATTGTTTGTGTATTCATGTCTCATTTTTCTTGTTAATATTTTCTCCCAGTTTATTTTTTTCTTTTTTACTTTCTGGTTGTTCCTTTTCTTTTTTGGCCACGAAAAAAAAATTTTTTTTAAGGTCATGAACTTTTTTTTCATATATATTTGGTGCTAAGGATGGAACCTGGTGCCTTACACATTCTAGAGAAGCGCTTACAAAACCACAATCCCAGCCCATGAAAAGTATTTTTAACATAATGTTTAGAAAACATGCTCAGGGGTAGCATGATTGCCTAGCCCATGCCAGGCCCTGGGTTCACTCTCCACTACAAAACAAACAACAACAACAAAAAAAATGTATTTTTATATGTAATTCACAAAAGCAGCCTTTTTAAGTGTATAAAGAAATGATATCCATACAGGGATGGGGATATTGCTCAGTTGGTAGAGTACTTGCCTCTTATGCACAAGGCCCTGGGTTCAATCCCCAGCACCACAAAACAAAACAAAGAGATATCGGCACATTCAGAACATTTTGAAAGCAACACTTCTTATTCTACAACATTTTTAGAGTTGGAACCATGAGCCCCACTCACTACTGATGTCTCAGAAGGGGAAGAGGGGGCACAGATGGAGCTCAGTCTAAGGGTAAATTTCCTCAGCCATGCACACATAGTGAAATTTCCATAAAAACCCCTTTGAGAGTTCAAAGAGCTTCCAAGTTGGTGACTACAACACTACATCTTGATAGGTGCTGGGAGAGGGATGCTCTTGGAGGGGGCATGGAAACGCTGCATTGCCTCCGGCACTCCCAGGTACCTCACCCTATGTACCTCTTCCATGTGGCTGTTTTATCTGTTGTAATAGATTGGCAAGAGAAATTAAACTCAGGAATTCCTGAGTTCTGCAAATCATTCTAGGAAATTCTTGCATCCAAGGAGGGAGCTAGTTGGTCAGAACTAAGAGGCCTGGGACTTCAAGGCTGGATTCTCAGTTGGGGGAGTCTTATGGGAATGAGCCCTTAATCTTTGGGATCTGGTGCTAACCAGGTACTTACTATCAGAAATGAAATAAATCATTTCATTACACACCCACTTGGTGTCAGAGTTGGAGAAGTGGTATAGAAAGCCCCTACATATTTTGTCAAAAGTGTTGGGAGTAAGAAAGACTGCAGAAATCCAATGCCAATCCCTTTACAAACGGTTATGCTAGTGCTATTAAACAATGACCTATTAAATTTATGAACACCTCATGTTGTCAGAACAAAGAAGGTTGAAAGAATTAACTGTTGTTTTTAATAATTTCATTTCAAAAAGAATCCTTGTCTCCTTTTTTCCCTTCCAGTTGCCCTATTTGGCCTACCCTTAACATGAGTAAAAATGAATACCTCATAACATTCATAATCCCTATAATATCTCCAGTTAAGGCCCCTTACTGAGTCTGTAAACAAGTCAAAATAACACCTGGCATTTTGCCAGGGGAATGTTAGAGTTGGTAAACAAGTCTGGATGGTGCCTGGCAAAATGCCAGAGGGAGTGGTTTGAGAAGTAACAAAAGCAAGCCATTAAGTGTGGAGATTCCTGATTGGTTGACTGATGTATCTAGTTTATGTTAATTAGATAAGCTGTGTGGAATGTATAAATACTGCTCCTGTCCTGCAATAAACGGCTCCCACTCATGCTGTATCAACATACACAAGTTATTCGTCACCCCCCGGTTATTTTGCTGCAGCCGGACTGCGGCACCTTACCAAATATTACTGATATTGCTTCAAAGCTACTGATCGAGCTTAATATTTTATACTGTCCCAATTTATCCATCACAACTACAATTTACATTTATCTGAGGGATCCCATTTTACACATACTTTTTTTTTTTTTTTTTTTTACCTATTGGCTATTTCTGTAGCCCTCCACTGTTCAAAATGTATGGAGAAAGGACAATCAAGGGCCTGTATATCCCCACACACTCAGCTATGGAATTAGTGATGATACTGTACTAAAGAAAGAAACTTATGAAGCCATCATATAAGACATTAGAAATGTTGATTAGACTTTGATCTTGGCTAAACTACCATGACGTACAACAAGGTCCAGAGACCTACCTCTATCAAATTTGGATGCAAAATTTGGTCTATGAAAAGCAGCTGTATGCATTCAAGCAATAAGTATTGGCTCTCTTTGCTCTGATCTCTCAAACAAGCCTTAACTTGTCCCATTTGGTTTTGGATGGTAACAATTCATGCCCTCTTTAGTTTTTTAAAACCTAAGTCACTATTTGGGTCAATTTGCAAACTTCACCTTTCTCCAATACATATTTGTTCACAGGAAACCTGAGATTGTAGTACTGACCCAAATATTAGGGGTGAACCGTGACAATTCTAGGAAACTTACACTTTGACTTAGTGTAAGCAATCCATAAGCCTCATCACCTTCCCATGTCTACTGCCTCCTTCACAATCCTGACAAGGTTCCCCTGTGGATCCCAAGTGCATGTGCCCTCCCACCATCTCTTTTAAACTTCCTGCTGGCAGAACTTCCCCTGTATAATATGAACACTGACTACTCTTTCTGTTCTAGACCTTCTACTGACTACTCTTTCTGTACTAGATTTCACAATAAACCCCATTCCTCACCTTTTTGAATCAAAGGGGCTACTGTCACAATTCATGAAAAACAAACCTAACTTTGGAGGGAGCTGCTCCATGTCACAATGCAGTTGCTGTAACAGGTATACAGATTGGCAGGGAAAAAGAAAAAAAAAGTTTTTACAGATAACATGATTATCCACCCACAAAGTCCCAAGGGTTGGGCATGGTGGTGCATGCCTGTAATCCCAGTGACTCAAGAGACTAAGGCAGGAGAATCACAAGTTGAGACCAGCCTCAGCAACTTAATAAGGCTCTAGGCAATTTAGTGAGACCCTGTCTCAAAATGGAAAAAAAAAAAGTCTGGGAGGTAGTCCTGTGGTTAAGGACCCCTGGGCACAATACATGGGAGAGAGAAAGGAATCAGCTATTTAACAATTTAAACTATTAAGTTTGGCAAGAGGGTAGGATATAAACAATTGTACTTCTATTGTAGTACATAAAAATTGTACTTCTACATTTTAGCAATGAACAACTGAAAATTAATGTTTGATAAATAGTACCATTTAATTTAGCACCAAAAAGCATGGGATACTTATGTATAAATCTAATAAAATATGTACAGGATCTATATGCTAAAAACTACAAACTTCTCATGAAAGTAACCAAAGAAGTTCCAAACAAAATTATACCATGTCTATGATGTGGAACATTCAATATTGCTAAGATGACAATTGTCTCTAAATTCATTTTATACATTCAATGAAATCCTAAGAAAAATCAGAAGAATGCACTTTTAAAAATCACAAAGCTAGAGTCTACAGATTATAGGAGGATAAACAAAAGTCAAATTAGTGCTGAAAAACAATGGAATCGGAAGACTTACATTATCCTATTTCAAGATATATAAACAAGAGCTATGGTTGTGCAATATTTGGCAAAATGATAGATCCAAAGATCAATGAAACCAAAGGCCAGAAAAAGACCTACACACAGATTTTCGACAAAGGTGAGAGAGCAATTCAGTGTTGAAAAGGTAGATAATTGAGTGTCCATACAAAAAAAGGGACCTTGGCCTCACACCTTAACAGATTAACTCAAATGGCTCACAGTCCTAGATATCCTCACAGTCCTGAAGACATAAAATTTTTGTTACCTTGGATTAGGTAGAGTACTTATATCTGGGAACAGAAAAATAATAATCCATTAAAGTCCAAAATTGAACCTTATCAAAAAATTTTAAATTTCCACTCTGTGAAAAATACTGTTAGTCAAATAAAAACAAATGCCACATACTGTGATAAAATATTTGCAAAGCACATGGCTAACAACAGATATGTATTTGGATCAGTTATATACACACACACACACACACAGAGTTTGTTTTTTTTTTTTTTCCTTAACACACACAGTTGTTTTTTCTGTTTTTTTTTTTTTTAAAGGGCCACGATTTCAACAGTTCACCAAAGTAAATAAGAACACCAAACAAGCACATGTAAAGACACTGAACGTAGTCCTAGGGAAACACAAATTACAACCAAAACGA
Organism: Marmota marmota marmota; assembly: GCF_001458135.2. NCBI lineage: Eukaryota > Metazoa > Chordata > Mammalia > Rodentia > Sciuridae > Marmota > Marmota marmota. Next base: position 5,714,127 of record NW_026000205.1, read on the forward strand.
GATACCACTAAAGCCTTGTGAAACACAACAGATTAAACAAAAACAAAAGGAAACCCTAACACATCTTGGTGAGAAAGAACTGGGACTCTCATACATTGATGATGGGAATACAAAATGGACAGCCATTTTAGAAGTTTGTCCATGTTTTGGAAAGTTAAAAATATTTTTACCATACAACCCAGCAATAATCCTAGATATTTATGAAGATAAAAGGAATCATGTTGATACACAAAACTGTATGCAAATGTTTCTAGCTGCTTTCTTCATAGCTGCTGAAACTGAAAACCCAAATATTCTTCAAGTGACAAATGGATAAGCAAATGTGGTACATCCACACAACAGAGTACTACTCAGCAATAAGAGGAATGACTTGAGGCCTGGGGAAGGAGCCCAGTGGTAGAGCATTAGCCTAGCATTCATGTGGCCCTAAGTTTGATCCCGAGCACTGTCCCGCTCCACAAAAAAAGGAAATGACAGATACATGTAAGAAGACGGGCAAATCTCCCAAGCATTATGCAAAGTGCAAAAAGCCAGAATCAACAATCTACATTCTATTAGATTCCATTGGAAAAAGTAAAAGTAATAAAAAACATGTCAGTGGTTGCCACGGACTGGCAATGGGGAGAAGGGCTGACTACTGAACAAGGGAACTTTGAGGCAGGGAGTACTAGAACTTTTAAAAGTTTTTTACTGTGGTGGTGGTTACCTGACAGTAAACATTTACCAAAGCTCAGCTTTAGTGTATATAAATTATTCCTTATTTAAAAATTTTTTAATGTTATGTTTCATATATCTTTTATCTAAGAAATTTTTAATCATGAACAGATGCTAAATTTTGTTAAATGTTTTCTCTGAATCTGAAACACTAATCCTAAGGATCCACAAACAGAAAAGTACTGAACCAATATGATATTCAACAGAGCTAACTAATTTATAGAGTAAAAATCATAATATATATTGGCATTGAAGGTGGGATTAACTGGGAATGGGCATGGAGAAACTTTCTGCTTAACAAAAATATTGTACACATTTGTCAAAACTTAGGAAGTGAACTGGGGTGTAGATCAGTGATAGAGGACTTGCTTAGCATGGGTGAGACCCTGGGTTCCATCCCCAGCACCAAAAAACAATTTAGGAAGCCACAGATTTGAGATTTATACATGTTACTGAATTCAAACTATACCCCAATAAGGTACAATAATTCTGGCCACAATCCACTGAACTGAGTTATGAACCTAATAATGAGCTATACCACTCCCCAATTTGATAAATCTTCATTTATAGGATGCACAGGGTTGGAAAGATGTGTGCATATATCTAATTTAAATGTCCTCTAAGCCTTGTAGAACAATTCATCTGAGGATGATTTTACAGAAACTAATTTAGAGATGAACTGGATAAAAAACTTTAAATATAACTGGTCTCCTTTCTACTATTTAGCAATTACTGTGAGCATACAATATACTAGGCACTGAAAAATGCAGAGATTTGGCAGTCAATAAGGTCTCTACTCTCTTGGAAATTATATTCTAATTGAATGGATTTTGGCACTTCCATCTTGGTACTTTTTAGTTTCTTCCAGATAAGATTCATCCTTCTTGAGCTTCTTGTCTGTATATATCTGTTAGAGGTGAAGGTTCTGAATAAAGTCCTATGGTTCTATTCTTATGAGGTTTCTCTGTGTTTGGTCTCTCAACCACTATCAATCTCTAGCAAAAACCAGCCCTTTTATTAAGCAAATCTTTTATCTTCTATGACAGCTCTGATAATTGGACTATTTCAGCACCCATTTGAGATACTAAAACGTAAAATTTATGAGTTTATGATGAAGGGAAGTCCTTATCACCCTCATCATCAGCATGGATTCTCTGATGAATTATAAGACTTGAGCTCCAACTGAAGCCCTTCCCACATTCCTCACATGTGTATGGTTTTTCTCCAGTGTGAACTCTCTGATGGGCTTGAAGGTATGAGCTCCAACTGAAGACTTTCCCACATTCCTCACATTTGTATGGCTTCTCTCCAGTGTGGACCCTCTGGTGGGCTTGAAGGTAGGATCTCTGTCGAAAACGCTTTCCACACACATCACATCGGTATGGTTTTTCTCCTGTGTGGACGCCACGATGAGCCAGAAAGTTTGAGGCCCGACAGAAGCCCTTCCCACACTCCGCACATTGATATGGTTTCTCTCCAGTGTGGCACCTCTGATGGGCTTGAAGCTGAGAACCTACACTGAAGCCCTTCCCACACTCAGCACACTGATATGGTTTCTCCCCAGTGTGGACTCTCTGATGCACTTGAAGACTTGAGAACTGACTGAAAGCCTTGCCACACTTTTCACATTTATAGGGTTTCTCTCCTGTATGGATTCTACAGTGAACGTTAAGATCTGAACTCCGACTGAAGCCCTTCCCACAAGTACCACATTTGTATGGCTTTTCTCCAGTGTGGCCTCTCTGATGGGCCAGAAGATTTGAGGCCTGACTGAAGCCCTTACCACACTCCTCACATTTATAGGGTTTTTCTCCTGTATGGACTCTAAAATGAATGTTAAAATCTGAGCTACGACTGAAGCCCTTGCCACAAGCATCACACTGATACGGTTTCTCTCCAGTATGGCCTCTCTGATGGTCCAGAAGATTTGAGGCCCGACAGAAACCCTTCCCACACTCCTCACATTTGTATGGTTTCTCTCCAGTGTGGCTTATCTGATGGGCTTGAAGGTGTGAACCCACACTGAAGCCTTTCCCACACTCCTCACATTTGTAGGGTTTCTCCCCTGTGTGGATTCTACAGTGAATGTTAAGGTGTGAGCTATAACTAAAGCCCTTGCCACATGCATTGCATTTGTATGGTTTCTCTCCAGTGTGGATTCGCTGATGGGCCTGTAGTCGTGAACGCCAACTGAAACCCTTCCCACACTCTTCACATTTATAAGGTTTCTTTCCAGTGTGGACTCTCTGATGGACTTGAAGATAAGAGCTCTGGCTGAAGCTCACTCCACACTCCTCACATTTATAGGGTTTCTCTCCTGGGTGGACTAGCAGAGGACCTTGGCAATATGAGCTTTTTCGGACACTCCTCCCATGCTCCTCATGCTTGTATGGATTCTCTCCAGTACAGACTCTCCGATGATGGGGAAATTGCAACTTTTGACTGAAACCCTTACACAATTCATCAGATTTGTTTGAACTCTCTCTACTGTGCACTCTCTGATGGGCTTGCAGACTGGAAAATCGACGGAAGGTATTATCACATTTTTCACATTTGTAGGGCTTGTCTCCTGCATGGGGTCTCTGGTTAACTTCAAGATGAGAATCCCAAATTGAACCTTTCTTACATGTCTCCCTTTTGTAATGTTTTTTATCAACATGGATTCTGTGGTAAACTTGAAGACGTGAATCCTTGTTAAAACATTTCTTGAACACATCTTCAGAGAATGCAACATCTTGTTTTTTTAACCAAGAGCCAGTTCCTTGAATATTTATCATGGAATCTTGATGCCCAGTTAAGTCCCCTGTAACCTGTTGCCAGACTTGTGAGTAGAAAAGCTCATCATGGGGCAGATACTGTAACCTTACTTCTTGGAGAGTCTCTATCTCACTTAGATTCTTATTTCCTAAAAGGACAAAGAGAATTCAGAGATGAGGCATGTGAATGCTCTGTTCAGTTACATGATAAGGCCAATAGCCTAAGGTTTTATTAAGAAGGTTCTATTTTTCTTTATCATCATGCATTAGGTTATCTGTCTTATAAGAGCCCAAAAACCAAGAGACAGTCTACTATGCTCCCATTCACTGCACAATAATGACACCAATTTAGAGTTTTCCTAAGTTTTATAAGTAAGCTATAAGTTAGAAATTTGATACTCAAAGAGCAAGAATAATACTTCCTAGGAAACTTATACCAAGAAGCTGAACCTTACCAAAAGGCTTGCCTTCTTTTGCTGCAGCAGGTGTCTGGTAAAATCTTCTACATAATTTTTCTGCTTACTGCATGTACAACTGGCTCAGCCATTCAGTCTAGGGTAATTGTTATAGCAATTGCGACAGACTAAGACAGTGAATTAATGGATATTAGCATATGTTTACCTATATCCAAAAGAACCTCGTAAACTAGAAATAGGTTAGACACCTAACCGAATAAAGCTGTTCTAGATTGAGTTTCATCACACATTTGTACATTTGTACTTACCAACCTTTAAGTATCTCCATAACTAATAGAAAAAAATCCATGTAACCATTATTAACACATTAATTCATTCCACAAGTATTTATAGGAAACCTGCCCTCTGCCTGGTCAATTTTATACACTGAGGATAGACCAACAAAATAGACAAAAATTTTCCTTTCTTCTGAGGTCACATTCCAGTGGGAATACAGTGAGATAATCATGTAAACAAAAATATGTTAATATAATAAGTGGTGATCAATGCTTAGATGTAAAATAAACAGGAAAAGGGAAGTAAAGGAAGAAGGCAAAATTAACAGAGTGGTCATGGAAGGCTTTTCTTCAGATAGGACATCTGAGAAGAGACCTGATGAAGTAAGGGAGGGGCCTTACTTCAGAAGGAAACACCACTCCTTACAAAAAGCAGTCCAAGCAGCAGGTGATGAGGCACAAGCACACTCAGCCTAGCAGAGAGGCCAGTACGGATGGAACTGATTGACAAGGAGGAAAGTCACAGGTGTGTTTACAGAACAATGGGGAAACAAGGAGCAGACAGACACATGAGACATTATAAACCACTTTAGGTACCTGGATTTTACTCTAAATGAAGTAAGAAGTCGTTAGAGGTTTAGAATAAGAAATGAGACATGATCTGACTAACATTCAAGAGTCAAAGAGGCTGGGATTGTGGCTCAGTGATAGAGCACTTGCCTAGCATGTGTAAGGCACTGGGTTCGATTCTCAGCACCACATAAAAATAAATAAAGATCCATCAACGACTTAAAAAAATTTAAAAAAAAAAAGGAGCCAATTAAAGTGGAGAGTGGACTTATAAGAGAGCACAACTGAAGGGTGAGGGCAGAATAAAGACCACTTCGGTGATTAGAGACCCAGGCACTAGTTTAACTCAGAGCAAAGCTGTGGAGATGACAAGGACAGACGCAGAACTGCATGGTTCTCACCTGGGGAGTTACCACTCTGAGTTGACACCTTCTTCATCCAAAGCTCTTCTCTCTCTCTCTCTGGTGTGATGGACTGATGTCCTACGAAAAGACAAAAACAAAATGCATTAGAGGCCAAAATTGCTAAAAATTGTCATTCTCCCTGCATCATCTTCAGGACATCAAAACTAGTGTTTATGGGCTGGGGTCGTGGCTCAGCAGTAGAGTGCTCATCTAGCATGTGCAAGACCCGGGGTTCAATCCTCAGCACCACATAAAATAAATAAATAAATGAAATAAAGGTATTGTGTCCATCTACAACTAAAAAAAAAAAAGCTAGTGTTTTCCAAACTTGCAATCATGACTCAACAGAGGAAATATATTCTATGCGAAGACCCCAAATATGAAGACATTAGTATACATTACTGGAAAAAAAAAGTCCTCTCTCTCCTCTCTCCTCTTTTTCTCCTTCTTGGTGGCCGTGTCATGACCTGCTTTCCTCACCATACTGCTAAAAATAAATAAGTAAATAAATAAATAATTTTTTTTTTTTTAAAAAGAAATGTCTGTTTTCACTGTACCCTCCCCACTGTCTCTCACACTGCTCTTGGCAATGCGATGCAGTTTTGCAGTTATGGCCACGTATAGTATTTTCTACTGTAATGTATTTCATTAAGAAACATTCATACAAGGCTGAGGTTGTGACTCAGTGGTAGAGCTCTTGCCTAGCAGGTGTGAGGCACTGGGTTTGAGCACCGAATGTAAATAAACAAAATAAAGGTCCATCAACAACTAAAAAAAAAAAATTTCATACAATTCACTAAATACCATGACCCACTAATTGGAGATGACTGCAATTTGTGTGTGTGTGTGTGTGTGTGTGTGTATGTTTGGTGTAGTGCATGTGTGTAGTGCTGGAGATTGAACACAGGGCCTTGTGCATGTGCAGCAAGCATTCTAACAAATGAGCTATATCCCCAGCCCAGATGACTGCAATTTGAGAAAAGACAAAAATTACAGCAATCATATTGTCAACTTATTCATTTACAAAAAACACATTACTCAGGGGAGAAAAATCAAAAAGATTTCAACTCTGTCTCATGATGAAAACTCCAAAGAAAACTCCAAAGCCCTGCACATCTAGGGACACAGACGTGCCACAGGGAGCTAATGTTCCGCCAGAGCATCTGTCCTCACCCACTGAGACCACATTCCTGAAGTTCTCCAGCATCACATCTTGGTACAGCTTCCTCTGGGCAGAGTCCAGCAGCCTCAGTTCCTCCTCAGTGAAGACCACAGCCACGTCCTTGAATGTCACCACCTCCTAAAACATCAAACAGACTCCACCTAAATGCTGCGGCAAAAATCCACTGGAAGAAGGGTAACACTGAGAAAAGTAGAAAAGATGTGTTGCAGTTCTAGATTCTAAGAGACCAGAGTCAACTTTACCATAATATAAGTCTTAAAGATTTCTTTCTTGTCATAATAAATGCTGAAAAGATCAACTTTTTTGTAAATATTAGTCCATCTAATTATTAGAAGTGAAAATTACAATATCAATGAATATGCAACTTCAAAATTTGATGTACAGTGACAGGTTTCAAATTTTCCCCTATTTTATCCTTCCCCCAAAGAATATACATATTTATCTAAATTATCATAGACAACACTGACTTTTTTTAAAATTCTAGGTAATCTAGTTAGTAAAAAAAAAAAAAAACATGTTTTGGTTACTTGCACTTATTTGATGATTAATGAGATCCTATTTTCATACATTTACTGGCCTTTTTTATTTTTTCTTTGGTACCTTGCTTATTATTATCCTTTTTCTTATATCCCATTTAGAGTTTTACCTTATGTCTCTGTTAAATTTCTACTAAATATTTTAAACTTTTGTTTTTGGGTATATGTATGTATGTGTACATATTGGACATTTCCACCCATATTTTGCTATTATTCTTATATAGCTTTGTGTAACGGCAGTATTTCGCAACTTTAGCACAACTGATATTTTGGGCCAGACACTTCTTGGCTATGGGGGGCTGTCTGGTGCACTATAAGATGTTTAGCAGCATCCCTAGATTTTATCCACTAGCACCCTCAACTGTGACAAAACTGTTTCAAGATGTTGCCTAGGAAACAGAATTACTCATGATTAAGAATTTTTTTGATAAGAATTAAACACTGTTTTAACTTTTCATCTGAACACTGTTCATCCCCAGAGTTCTGCCTGAATGTGCAGAACTATGAATTATGTCAATAATATAGACAATGGGTCACTGAAGCGTGAACTGAGAAGGGGCAGTATGATCTGTAGTATCTCCAACCCACCAGGACAACTTTGGCACCCACAAAGAAAGGCCTAAGTGTTGGGAGCTGCTCTGGAAATACACGTCCTTAAGCCCTGAGCAAGAGATACTGAACAATTATTGCACCCCACATTAACATTTACCTCCGCTCAGATAATGAGGCATGGCTCCAGGAGTAGGCGTCACCTGGTGGGGTTGAGTTACACTCACCTGTTCCCTTGTAATCCTACCCCTTGCCTCATTTGAATGGCTTCTCCCCAATAAAACCAGATTCAAGGAATGGTCTTTCTCTTTCTTGCCTGCCTTGCCTCCTTTGCAGGACCTGGGTCAGAGGAGCCATCACAGAACCCAAAGAAAAAGGTATTTCTCTGTCTCTGTGTGATTATTTCATGCCAGCCCAGTTCACCAGGAATGACCCTGACTGGTTTAGTTCTGTGTCCCAGCACCTAAATCCTTTACACAGAGAATTCTTTTCCCTTCCCTGCTCTCTTATCCAAGCAAAAACTTTAGGAGACTTTCTGAATCAGTTGAATCTTCAGTCTCCAGTGTGAATTTTAGCAGTTTTCTGAAATTCTATAATCCTGATTCTTAGCAATGCACATGAAACCAAGCACTACTTTTTAAGGTTGGTTTGAGATCTAAATGCAATAAAAGTACCTAGCAAGTCTTCTTGTATTATAGCTTTAAAAATTAAATACATTATTACTTCAATAAAATAAATTAATGTAATGGATTTTAAAAATGTAGATCAGGAAGTAAACACATCTGCAGTGTAACTCCAGCATGGGTAAAAGATATCTAGCTTTATTGTGTGGATCTTTGATTAGTTAGATCATGTTACATCATGCTGTATTTTTATAGTCTATATGCAAAGTACCACATATCAAAAGTGCTTTTTCAATTTAGTGTTCCTCAAATATTAGAAAAAAAAATAATAACAAAACTCCTTCAAATTCCTTTTTTGGGAAAGGCTTATGATCTAGGAAAACTGTACTACACTGTTCCTTAACATAACTGTAAAAATTCTAAACTACTTAAATGTCCATGAACAGGGAAAAATTATCTCTCAACTCTCCTCGCAACAGAATATGCCAACTTAATGGAATATTAATTGCTGTGGTTTGGATCTGGAACGTCCACTGAAAAGCTCATATATTAGTCAATGCAGCAATGTTCAGAGGTGAAAAGATTGGATTATGAGGAATCAGACCTCATCAGTAGATTAATCCATTTAATGAATTAATAATTTGAATGGGGACTGGGGTTGCGGCTCAGTGGTACAGCACTTGCCTAGCATGTGTGAGGCACTGGGTTTGATTCTCAGCTCTGTATATAAATAAATGAATAAATAAATAAATATCCATCAACACACACACACACACACACACACACACACACACATATATATATTTGAGAGAGAGAGAGAGAGAGAGAGAGAATTTTTTAATATTTTTTAGTTTTCGGCGGACACAACATCTTTGTTTGTATGTGGTGCTGAGGATCGAATCTGGGCCGCAAGCATGCCAGGCGAGTGCGCTACCGCTTGAGCCACATCCCCAGCCCAATATATATATATTAAATAATAATAATAATGATTTGAATGGACTTCACCAGGAGGGGTGAAAATGATAAGCAGGTTAGACCTGGCTGGAGGAAGCAGTTCACTAGAGCATGGTCTTGGAACTATATTTGTCCCTGGTCTCTTCCTGTCTCCTTCTACGTTGTCCCGAGCTGAGCAGATTTCCTCCACCATATTTCTGCCCTGGAGCCAGCAGACCATGGACTGAACTTCTAAAACCATGAACCAAAATAAATCTTTCTTCCACTAAATTGTTACTGTCAGGTGTTTTGTTTGTTTGTTTTTTGGGGGGGTGCTAGAGATTAAACTCAGGGGCACTCAACCACTGAGCCACATCCTAGCCCTATTTTGTATTTCAATTCAAAGAAAGGGTCTTGCTGAGTTGCTTAGCACCTTGCTTTTGCTGAGGCTGGCGTTGAAGCTGAGGTCCTCCTGTCTCAGCCTCCAGAGCTGCTGCGATTACAGGCACACGCCATCATGCCCAGCATGTCAGGTATTTTGGTCACAGCTAACACAATGATGTAATCATAAAAAATGCTGGGCATATAATAGTTCTTATAAAAGGTATAACAAAATTTTATCTATACAATGATTACAAATATACCATTATATTTACCTGTAAATAAATATAAAATTTTTTGTATCCTATATTTGAATGCATATGAAGAAAACAGCATGGGAAAAGAACTGTCATTTTATTAAAAAAAATAGTAGAAAATTGGAAGATTTTTATCCACTATTGACTTTTCTATGCTTTTTGATCAAATTATAAAATGATAAAGCAATGAAAATTAAACTATACTAAAAGGTAGTAAGCATCTGGCACCCAAGAGCTTCTCAAATGCCTACTATTATCCTTAATTCTTCCTCAGAAAAAGAAGCAAGATGTATGTAATCTCTCAGAAATGAAAACGACAATTTAAAATGTGGAACAGTAAGCCCAACTCACCTTGAATTTGGTCATTGTGTCCTCCTCCTTCGGGGAACACTGAGTCTTAGGAAGGCATAACGTGAGAATGAGGAAAAAAAGCCAAAAGGTTGTTGCTTTCAAATGAAAACCACCTCAAACTTCTGGAGTATCTGTTATTCTCTTAGTCTGTCATGCTTAACTTGATGCCTCTGAAATAATATTTAAGATTTCCTAAATGACTGGGGTTTGGGGGATATAAAATATAAAATGTAAAATTTACCACTTTAACCACTTCTAAGTGTACAGTTTAGTAAGTGCATTGACAATGTTGTGCAACCACCCACACTGTTCATCTCCAGAACTTCTGTACCACCCCAAACTGAAATTCTGAACCCACTAAGCAATAACTCCCACTCTCAAGCCACTGGTGACTCCTCCTCTGTGTCTATGAGTCTAACTCTATGGATGACTGGGTTGCAAAATCTACCTTGTTAACAAGGTAGGGTCTTAAAAAGACTTTATCATGGAGATAAGGAACTTTAACAAAAACCTGTGTCTCTCTAAGTTTTATTTAACCCCAAATTTGATAATCAATGTCAATGAAGTTAACAAGCTAATTATCATCATAATCATAAAAACAATAATGGCTAACATTAAATAAACACTAAGTAGATATTAGAGGCCTTGTGAAGCACTTGGCACATGTCTCATTTAGGTCCCTCACACATACCTGTGAAGAAGCTACTGTTACGATAGTTAGGTGACCTTTGTCCAACCACCTACACATTGGTGCCCATCTTCAGCTATAAAAAGAAGAAAAACAGAATATTAGTCATAGGATTATTATGGGCAATAAATGAATAAATTCATGCAGTACCCTTGACAAAGTACCTGGCATTTCAGCAAGTTTTCAAGAAATCATGATGACAATTCTTATACCCATTGACAGGTGAGGTCAAGAGGCAGGAGTGGTCCTTGAATCCAGCTCTCACACCAGAGCCAGTGTTGTAAATCTTGTTTCTCTTTTGCTTCTAAAGACAAAAATAAGCAGATGGAAGTCTAAGTCTGACAGAGAAAGAAATGACAGCCTGAGAACTATGGATAAAAGACAGACACAGAAACAGAGAGGACTCCGAAGTCAAAGGATCTGCTTGAGGGAGATGAGAACTAAGCTATGAAACGGACAGGCTCTAACCAGCCCGTCAGTATTTGAATACTGACATCTCCACTTGCCAGTACTTTGTGCCTTTGCATCTAATCTAAAAATTGGGAATAATAATACCAAACTCATAGGAAGGTCAGTCAAAGTATCTAAGTATACATAAAGCTTTTGGAAATGTCTGGCAGCTTAAACCTTCAATATATATTCCCCAGGGACCAACATGGCTGTTTCATGTGAAGGAGTCAAAAATGTTCCTTGTTTGGTGCTATGGGTTGAATGAATGTGGCCCCTGAAAATTCATATGTTAAAACCCTAATGTGATGTACTGGGCCTCTGGGAGAAAATTAAATCATGAGGGTGGAAATTCCACAATGGGATTAGTGTCCTTACAAGAAGAAAAAGTGAGGGCTGGGGTTGTGGCTCAGTGGTAGAGCATTTGCCTAGCAAGTGTGAGGCACTGGGTTCAATTCTCGGCACCACATACAATAAGTAAAATAAAGGCCCACTGACAACTAATTTTTTTTTTTTAAAGGAGAAGAAAAAGTGAGCTAGTCCCTCAACCCCCAGTATGAACAATATGAGGCTACTAGAAGATGGCACCTGCAAACCTAAGAACATGGCCTCACCAGACATCAGGTTTGCCAACACCTTGATCCTGAACTCTCCAGCCTCCAGAACTATGAGAAATAAATGTATGTTGTTAAGCCACCTGGTATGTGGTGTGTTATAGGAGTCAAAACTGACAAAGACACTCAGGTGACTACAGCTGCACACAGCTTGGTAAGTAAAATGTAGGCTGGATTCCAGATACTACTCTCAGCCGAGGCCCCTGCACAGTGTACAAGGCATCAACTACACACAGTGGCCCTAATACAAGTTCTCCTTCCAGATCTCAGGATACGGTTCTGATTCTGAAGAAGGTAGAAATAGAGAAAAAAATATCCAGCTTAAGAGATCAGTATTAGTTAATTATTGCTTCTAAGTTAATTATTAGATAGGTAGAAGAACCTACTATGAATTTCTTCCCAACCATGGAGAAAATACGCATTCAAAATTTGTGATTTGCTTTGTTCTAATTCCATATCTGTCCAGCAATTTCTGCTTGGTAAGAATGTTTTGCCCTCTCCTATTCCCTCTGGGGGAAAAGAAATAGTAAATCAACCATCTCTCTTGTGATTAACAGTTATTGTTTTATATTCCAAGTACCTAAAACATCTCCAAGAAAGTAACTGGTTCAGTAAAACTGACTGAAAGAATGAATGAACCCACCACCAGACAGGCACAGGCACATGGCAAGACTAGACTAGTTGGTCTAGATCTCTTTTGAGTTGCAAAGGACAGGAGGAAGATTTCTTTTGTGTCATGAGCCACGTTGGAGCACCCTGTTTCCAGTTGCCTGATGGGACAGATAAATGAATCACACTTACACACTGATAACTCCTCTCTGCCAACCTTTTGCTGAACACTCTGAGAATATGATGAGGTCCATGAATCAAAGGTCCCTATAGCCTAACAGGACAGAGAAAAGAAACTAAGGGTTATACGCCTCAACGCAGCAAAGAAATTCACCAACTTCCCTTTCCTAACTACAACTCTTTCTCACATTAATAATATTCTCCAAGTTGCCAAGAGCAAGAACCTAAGGAGTTGCCGTTAACATCTGTTATAGGCTCATTTGTGTTCCTTCCAAACTCATCTGGAAGTCCTAACTCTCAGCACCTCAGACCGTAACTATTTGGAGATACTGCCTTTACAGAAGTAATTACATTAATACACAGAGGGGCGGTAGAGGAGTTCTGGCACATGGAAGAGGAAGGTCTCAGAAAAAGCCAAAACTCCTGACATCTTGACCTTAAACTTCTTGCCTCCAGAACTATGAGAAAAATCAATCTCAGTTATTTAAGCTACTTAATCTGTGGCACTCTCTCATTAGAGCCCTAGTAAATGAATATAATCTCCTGTCCCTGTTCTTCATATAAAAACTTTATATATATATATATATACATATATATATATATATACACATACATACACATCATACATATACCTTCTACTTATTCAGTGTCTGAATTCACTTTAAAATACTCAAGGGGGAAAAATGTGGCAGGTGAAGGGGAGAAGCATCAAGATTAGAAAAGACTGAAGTTACATAGGAGCTATTTATGCTTTGGGTATATCTGGAAATTTCCATAGTGAAAAACTGAAAAGATGAGGTAGTAACACACACCTCTAATTCCAACTACTCAGGAGACTCAGAGAGCTGGGCACAGTGACTTAGGCCTGTAATCCCACCAACTTGGGAGACTGAGGCAGAAGGATAGCTAGATCAAGGCCAGCCTCAGAAACTTAGGCCCTGAGCAACTCGGCAACAACCTATAGCTCAATAAAATATAAAAAGGGCTTGGGATGTGAACCCAGGGTTAAGCATCCTGGGTTCAATCCCCAGTACCAAAAAAAAAAAAAAGAGAGAGAGGCTCAGACAGGAAGAATTGTGAGTTCAAGGCTAATAGGGCCAACATGATGAAATACTGTCCCTGCCCTCCCCCCCAAAAAATACCTAAGTGCTAAGGAAGTAAAAACTCACTATTAATATTTTATAAATATAGACAATACCTGTTTAAAAACTGCTAGTAGAAATGCATTAAAAAGTTAATAAATCTATATTCCAGTAGGACAAGTAATTCTTAATGTATTTCTTAACATTTCTGAACTTTTGGAATTCTCTACAAAGAGCATGCATTTTTTTCTTAAACATTTATTTTTTAGTAGGTGGACACAATACCTTTATTTTATTTTATTTTTTCTGTGGTGCTGAACCCAGTGCCTCGAGCATGCTAGGTGAGCGCTCTTTCCTCTGCCCAAGAGCATGCATTTTTATGATCAGAACTATACATATTGTTTAAAATAAAGTTACTGATAATGCTTTAAATTTTTATAGAGGAGGCCAAACCCACTAACCTTGCTTTCAAAATCCTCTATAATAAAATTCCAACCTCTCTCTCCAACTTACTCCCAAGTAACTCCCTTGCATCTAGTTTCTTATGGCTGAATATTTATATGGATTGTTTTTTTTTTTAGTTCCTAATTCAAAATTGTATGTCTTAGGATATCCAAAGATATAAAGAACACAAGCCCTAGACAGAAACTCCATTGTTCTTACTAGCACTGTAACAAAGAATAAGTAACTTAGGCTCTTTGTTTTATTTTTTGTTTGTTTGTTTGGGTACCTGGGATTGAACTCAGGGGCACTCAACCACTGAGCCACATTCCCAGTCCTTTTTTTTTTTCGTATTTTAATTAGAGATACAGTGTCACAAGTTGCTTAGCACCCAGCTGTTGCTGAGGCTGGCTTTGAATTCCCAATCCTCCTGCCTCAGACTTGGAGCAACTAGGATTACAGGCCCCCCAGCAATTTAAGCTCTTTGTATCTATACCTCCTCCTCTTCTGTGAAATAATACTAATAACAATACCTACATCATAGGGCCTTTGTAAAGGTTAAATGAGTTAATTTTCATCAGCAAGCCCTTAGAACATTACTTGGCACTCAATATTTCCTATTATGGCTATTATTCATGACACATTTTTCCAATTATTCAACAATAATTTAACTTTTGTAGCAGAAACATTTGTTAATGAACGAAATACCTTCTTCCACTCTGAACAGAACAGGAAGATGAATCCTAGGTTCTGCCCAGTGAGGCTCTGCCGCCAGGAGTCTGGGATTCACTCCTCCTCTCTGCAGCCTTTCAGAAGACGGGGCAGGGTAAGGGAAGAAGGCTGGGGGATACCATGATCTTATTTGTGGTACTGGAAAATCCACACAGGATCTCACCAAACTCCATCTGTGAGCGATGCACGCTTTCTTCAAAAAAACAGGTCAGAAGTAGTCCAGGGGCTGAGGATGTAGCAGTAGTCCAGGAGCGGCCTTCTTTACGCTAGGAAGAGCGAGTGGTACTGCAAAGACCTTGCAAGGAAACGAACAGTGTTTACTATAGTGGTCCTACCAGTAACGCCAACACCCGGCCACAAGCCTACACTGTCCTGCACATTTAACCTGTACTCTCAGACTGAAAACAGATGTTTAAGACAGGTACTTGGGATATTCCCTTTTACACGTGAGGAAACTAATGCTCTGAAAGATTCCTACCGAACCTTATGCTGCTGAAAGCCACAGGGAGTGGGGAAGGAGAGGGAAGGCGGGTCGGGCAGCAGAGCCCAGAGCTCAAAGGCTGCGCTCCAGGTCCGCCTCCAACCCGGGGACTCGCGAACCCACCAAGAGCAAAGGTCCCAGCGAACCGAAGACGGCGCCGCCACTGCCCCTCCACCCCGCCCTCCGCCGCTAGTCGCGGCTTCTCTTCTCGGTGACCCAGGTGCAGATCTCGCTGACCCTACCATCAGATCAGAAAGGTTACAGAAGACCGCAGGGTCCCCAAATCCACTCACCGCCCTGAGAGCTACTACACAGGCCGCGATCGCTACCCCGCGACGGAAGTGCCCGGGTGGCTCCGAGCTCCGGAACTACACTTCCCAAGATCCCGCGGGACACTGGGCCGCCCCCCCCGCCCCGCCCCCCCCCCCCCGCGGAAGTGCTGGCGCCCACTTGCATCGCCTGAAAAGTTCCGAGAACGGCGGGCTTTATATTCTCCTTCTCCGGCAGCCGAAGTGCCACCAAATATTCTGGGCATTGTAGTATCCCTGTAGTTCCTTATGTCCCTCAGAGGAGCAACTACCGTGGCCACGCCTTCCCGGGGCGGAAGTGCTCCAGCCAGAGGAAAGGTCTGGACTACACGTCCCAGAATCTTGGGTAAGGCTGAGCTTCCTCTTGTTAGGTGGATCCTGCAATTTTCCTTTGGATGAGCAGGTGGAATCTAAATCAATGTTTGTTTTCCAAATCGGCCTGGGTTGGTGGTGATTGTTGTTTTGTTGTTTTCTCATTGTGAGACAGAAGTATAGGGTTCAAAGTTGGTGATAATTAACTGAAAGGCACATTTTCCAGGCTTGAGTGTCAGGGACAGGAGTAAAGAGTTCAAATTTAAATTGGGGAAGGTTAAAAGAAAAGCACTACATGCTTTATGCTTAAAAAGAATGATAAAAAGGTCTACCCAACTACAACGTTGTTCAAGACTAACAAGAAAAAAATCAAACCGATGCAAGCAGGTCTGACCACACCCTTTAAAAGAAACGAGGAATAAGCCTAAGTAATAGTAGAAAAATCATGTAACTGTAAAACATAGGATTTAAGCCATAGGATAAGTCAGTGTGTCAGTAGTTATAGATAAATAAGCAAGTAGATTAATATAGATAAGGTTAGATTAACATAACAACCTGCTCTTGTAGCCTTGCATAGGATAAAGGACATAGGGTTTATGAATATTAGTAAAATGACAGATGAAAATGTGCGTATAGGCCATAAGATAACTGTAGTTTTAAGTAGGCATCAAACAAGTTACTAGTACTGAGTGTGTAAAGCATTTGCTCTCGTAGAGACTCATTAGTTACTTTCAACAATGCACATCTTGCTGGGATTATGGGAATAGGGTCATTTGAGTAAAAAGATGTGACTAGAGAAACTTCATCTTAATTTCTTTTTTTTTTTTAACTGTCCCTGTGAAGGGAGAACTGCATGACCCATTTCTAGGAAATAGAAACTAAAGCTGTTTTCTTATTTTAAAAAATTGTCTTTCTGTACTTTGTACCCCATAAATTGTACCCTACTCAGGATGCAGCGGTGGTGGTGGTGAGCTACATCCTGGGTTTGAATGCCCTTGTGGGTCTACATGACTTTGAAGTAGATTCTTGCCCTGCAGACCCCCACCCAAATTCAGGAAATGACTGTCTAGTACCTGCTTGAACCGTGGACTGTGGTCAACTGAACTCCAAAGCTAATGCTTTTTTTAGTGTCAACTGAACTCCAAAGCTAATGTTTTTTTTTAGCTTCTATTTATCACTTGCTTGCTGACTGGAAAATTCCAGCCCTGCCTAGAGCCCACAGGCCCCACTTATGAATGTTTTAATTTCTGTGATTGGTAGCTTACATGAGGACAAGCAAGTCACTAAGTTGTGGTTTTTGTGCTTATATTCTCCTTGGATGGACTAGGAAGTTGCTGTCCTGCCCCAGAACTTGAGTCTCTACGGTGGGTGACAGTCCCTGGCCAGGTAAATAAAACTCTCTTTTAATTTGAAATTCGGGCTTAGAGTGCTTTCTGGAGCCGCTCCTCGTAACAATACCAACTTGGAGGGTCAAAAAAAAAACAAAGTCCCTGTCCCTATAGAGCTCTCCCCCTGGATACATGCTGCAGACTGCACTTTGGAACCCACAACCTCCTCCTCTTGAACTGAAGATTTCCTGTCCGCTTGCCCTTGGCTGGGCGATCCTGGCGGGACTCAGATTCCGCCTTCCTCTCCTAACGTCTTGAAAGCGTTGTCCTCCTGACAGCTCCAGTACCTGGTCGTACCGCGCATGCCCACTTCGAGCACGGGCTACAGAGTCAGGATTCTTCCGGCTGCACTACATTTCCCAGGAGCCTTGGAGGTTGACTCACCTTTCACCCTTTAGTCTTCTTCCTGTGTTCCAGTGGCCACAGTCCCAGCGTGGTGAGAAAATCGTGTCCCCCTCCCAAAACCCCCCTTCCCAAAAATAAATTCCGCTGAGGCTTTCACATCCGGAATAGACCTGGCGGTGGGGGTGAGAGGCTCCGAAGGCGAGGAAGCCCAGTGAGGTAGGGACCCTGGTCCCAAGCCCCACCCCACCTCAGTCAGCCGAACTGGTGAGGCTAAGGATTTAGCTTCCTGCCCTCTGTCATTGGAGGAGCTGTTTTCCTCAAAGAGTGAACAGCAAGATTCTATTTTTCTTTCTTCTGTACCAGGGATTGAACCCGGGAGCCCTTCACCACTGAGCCACATCCCCAGCCCTTTTTTTGTGTTTTACTTAGAGACAGGGCTTCCCCAAATTGCTAAGGCTGGCTTTGAACTCTAGGTCCTGCTTTAGTCTCGAGAGCCGGTGGGATTACAGGCTTGTGGCGCTACGCGCGACAAGATTGTTTTTCAAAAAATGTGTCCGACCTTCTGAAGGAGCATGCGCAGAGACCCACGTTTTACCTAGAGTCACCTAATAGGAGAACCCCCCCTTCCCCGCCCCCGCTGAAGATCCCATTTGTAGGATTTGCATATCACACTTCTAGGGTAAAACTCTGGAATGGGAGCTTTGGCGCATGCGCTATAAGCATTGTGGGGAATGAATCTGTCAATCATTCCTTGTTTAGCTTAAACCATTCCTAGCAAAAAGCCCGGCAAAGGTGAACAAAGAACTCAGAAGCGCCTTTAATCCCTGACCTTTTTGAGCTGGCAGCCCTATGTCTTTGTTTTCTGTCCCGCTTGGGCACAGCACAGTATCTTCCTTCCTCCAAAAAAACTCCTTTAATTAAAGGTCCCCTCACACCCAGAGAGCGGGCAGGTCTTGTCCTGTGCAAAGTCTTAGAGCAGCAGACGGGGAACTGCGTTGTGTCTCTGACGATGTTTGTGTTGGCGCATCACTAACTGGTTGATTGGATGCGTGGCTTATGGGTAGGCGAGAGTTTTGTGGCTATGTGTTGACATTGTTACTTAATGTCTCTAGGTTCTGATTCCTCAGCCTTCTCTCCTTTCAGTCACTTGGGGTCTGCAGCAAGTAAAAGAGGGAAACCAGATTTTGAACCTTAGAATGGAGAATCCCAGCCAGAAGACAGACTTGATCTTGAGAAAAGACTTTCTTTCGTTTTTTGTTTTTGGGTTTTGTTTTTTTTTTTAACATGGCCTCATATTTTAAGGCTGGAGTCTGGGTAGACCTGATGAGGCTATCCCAGGAGTAGGATTACCTTTGGGAGGTTCCTCTCTGGAAGTTCCAAGGAGTTAATGACATGTTTTCATAACTACAGTATTTCCAAAAACTTTGGCCAAAGGCTCCGACATGACCCTGGCCTCTCTTGGGTTGGGAAGATCAGTTCTAGTCTCCTTCCTACCCAGGTCTGGTAATGTGTGGGTTAGGTGAGCAGGTGAAGCAAGAATTAAAGACAGGCAGTGTAGATAGGTGATCTTGGTTGGTGGGGAAGATGGCAGATGATTCAAAGGGAATGGAGTGTTATCTTTTTCTTCCTCTAGTTAATTGCTCCTGAACACACCCACTGTCTGAGGATCTGGGAAGTGGAATATCTCCCAAATTAACATGTGAATCCTAGCATACCATAAGGGTGCCCTGGGACCCCCTACCAGAGCACACCTGGAATGTAACTCTTCTAGGGTTCCTTTAAAAACCCCCTGTCCCTCCTGATTGACATTCATAGCCTTTGGGAGAGGAGTCCCCTGTTTTTCTCCTTTGATAGCAAAGCAATAAAACAACCTTTTGCTTTTTCTCAAAACTATGTCCTCATTATTAAATTGGCATTAATTGGCACTGGGGACAAGGAGTGAACTTTCTGCAACAGGGACAGATACTCTTACTTCTTGGGATAGGAGGACACCAGCTATGGCCCTCTTTTCCCTTTCAGGAGACATCTGTTACTATTATTTAAATAAAACTCACTTTCTCTGCTTGCCTCTTTTCCCAGTGCCACGCCTCTCTAAAAAACAGACAAATAAAAATCCTGGAAGAAGAAAGAATTTTTGTTGCACATCTGAAAGTTAAAAGTTCAGGTGAGTTTATGATTCTTCATTCTTCATAAAATGCACTTTAATTTCAAATACTTGAGTCTCTTTCCTTTCTCTTGAAATGTTCTGCCTCATAGTGACTGATCTGTAAATACAAGATCTCACTTTCAGGGCTTTCTCTTTATAATGTATGTAACCTCTTGCTTACTGTTAGTTATTATGCTTCAAAGTTTTTACTAAAAACTAAACTCATAATGAATATCATTATACATAGACCTCTATGTCTTTTTATAGTTATTCCCTGAGGATAAACTTCTAGATTTGAAATTTCAGTCAAATCATAGATATAATAAAAGCAGACAACATTACTTTTTCTTCAACTCAGAAAGATAGTGGTTCATATTTCCTTTTATGTTTAATGGTAGTTATAGTTTTTTGTTTTGTTTTGTGGTGCTGGGGATTGAACCCAGGGTCTTGATGTGAGGCAAATACTGTATCAACTGACCTATATCCCCAGCCTGGTAGTTATAGTTTTTATTCCATATATTTTCTTTATCACATGAAAGAAGTTCCCTATTGCTCCAAATTTACAGAAAATTTTTTCTTGAATTGATTTTTTTTTTAATTAAATGACATTTACATTTCTAAAATAAATCTCTCTCAGTCATTTATATTACTGGTTTTTCTTTGCAATATTTTTTAATATACTTGCATCTGTGCCCATGGGAAAGATATGCTGTATTTTTTCCTTTCTTGAAATGTCCTTGATAGGTTTTTATACCACAATTATACAGGTGGTGTGGTTTGGATGTGGTTTGTTCCAAGCCAAAATTCATGTTGAGGCTTTGAGAGTGACAGGGAATTGAGGGGCACCTGGGGGTCATGAGGGATCTGCTCTCGCAAATGAAATGTACTAAGACAGCTCACTTCATGATATGGTCCATATATTTCTGTTTACTTGAGAAGGCCAAGTTTGGTTGGTATTTTTAATTCTGTAAATGAAAGAATTTGCCACTGAAGCCTTTGGGCCTAACATTATTGTGGTAGAAAGATAGTTAATATGGATTTAATTTCTTTAATACATATAGCAATATCCTGATTTGCCATTTCTTATATCATTTTAAACTGCCTTTTCTAGTAATTTTTAAAATTTCCTCCAGGTTTTCAAGTTTATCATCATAAAATTGTTTATAAGGTCTGTTATCATTTTCATTTCTGCAGTATATATAGTGATACCTCCTTTTATATTCCTGATAATTGACAGGATTTTTTTTTTTTTTACTGGTTTATTCATCTCTCCAATGAAGTAGCTTCTGACTGTACTCATTTTGCTTTTTTATATATCCAGTTCTTTTTTTTTTTTAATGTTATTGGTTTCTTTTGGTATGTTCTACTTTCTATAAGTTTAATTTGCTTTTCTTTCTTCCTCCTCCTCCTCTTCCTCCTTCTTCCTCTTTTTTTCCAATGTGGAGATAGAACCCAGCACCTTCTACATGCTAAATAAGCATTCTAAGATTAAACTATATCCCCAGCCCATCTTTTCTCTATTTCTTGAGGTAGAGAATTAATTTTAAACCTTTATGTTTTCTTGAAACATACATTTAAATCCAAACATGACTTTGTTAACATTGGTTTAACTGCACCACACAAGCTTTGATAAGTTGTATTTTCATTATCATTCAATTAAAAATATTTTGTGCCTTCCGCTTTTATTTATTCTTTGAACTATAGTTATTTAGAATTATACTCCTTATATTTGAAAACATTTGAGGAATGCCTATTTTTTAATTCTAAAGACTTAAGAAAATATCCATTGTTTTGTATTAACCCTTTGAAATTTATAGATACTTGTTTTTTGACCCAGAATATTATCCTGGTAATTATGATATCAATGTTTGAAAAGAATGTATAAACTGCAGTTTATAACTCAATTTGATTGTGTTCAAACTTCTATGGACTTGTTGATTTTTGCTTTGTGTGTTGTCTTTTCTGTTAACAGTAGTGTTAAAATCTCTAACTTTAATTTTAAATATGTCTAGCCTTTACTTCTGTTGACTTTTGTTTTATATAGTTTGAAGCTCTCTCATTAAGTACCTACAAATATTAGGACTACTATTCTGTTCTTGGTGAAAGGTAGAATATGTCCCCTTTGTTACTTATAATATTTCTTGCATCAAAGTCTATTTTTTCTGTTACAAGTACACGTATACCAGCTTTCTTCTGATTTATATCTAATATATTTTTCCATTCTTTAACATATCTGTGTCTTTATATTTAAGGTACAATTCTTATAAGCAGCCTAATTAATCCTGGCTTTTTTTTTTTTTTCCTTGTGGTACTGGGGATTGAATCCAGGGCCTTGTGCATGTGAGGCAAGCTCTCTACCAACTGAGCTATATCCCTAGCCTTGGAGTTTGCATCTTCAGAATGAGAGAGGCCATAGATCAGATGGATCCACTTTGGTGCAGTGGTACCTTTGCTCTGTGTCCCCACTTGTGTGGTCTGAATGGAGAGGGCTTGGATTTGTCTGGATGTCTCATATCCCTTGACATGTGTTAATGTTTAGGGTATGGCAGGAAGAGGAAGAAGAAAGAATAAAGAAAAAAAAGCTTCAGAGTTTTGAAGTCCACCAGGTCTCAAAGTCTCTTTTTCCTCCCCTAGCTCTGGCTCTCTGAACTTTTCTTCTCTAATAGAGGAATACCAAGGAAGGCCGGCATGGTTAAATCATGGCCCAGGTAAGTTGATGTCTCTTTCTATTTCTTGAAAAGTTATGATTTTAACTCATGTAATATTTTCTGTTTTTATCCCTAAACAGCCTTTGTAAGACAGCTGTTGGACGCATTTCATAGTTCCCATGTGTCAACTTACTTTTACTTATTCATCAAATAATTTTGCAATATGTTCAGTCTTCTCTCAAGAGCAGGTTTTAAGCCGAGTGTGGTAGTGCATGCCTATAATCTCAGCAGCTCTGCAGGTTGAGGCAGGAGGATTTCAGGTTTGAAGCCAGCCTCAGCAATTTATCAAAGCTGTAAGCAACCTAGTGAGACCCTGTCTTCAAATAAAAAATAAAAAGGAACCAGGTGCAGTGGTGCTCGCCTGTAATCCCAACAGCTCGGGAGGCTGAGATAGGAGGATTGAAAGTTCAAAGCAAGCCTTAGCAATGGCGAGGCAAGGTGCTAAGCAACTTAGTGAGACCCTGTCTCTAAATAAAATTCGAAATAGGGCTGGCGATGTGGCTCAGTGGTTGAGTGCCCCTTAGTTCAATCCCCAGTATCAAAAAAAAGGAAAGAAAGAAAAAAAATAAAAAACATGGGCTGGGGTTGGGTTGTGGCTCAGTGGTAGAGCACTTGCCTAGCGTGCTTGAGACACTGAGTTCGTTCCCAGCACCACATAAAAAATAACTAAATAAAATAAAGGTAAAAGAAAAGGGGTTGAAGGGGTTGCTGGGGATGTGGCTCAGTAGTTAAGTGCTGTTGGATTCAACCCTAGGTACCAAGAAAAAAGAGCAGATTTTGAGTAGTGAAAAAATTAATTAAGTTCCTTAAAAAGAAAAAAAAGAAGTAGTTCCTTGAAGGAAATATTTAAGCTGTCCTTGTCAGATTCTCAGTTTCATGATATAGAAGTGATGGTCTTGTTGGACCACAAGAAGGAAAACTTTCTCCATAGTTTTTTGAATAGATAAAGGAAAATTTTGTTGTGAATGGTCTAAGTCTTAGTGCAAGATGAAGTCTCAGCTCTGATAAGCTCTTAGGTTTGGGTAGAGAGAGGATTGGGTCTTACCTAGAGAGAGATCAGAAGCCTAGCTAGAGAGATGAATAAGGTAGCAAGGTCTATTTTGTAGTGGAAGGGAAGTTGCTTATCTTTAGTGAATCAGTGTTGTTCTGGATCATTCTGCATTAGTGTATTCTAACTCAGTAACAGTAGTTCAGTAAGGGATTATAGAAAGGAAGTCCATCTAGAACTTGATAGAGGAGGTGATGCTTTTCTGCAAGGAAAAGAAAAGGAAGGTTGGGATTTGTGTCCAATATAAATGGTATAATATTATGTATATTATTATTATTAATAAAACCTAATACTTTAAGAAAGATTAAACCTGACAAGAGGGACTAAATGAAATCATTAATTTGTCAAAATAAGGGAAATGCTTATGACATAATCTGACATATAAGAAACTTGTGTTTTGACTTAATTTTACTTAAGTTGTGTTTTTTTTTCTTTTCCTTTAGTACTTGGGATTAAATTCAAGGGCACTCAACCACTGAGCCACATCCCCAGCCCTATTTTGTATGTTATTTAGAGACTGGGGCTCACTGAGTTGCTTTGCTGAGATTGGCTTTGAATTCGCCATCCACCTGTCTCAGCCTCCTAAACTACTGGGAATACCGGCATGTGCCCTCATGCATGGCCTTAAATTGTTTTCTAAGATAGAGGCTATCAGCTTTTTTGAGATATAAATGACATAAATGAGTGTTTTAATTTTTGCCTTTTTATAGAAACTTTATTTAATTATAAGTGACAGATAATAAACTGTTCATATTTAAGGCATCTGGTAAATTTGGATATGTACATTAATACACCTGAGAAACTATCACCAGTCAACATAATGAACAAATCTATCAGTCCAAACATTTTTTGGAACTAGGGATTGAACCCAGGGCTGCTTACCCACTGAGCCACATCCCTATCCCTTTTTATTTTTTATGTTGGGACAGGGTCTTATTAGGGCCTCACCAACTTGCTGAGAGGCTAGCCTCAAACTTCTGATCCTCCTGCCTCAGCCACCCAAGTTGCTAGGATTACAGGTGTGCACCACCATACCCAGCTTTTAAACATTTTCTTATATCCCTTTATGATTGCCTCCTTCCTGCTCACCCATCATACCTTTATTTCCCAACAATTGTTCTATTTTCTCTTTATATGGGATAGTTTGCATTTTCTAGAATTTTATATAACTGGAATCCTATATAATGTTCTTTTTTGGAAGATCTGTCTTATTTCATTCAGCACATTTTGAGATTCATCCAGGTTGTACTGTATATTTGTAATGCATTCCATTTTATTGCTCACTAGTGTTCTCTTCTAAGGTAATACCACAGTTTATCCATTTATCTCTTGATGAGCATTTGAATTTTTCCCATTTTTAGTTATTACAAATAAAGCTGCTGTAATCATTCCTGCACAAATCTTTATAGGCACATATTCTTTTCTTTATTTATCTTTGATAAATACTGGGATTAGAATGGTTGGTCATATGGATGCTTAGCTTTTTAAGAAACCAAAAATGATTTTTCAAAGTGATTAAACTATTTTACATTCCCACCTGTGGAGTACAGGAGTTCTGTTTTGTTCCCACATTCATGGGACACTTCAGATGGTCAGTGTCTTTAATGGCAGTCATTCTAATAATTGTATATTGTGGTTTTAATTTGTATCAACATTTATTTTGCATTTCCCTAATAAATAATGCTGCTTAGTAAATATCTTTTTTAAAAAAACATTTATTTTTTAGTTTAGGTAAACACAATACCTTTATTTTTTATGTGGTGCTGAGGATTCAAACCCAGTTCCTCACACATACTAGGTGAATGCTTTTCCTCTGAACCACAGCCTCAGCCCCAAATAAATATCTTTTCATTTGTTACTTAGATGTGTATATACCTTCATTTATGAAGTGTCTGTTCAAACCTATTGCCTTTTAAAAAATTAAGTTATTATTCTAGCTTTGAATTTTGAGAGTTGTTCATATAGTCTTTTTTAAAAATACCTTTACTTTATTTATTTTTTTGTTTTGTTTTTATGTGATGCTAAGGATCGAACCCAGTACCTCACACTTGCTAGGCAAGCACTTCACCCCTGAGCTACAAACTCAGCCCATATATGTATACTTTTTAATATTTTTTAGTTTTAGATGATCACAATGCCTTTATTTTATTATTTATTTTTATGTGGTGCTAAGGATCAAACCTAGTGCCTCACGCATGCTAAGCAAGTGCTCTACCACTGAGCCACAATCCAAGCCTCAGCCCATCTAGTCTTGATATAAGACTTTTATCATACATATGGTTTGCAAATATTTTCTCATAGTCTATAGGGTAATTAGACTTCATTCGTGCTGTTTCACTGCTGATCATTTTTAAGCCTCACCCCATCCTCTTTCCCTTCCATATCCTAGCTGAGCAAGATGATAAGAAAATTCAGGGGCTCTTTCCTTTGGTGCTAGTGGAAGGTTGGGTTCAAACTACACACATCTCCTTACATGCAAGAACCTTCGCCCAACCCCATTCCTTAAACACAATAAAAACTCTAAGGTATTTTCCTTTCTCTGTTCTCGAAAGCCTTTTTTCTACCTACTTAATCATCTGACTCTCCCCAGAAAGCACCATATATGAATAAATCTTTTTATACCTCCTTAGGTGGTAGGATCATCAGTCTCAACATCTGAACCAAATTTTGTGTGGAAGTTAATTTCTCTGTAGGGTAGCTTATCTCTTTACTCATTTAACAGCGACTTTTGAAGTCCAGGAGTTATAAGTTTTTATGAAATCCAATTTACCAGTGTATTTTTTTATGAATTGTACTGTTCCTATTGTGTCTGAGGAATCTCTGTGTAACTGAAGATTACTAGGTTTTTTACACTCCATTGTCTCCTAGAAGATATATAGTTTTAGGTTTTACATTTGGACCTATAGTTGGTGTTAATTTTGGCATATGGTACAAGGTATAGATCATATTTTTACACATGGACATTCAATTGTTCCAGCACTGTTTTGTGAAAACATTAGTGTTTCTCTACTCAACTGTCTTAGCACCTTTGTTAGAAGTCAGAGCCAAGTGCAGTCGTATATATGTAGTGCCAGCATCCAAGAGGCTGAGGTGAGAAGATCACTTGTCCAAGAATTGAAGAGCAGACTGGGCCACTGTGTTATCCAGCTTTTCATTGCTGTGACAGAATACCTGAGAAAATTAACTTAAGGGAGGAAAGTTTTATTTTCACTCATGGTTTCAGAGGTTTAAGTACGTAGTCACTTGATCCCATCATGTGGACTTGTGGTGAGGCAGAACATGATGGTGGGAAGTGTGTGGTAGAGAAGAGCTGCACCTCATGGTAGCCAGCAGAGGCTGTAGTCAAGATGTAGTCCCCAAAGGCATACCTCCAAGGACCCACTCCCTTCAGTTAGGCCCCTCCTTCTAAAGTTTCCACCACCTCCCAATAGTCCATTCAGTTATGAACTCCACTGATGAGGTTAGCTTCCTCATGATCCAATCACTTGCCAAAAGCCCTGTCCCTGAACATAGCTGCATTGGGGACCAAGCCTTCAACACATGAGCTTTTGGAGGACATTCTACATCCATACCATAACGACAATATAGTGAGACCCCTGTCTCCAAAAAAGGAATAAAGGTCACTTGTCTGTATATTTGTAGGTCTGTTTCTCTATTCTTTGTTCTGTTCCTTTGGTTTGTTTGTGTGTTCTGATACCAACACCACATTGTTTTTTGTTTTTGTTTTTGTAGTTGTGGATGGACAACATGCCTTTATTATATTTGTTTACTTTTACGTGGTGCCAAGGATTGAACCCAGTACCTTGTGCAAGGCAAGCACTCTGCCACTGAGCTACAGCCCCAGCCCAACACCATGTTCTTTTCACTAGTTTAACATAATAGTTTTCCAGTCAGAGGGATAGTGCTCCAACTTTGTCCTTCTTCAAAGATGTCTACACTATTCTAGGTCCCTTATATTTTTTAAATGAATTTTAGAATCAGCTTATCAATTTCTAAAACAAACCCCCCCAAAAAAAAAATCCTGCTGGGGTTTTGATTGGGAATGTGTTGAATCTGTGTATTTGCCAAGATAATCATCACCTGATCCATGAACATGTTATCTCTTCATTTATTTATGTCTTTTAAATTTTTTTCTCAGCAATTATTTCTGGGTTTTAAAGTATGAGTATCGCACATCTTTTATTTGATTTATAAAATTTGTATTTGATATTTTTCCACTCAGAATTCAGTATTTCTTATTTAAATTTCCACCAGCTTTTGCTAATATTGAGATATAAGTACAGTTTTTGTTGTTGTTTTATGGTGTTGGGGATTGAACCCAGGGCCTCCTACATGCTAGACAAGAGCTCTAAGGCTAACTACTATGTCTCATTAAAGATGTTATGTTATTGATATTTGAATATATTGAACTTGGTCTTCTTGCTGATCTCATTTAATGGTTTCAGTGACTTTCCATAAAATTCTGCTGGATTTTCTATATCATTAGCCATATCATCTGTGAATGAAGAGAATTTTACTTATTTTACAATCTGGATTCTTTTTATTTCTTGCCTGTTGCATTGACTAGAACCTCTACACAATACTGAATAGAAGTGGTGAGAGTAGATATCCTTGCCTTATTCCTGAAGGAAAGCATTTAGCCTTTAACTAATAAATGTGATACTTGCTATGGGTTTTTGTTTGTTTGTTTGTAGATGTCATTCATTAAGTTGAGGTTTCTTGTTTTGCTGAGAATTTTTATCAAGATTAGATGTTGGATTTTTATCAAATGCTTTTTCTGCATTTATTGATATTATTATATGGTCTTTCTTAATATGGTGTTTTGTTGTTTTTTTTTTTTTTTTAAGGACAAAGACAGCTTATTGCTTTGCTACCAAAGGAGAAATACAGGGGACTCCTGTACCACAGGCTGTGATTCTTCCCATCAGCAAGAACTAGAGGTTTTCAAAGAGGTCAATATGGTGAATTATATCAACTGGTTTTCAAATGTTAGACCTACCTTGAATTCATGCAATAAACTTTACTGTTTTTCTATGTTGTTGGATTCAGAGTGCTAAAAATTGTTTAGAATCTTTGCATCTATGTTCATGAGGGATATGAAACTTGTAATTTTCTTATAGTATTTTTATCTGGTTTGGCTATGAGGATAATACTCAGGAAGTCCACTGGGTTTTACTTCGGTTCCCCCTTCCTGTGCCACAGTCTAGAAACTGTCTTCTTACAGTGAGCTATATCAGTTGTAGGTCACACCTCATTTGTTATTTCAGAGATCATAGTTTGCTATTATCCAGTGTTTTCTGTGTTGAAACCATGTTTCGAATATTTATCCAGTTTTTCATTTATTTCATGTAGAATGGCAAATTGAATCTCTATTATTCCATCAGAGTAGGAGAGATTTCATAATGTTTTGAGGAGGTGAATTGTATCAATTCTTTTTACATATTCCATGAAGAACTTGTACAGACTATTAGTTGGTGGCTTGTGTAATGTCCTAATATATACCATTTAATTTAATTTGGAAAGTCTGATTACTTTATTCATTTTCATATATTTAAATACTTTTTCCATGTTGTCGAAGTAATTTTTTGTGGTTCAAAAGGAATAAGATTATGTAGGATTCCACATAAGATATTTACTCTCATTTAACCATGTAATGATCTCATAACTTCAAACTCTTCTTTTTTATATATTGCCTCTTTATGTATTTCATCTGGGAAAAGTTTTCTTTTGAAACTAATATATGGGTTTATCATTTCAGGTACCACTGACTTTCAGTGATGTTGCCATAGACTTCTCTCAGGAGGAGTGGGAATGTTTAAACTCAGATCAGAGGGATTTATACAGAGATGTGATGGTGGAGAATTATATCAACTTGGTCTCTTTGGGTAAGAATTTGCTCTCTGAAGTATCGGCTTTCTCTACTATATATTGATTATTATATATATTATATGCCAGGAAACCAGCTAAATTTCTGCTCCATGTTCTCAAAATATTGATTTGAAATTTGTTATTTAGAAACAGGAACCTTCATTTTGTGCCTCAATCTTCCCTATTCACATGCCTTTCTGCCTTCCTCTGCCCTATGCTGTAACTGAATTTTTTCTAAATGAATTTCATATTATGTGTGTGCTCTGAATGTTTGTAAATATTCTGTTGTAATTGCTGATCCTCCAACACAGAGAACAGATATTACAGGATCTTGGTTTTCTTCTTTACTACAAAAGAGCCTCTTATTTTCATTGTAGAAGAATGACTCAAGATCATTTTCTTTCGGTTATTTTTTGTTGTTAGAGCAGTGGGAATATTGACTTGCAGAGATCTGATAGATTCTACCCAGAGGTAGAAGTCTTTGTCCTGATTTTGGAAAATACTTGGCCATCTTCTCCTCTCCTCTAGAAATGTTACTATACCCATGCTAGACCTTTTGAACAGATCTTGCAATTCTATCACTACCTTCTTTTGCTCTTCCATTTTTCTCTGTGCTGGAATTTGATGAGTCTGCTCTTAAAAGAGTATATATATATATATATATATATATATATATATATATATATATTTAT
>NW_026000205.1:5744185-5753209 GCF_001458135.2 Marmota marmota marmota
TATATATATATATATTTGTATCAGATACTGTCTTTTTCAGTTTAGAAATTCAGTTTGATTTTTATATTTTCCATTTACCTGTTGAATTCCTTCCTTGTTTTATTGAGGGCTTTTTTTGGGGGGCGGGGGGGTTCCAGGGATTGAACCCAGGGGAGCTAAGCACTGAGCCAGATCCCCAGCCCTTTTTAATTTGATTTAATTTTTATTTTATTTTGAGACAGGGTCTGAGTTGCTTAGGGCCTCACTAAATTGCTGAGGCTGGCCTTGAACTTATGATCCTCCTTCCTTAGCCTCCTGAGTTGCTGTAATTTGGGGCATGTGCCACCATGCCAGGCAAAAATATGATATTTTGAAAAACATTATTCCAAAAATTTTGACAAATCAATGAAATCATTATTAGTAGATTTTAATCTATAAGAATCACTCAAGGAAAAAAATAAAAAGAAAACCTCAAAAGTATCACAGTTCTAAAGAATCTGAATCAATCATCTATATATTCTCACAAATTAGAAGATTTAGGCCCAGAGTGTCATAAAAGTCCTGAAATGTAGAGCCCCTGTGGGTGATGGGACACTCCCAGGTAATGGAGATAAGGCAGAGCCTTTTATTATCATTATATATTTGGGTTTCATTCTAAAATCAAGATAAATCATGTGGAAAAGTGATATAGAGAAATATCTGGTAAATGGTGTCAGAAATGCAGATGAACAGCTCTACTTCTGTACATTCTGATTGACTTGTCTAGTAGATACCTAAAAGGTAGTGTAAGCCTCAGTAATTCTGGTTCATAACTAAATATGAGAACTACTGACTTTTTCTGTTTGCCTTCTCATGCCTTACATCCTAATGTGAACTTTTATAACTTTCCAAGCCCTTTTTTTTTTTTTTTGGTGCCAGGGATTGAACGCAGTGGTGCTTAACCACTGAACCACACCCCCAGCCCTTTTTTGTATTTTATTTAGAGACAGGGTGTCGCTAAATTGCTGAAGCTGGCTTTGAACTCATGATCCTCCTGCTTAGCCTCCCGAGCAGCTGGAATTAGAGGCATGTGCCACTACACCCAGCTTCCAAGCCCTTCTTGCCTTTTAAAAATATCATGGCTGTATTTTAGAATTTCTTTATCCTTTTGTTGTTGTTGTTTTAAATATTTCTTTATTTTAGTTGTACACAATGCCTTTATTTTTATTTATTTATTTTTATGTGGTGCTGAGAATCAAACCCAGGGCCTTGCACGCACCAGGTGAGCACTCTACCACTGAGCCACAACCCCAGCCCCATCCTTTGTTTCTAAAGGATAATCTTTTCAGGTTTATTTTGTTTTGTTTTGTTTTGGTACTGCAGATTGAATTCATGGGCACTCAACTACTGAGCCTCATCCCCAACCCTATTTTGTGTTTTATTTAGAGACAGGGTCTCACTGAGTTGCTTAGAGCCTCACTTTTGCTGAGGCTGGCTTTGAACTCATAATCCTCCCGCCTCAGCCTCCCAAACCACTGCACACCGGCAACCTTTCGGTTCTTGTTGTTAATATAAAAAGCCCCTCCCTGTCCTCCCCCATAGGAAAAATGGCATTTGTTTTTCTCATTTTCTTTCAGACTTTGATTTCTCAACTGAGACCAACAAGCTGTCTTCAGAAAAAAACATTTGTGAAATAAATTCACACCATAAGGAGACATTGAAAAGAAATAAAACCTTCAACCTGATGGGGTTTATTTTCAGTAATGAGCCACCATGGAGAATTGAATTTGGGAGACAGCAGGGAACTAAAGTGGAATGTCAAATGATAATCAGAAAACTTGTATCCCTTCCTTTCCACCAGAGAACTCATGCTGTAAACAAATCATACAAATGTCAGAAATGCAGGAAATGCTTTAGAAAATCTTCACAACTTACTGAACATCTGAGAGAACATACTGGGGCGAGTGCCTATGTGTGTAAGGAATGTGGAAAGGCCTTTGTAATTCTCCGGAATTTTATTAAACATCAAAAATTTCACACTAATCCTAAACCCTATGAATGTAATAGATGTGAGAAGGCGTTTAGGTTTTCTTCAGAGCTGATCCGACATCAGATGATTCATACTAGTGTGAAGCCCTATGAATGTGTGCGGTGTGGAAAGGCTTTTAAACGTCAGTCTCACCTTGTTGAACATCAGAGAATTCATATTGGTTTGAAACCCTATGAATGTAAGGATTGTGGAGAGAGCTTTAGGTTGTACCGACATATGTGTCTGCATCAGAAAAGTCACCATGGTGTGAAGTCCTATATCTGCACAGAATGTGGGAAGGCCTTTGGTCGTTGTTCGGGTCTTATCCAACATAGGAAAATTCATTCTGGTGAGAAACCATATAAATGTAAACAATGTGGAAAGGCCTTTATTCGCAACTATCTACTGATTGAACATCAAAGAAGCCACACTGGTGAGAAACCTCATGAATGTGTGGAATGTGGAAAGGCCTTTAGCAGGGGCTCTAGCCTACGGAACCATAAAAGAATTCACAGTGGGAAGAACCTCTATGATTGTACGGAGTGTGGGAAGGCCTTTAAGAGGGTCTCAAGCCTTCATAACCACAAAAGAATCCATAGTGGTAAGAACTTCTATGATTGTAAGGAGTGTGGGAAGACCTTTAGCAGGGGCTCAAGCCTTCATAACCATAAAAGAATTCATAGTGGTGAGAACCTTTATGATTGTAAAGAGTGTGGGAAGACCTTTGGTCGTCGCTATCTACTTGCTCAACATCAGAGTTTTCACAGAAGTGAGAAAAGAGGAAAGCCTTGAGCCGTAGCACAACCTTTATTGTTATCACTGTTCCACCTCCCGATGATATTATCATGGTAAAGATAACACAAGTTATGAAATAAAAATCCTTGGAAGGATTTCTGGCACCTTAGTATTTACTTAATATATTCTTTTATGTCCATGATTAATATTATTAAAAATAAATTCATGAGTAAGAAAGATACCAGAGTATGATATTTTAAAAAACTTTCTATCATCATTTCACCTCATTCATTCTGGATAAAACCCTTAAGAATGTGTTATATAAGAAATCTTATTTCGAATTTATCCACTTAAAGAATGCCCAAAGGAAATATCCTGTCTTTATTAAATCTTGAGAGTATAACTGGTGAAAAATCAGAGGGTGATTTGAAGAAATTCTTTTGTAATAAATTCTGTAGCAGATAAAATGCAAGCCATATTGCTACAGTATGAAGAAATAAAAAATGAACAGTTGGGTGACTAAAAAACACATATTGAGTTGGAAAAGTTTTTTCCAATTTTATGCAAGTTTCAGACTTAAATATTTATAGAAGAGGTAACTTTTCAGTGGGTGATGAAGGCTTGTTTACTCTCCACCTAGTGGCAGTATACCTGATATGTCTTTCATATGTATTTACATGTGTTATATACACACATGAATCCATATGGATGTGCATGTCTCTTGTTTGTATTCACAGGCATATGTGTAGTCAGGTTTTTGTTGCTGTGACCAAAATACCTGACAAGGAAAACTTAAAGAAGAAAAGTTTATTCTGACTCAAGGTTCAGAGGTTTGGTCTGCAGTGGGCTAACACCACTGCTGTAAGCCCAGGTAAAGCAAAAACATCATGGCAGAAGGCATGGTGGAGGAGTGCGGCTCCATTCATCATGGCCGGGAAGCAGAGAGGAGAGCAGGTCACAGGGAAGGCAGCCCTTCCAGGGCACACCCCCACTGACCCACTTCCTCTGTATCCCTCCTGCCTACAGTTACCACCCATTTAGTCCATTCAAACTAGGATGGACTGGTTAGGTTATAGCTCTCATAATTATCTCTGACTGTTCTACATTAACACAGGAGCTTTGGGGAGGGGGTCACCCCCTATGTAAACCATAACAACATACATACTTTGTCCTATATACTACACATATTGTTTTGCTGTTTTCTAAGTGAATGTTTTGGGTATCACTTCACCTCTAAAAAGATGACATATGGAGTTGGGAGTGTAATCAGTGGTAGAGCTTGCCCGTATGTGTGAGACCCAGGATATGAGGCCCAGCACAGCACAACAAAGCAAAAAAACTATATACAAGTCCTAGGATTCTAGATAATTTGCTGTATGACCACTAAACTATTGACACCTAAAACAATTAACAGTAACTCCATAATGTCCTGTAATGAAGTAGGACAGAAGAGGCTGGGTACCAGAGGTACTTTCAGGAAGCAGATTTACTGACTGCAGGGTTCACAGGTGGCTCACGCACAAGAATTCTTCTGAGCAAGGATTTTGGAAATTCTTTGAACTTTATACTGGGGGAGGGGCAGGGGGGCTTGGAGATTAACATGACAAGTGCTCTCTGTTCCATCCCCTAGACCAGGCACAGGTTTCACAAGTTTTTTTTCTGCAAACCTGGCACTTACAAAAAGAGGAAACTGGATTACCTACCAAACACAATGTGTAAAATTTAATTTCAAATGGATCAAAGAGCTATATGTAAAACTCTTAGAAGGAAACATGGAAAGCTTCATTACATTGGATTTGACATTGATTTCTTGGCATGTCACAAAAGAGTCAACAAAAGAAAAAATATATTTCATCAAAATTTAAAACTTGTATAATAGGGGCTGGGGATGTGGCTCAAGTGGTAGCGTGCTTGTCTGGCATGCGTGCGGCCCGGATTCGATCCTCAGCACCACATACAAACAAAGATGTCCGCCAATAACTAAAAAATAAATATTAAAAAAAAATTCTCTCTCTCTCTCCCCTCTCTCTAAAAAAAAAACTTAAAACTTGTATAATAAAAAAATGATAAACATAGTGAAAAGGCAAACTAAATGATAAGAGCAATATTTGAAATTTTTATATCTGACAAGAGTTAATATCCAAAATATGTAAAGAACTCTTACAGCTCAACAACAATAACAAAATCTCAAAAAAATCCAGCAAATAGAGGCTGGGGCTGGGGCTCAGCAGTAGAGCATTCGCCTAGCATGTGCGAGGCCCTGGGTTCGATCCTTAGCACCACATAAAAATAAATAAGGAAAATAAAGGCACTGTATCCAAACACAACTAAAAAATAAATATTTTTTAAAAAATCCAGCATTGGATTTCTCCAAAGTTATACAGGTGACCAATGAGCACACTGAAAAAGTGATCAAAATCAATCATTAAGGAAATACAAATGAAAAACAGTGAGCCGGCTCTGTGCTGGCACACACCTATAATCCCAGAAGGCTTGAGGCCAACCTTAGCAACTTAGTGAAATCCTATCTCAAAAAAAAAATTTTTTTTAAAAGAGTGGGGATGACACTTAGTGGTAGAGTGGCCCTGGATTCAATCCCCAGTACTGGGGGGGGGGGGACTATAGAGTAGGATGGTTATTTCTTAAAAATAGAAAATGAATACAACAAATATTGGAGATGATATGGAAAAATTGCAACCGTTATATATTGATGGTGCAAAACTAAAAAGATGCAGTTCCTGTAGAAAACAATAATTGGTTCCTCAGAAATGTAAACATAGAATTACCTTATGATCCATCAATTCTGCTTTTACATACATACCAAAAAGTATTGGAATTGGCTGTGTGCAGTGGCTCACGCCTGTAATCCCAGCAACTTGGAAAACTGAGGTAGAAGGATCAAAAGTTCAGAGCCAGCCTCAGTAATCTAGTGAGGATCGCAAGTTCAAAGCCAGCTCAGTAATCTAGTAAGATCCTAAGCAACTTAGTGAGACCCTGTCTCTAAATAAATAAAAGGGTTGGGGGGGCTGGGGTTGTGGCTCAGAGGTAGAGCGCTCGCCTTGCACGTGGGAGGCCCTGGGTTTGATCCTCAGCACCACATATAAATAAATAAGAATAAAGGTATTGTGTCCAACTACAACTAAAAAGTAAATATTAAAAATAAATAAATAAAATAAAGATGTTGTGTCTTTGTTTTATTTAGATATTTTTATGTGGTGCTGAGGATCAAACCCAGGGCCTCACACGTGCTAGGCAAGCACACTCTACTGCTGAGCCACAACCCCAGCCCCTGTAAGAAACATTTTTATTCAAAAATAAGAAAAAACATTAGCAGAAGGCAACCATTTTGAAAGCATGAGGATACCATTCTATCAAAGCTAACATCTAGACTTGGTGGCTGAAATTTCTAAGTTTAAAGCCTTATTTTGGTTATAAACGCTCCTGCGTTCAATCCCCTGTATAAAATAAATAAAACAATTTTTTAAAAGAATTGGAATCAGGGACTCATAAAGATAATTGTACACAGTGTTTATAGCAGCATTAAATAACCCAAGTACCCATAAGTAAGTGAGTGGATAAACAAAATATGGTATGTACATACAAAAGAATGTTATTTGGCCTTTTTAAAATGAACATAATTTGATATATGGTATAACATAGATAAACCATGAAAACACTATTCTCAGTGAAGTAACCCAGACACAAATTGATAAATACTGTATGACTCCACTAATATGAGCTACCTAGAAAAATCAAATTTTTACTCAGAAAGAATAACAGGAGATTGAGGTGGAGGAGAGGGTGAAAGGGGATTATTAATAGTTTCAATTTGGGATGATAAGAAAGTTCTGGCATGGACAGTATTGGTGGCTGCACAACAATGTGAATATTTAGTGTCAATTATACACTTAAAATGGTTGGAATGGTAAATATTATGTTACATGTTCTATCTCAACAAAAATAACGAAGGAATTATGCAGTACCAAAGTATAAAAACAAATGAAAATTATTTTAATCTTTAATGTGAGTACCTGACATCCAAATAGAAATCATAAATAACTGACAAATTTATCTGAGAATATATGTTAATGTATAGATGGATACACAACTGTGAAAAATAATGAGCAAAGGATGTAGGTGGAAATTTAAGAAAAAATTATGAAGGTGAACATGGAAACATACCTGAGCTTGTGACTAATAAATGGGAATGTTATAAAAAGTTGGATGTGGTGGTGCACGCCTCTACTCCCAGAGATGAAAGAGGCTGAGGCAGGAGGATCTCAGACAGGTCTCAGTCTTCACAATCATGTGAGCCAATTATATCACATTATTTTCTGTTTCTTGGGAGAACCCAGACAATATAAGAGGAAAAGAAGGAAACGGTCATACAAGCCTCCACATGCCACAGTGTATATGCTGTCTGCTCTAAGTGGCCCACAGGAACTGCCTGAGTGGACTTAGAGGAGAGGTTTCATTCAAAATGATCAGAACTTTCTCCACAGAGACATGAGGTACCTACCCAGAAAAAATACTCCAGTACCTCTGAGATCTCAGTACCTCTCAAAGTCTAAGCCTTTTCTCAGGAATTCTCTTCTGCTGTCTTTGCCTTACATGTTAATTCTCATTCTGCAAATTTCAGCTTAATTTTTCATTTCCCTTGCATATTTAAAGCATGATTACCCATCTCAAAACAGGCTTTCCTTTTTCATGTGATCATTTTTCACAATGTTTGATTTTTAGTTTTATTTATATTTGGATTATTCTATTCCGTATCTGTCAGTCAAATAAAATATCCACTACAGCAAGAATTTTGACTCTGGTTATTCTTCTATAAGACCCATGGTACCAAACTCAGCCCACTTCCTGTTTTTGAATGCTTCAGACAAATGAGCTAAGAATAACAATAGTTTTGCCTCCTAAATGGTTGAAAAACATCAAAGGACAAATGACATATTGTAACAGTTGGGAATTACAAGATTCAAATGTCTTTACCCATAAAGTCTCACTGAAACACAGCCATTCTCTATCATTTATATATTATGGCTTCTTTCATGCTGTAACCACAGAGTTATGTAGTTGTAACAGAGACACTATGGCCCACAAATTAAAATATACTCCTACTGTATACTCAGTTCTCAAAACAATTCCTGGCAGATGATAGAATCTATGGTCATGGTTGTTGTATCACTTAGACATCAGGTGTTTACTTCAAGAGCTGGGCTTTTTCTTAAAATGATCACTTTCTCCTACCAAATGGGAAAGCAGAGGTCCCACGAAGCTAAGAACAAAAGACAGCCCTGGTTAGTGAAGGTCAGGTTTGCCTCAGCTGGTCAGACAGTGAGTCCAGACTGAAGGGTGGAGGTGAGCAGATTTTTAATTTCTTGAGACAAGGTCTCACTAAGTTGCTTAGGGTCTCACTAAGTTACTGAGGCTGACTTTGAACTTTCTACAAACCAAAAAAATCTCTGGAGCTTAATGACCTTCTAAAAACTTGTTATATGATTCAAGGTACTTTCTCATTGCTCTAGTCACTGATATTTTAATTTCTATTGAGTGTATCCTAACTAACTCAAACAAATAGCGTCGTAGTTCATACTAGGAGATAGAGATGGAAATATAAGGCTGATTCCACCACAGCAATCAAAACCAATTCACTAATAGGAGATGAAAACACACACACAAACACACACACACACACACACACACGACCTAAATGTTAAGTGTTGTTCTACAGATTTTACAGATGTTACATGATACTAGATAATGCTAGAGCAAAGAATGGAGAAAGATTGCAAGAACAGTAGAACAGCCAATGAAAAATCAGAAAAATACAAATTTAAACCAGTTATCACTATGAGATTCCACTATATTCCAACCAGACTATATAGAAAAAAAAAATTTCTTTAAATTGATGATGTCAAGTACTCACCAGATGTGGCAAAATAAGAATATTCACACAGTTCTGGTCATAGGTGTCAGTCAGCACATTTGTTTGGAAATCTGTTTAGAAGGATTTAAACTTTGGTAGGACTCAACTACTAAAGTTCAACACA
Organism: Marmota marmota marmota; assembly: GCF_001458135.2. NCBI lineage: Eukaryota > Metazoa > Chordata > Mammalia > Rodentia > Sciuridae > Marmota > Marmota marmota. The sequence continues at coordinate 5,752,961 of NW_026000205.1, forward strand.
GGGATATGCACAACCCAATCCCAGAAATCCCACTCCCAATCTTCATAGCAAGAAATGTTTCCTTGGGCTGGAGTTGTGGCTCAGTGGTAGATCACTTGCCTACTTGCGTAGTATGCATAAGGCACTGGGCTCAATTCTCAACACCACATATAAATAAATGAACAAAATAAAGGTCTCTCAACATCTAAAATTATATATATATATATATATATATATATATATATATATATATATATATATATATATATA